>NC_058524.1:177882480-178191180 GCF_904849725.1 Hordeum vulgare subsp. vulgare | reverse complement strand
CACTGCAACGAGGGTTGGTAAGGTACACATCAATAACATGTATATAATATATACCTTGTTTGGTGTTGGCCGCCTTCTTGTCGGCCAGATGCTTGGGGCAGTTCCGCTTCCAGTGGCCAGTTCCCTTGCAATGAAATCACTCAGTTTATGACTTGGGTCCATCCTTGGGTTTCTTCACGGGAGGGGATACTCCTTTCCCGCTCTTCTTAGAGTTACCCTTCTTGCCCTCGCCATTCTTCTTGAAACTAGTGGCTTTATTGACCATCAACACTTGATGCTCTTTCTGAAATTCGCACCCAGCGACATTCAACATTGCAAACAGCTCGGCGACTGATTTGTTCATCCCTTGCCTGTTATAGTTCATCACAAAGATTTTGTAGCTAAGTGGCAATGATTGAAGAACTCTATCAATGATTGCCTCTGGCGGGAGAACAATTCCCAACTCAGCCAAACGGTTGGAATACCCAGACATTTTGAGTATGTGCTCACTCACAGACCCGTTCACCTCCATCTTGCAAGCATAGAACTTGTCAGAAGTCTCATACCTCTCGGTCTGGGCATTCTTTTCAAAAATAAACTTCAACTCCTGGAACATCTCATATGCTCCACGATGTTCCAAACGTCTTTGAAGTCTTGCTTCTAATCCATACAAGATTGCACACTGAACTATTGAGTAGTCATCAGAACATGCCTGCAATATGTTCATAACGTCTTCAGACGACTCTGGAGGGGGTGCCGCCCCAAGTGGTGCATCAAGGACATAAGCCTTTTGGGAAACTATGATGACAATCCTCAGATTATGGGCCAAGTCTACAAAGTTACTTCCATCATCTTTCAGTTTGGCTTCTCTAGGAACGCATTAAAATTCAGGGGTGCTACTACGCGAGCCATTGATCTACAACATAAATTTGCAAATATTACTTAGACTATTGTTCAAGATAATGAGTTTAGTTAATCATATTACTAAATACTCCCAGTCAAATTGACACCCCTCTAGTCATTTGAGTGATACAAGATCCAAATTCACCAACCCAAGTCCGACCATCATGTGAGATGAGGTGGCTTCAATGGTGAACATCTTCATGTTGATCATATGAACTATATGACTCATGTTCGACCTTTTGGTATGTTGTGTTCCGAGGCCATGTATATACATGCTAGGCTCGTCAAGTTTAACCTGAGTGTTCCGCATGTGCAAAACTGACTTGCACCCATTGTATGCGAATGTAGAGTCTATCACACCCGGTCATCATGTGGTGCTTCGAAATGATGAACTTTCTCAATGGTGCACACTCGAGGAGAATACAATTTTATCTTGAAATTTTAGTGTGGGATCACCTTATAATGCTACCTTCGTCCTAAGCAAAACAAGGTGCAGGATTAACATCACATGCAAATCATAAGTGACATGATATGGCCATGAACTTGTGCTTTTTATCTCCATCTCCAAAGCACCGACATGATCTCCATCGTCACCGACATGACACGATGATCTCTATCATCCCGATCTCTGTCATTGTGTTGTCGTCATGGTTGTCGTGCCAACCATGCTTCTACTACTATTACTACCGTTTAGCGATAAAGTAAATAATTACATAGCGCTTAATGATTGACACACAAGTCATACAATAATTAAAGACAACCCTATGGCTGCTACAGGTTGCCGTAGCATCGTCATGCAAGTCAATATTAACTATTACAACATGATCATCTCATACATGATCATCTCTTTCGCAATATCGTATCACAACATACCCTGCAAAAACAAGTTAGACGTCCTCTAATTTGTTGTTGCATGTTTTACGTGGTTGCTATGGGTACCTAGCAAGAACGCTTCTTACCTATGCAAAGCCACAACAGTGAGACACAAGTTGAAATTTAACCTTCTATACAGACTGCCTTCGTCGAATCCGATTCAACTAAAGTGGGAGAGGCAGACACCCACCAGCCATCTTATGCAACAAAGTTACATGTGAGTCGATAGAACCGGTCTCTCGTACGTGGATGAGTAAAGTTGGTCCGGGCTGCTTCATCCCACAATACCACTGAATCAAGAAAAGACTAAAGATGGAAGCAATCTTAATATCAGCGCCCACAAACTCCCTTGTGATCTACTCATGATGCCATCTACGCATAGACCTAGCTCATGATGCCACTATTGGGGAACGGTGCACAGGAAACAAAACATTTCCTACGCTCACCAAGATCAATCTAGGAGATGCACATCTATGTGTGGAGATATTGAATCTACATACCATTGTCGATCGCTAAGCGGAAGCATTAAAGAATGCGGTTAATGTAGTGGTATGTCTTCGCGATCCAATCACGATCCGTCCCACGAACTCCTGGTCGAGCTCCGAACGGACGACACATCCGTGTTCAGCACACGTACAGCTTGATGACATATCCGCATCCTCGATCTAGCAAACGAGGGAGGAGTGGTAGACGAGTTCCCCGGCAGAGCGATGACATGGTGGTGGTGGTGGAGTAGCTGTCACGGTAGGGCTTCGCCAAGCAATACCAAGAAAACTAGAGGAGAAGACGTACTGCAGGGAGAGGGAGGGGCTAAGCCATGGTGTGTGTGTTGCAGCCCTCCTTTCCCTCTCATATATATAGGAGGAGAGGAGGGGCCAGATTGGCCAGGGTTTCCCCCCTTGGGGGCGGCGGCCCCATAGGGTGCCTTGCCACCCAAGGCAAGGGTGGTCGGCCCCTATGTCGGCTGAGCCCCCACCTTCCGCCGCATGGGCCTTGGTGGGAAGGAAGACCAGCCCACTAGGGGCTGGTGCACCCCCTCTTACATCCCATGGGGCCCTCCGGGGCAGGTGGACCCTCCTGGTGGACCCCTTGAACACTTCCCGCACTCACGTCACAAAACTGACATATTCCATAACTTTTTCGGACCTCGAATACCAACTTCCTATATGTCAATTTTTACCTCCTGACCATTCCGGAGCTCCTCATGACATTCAGGATCTCATCTGAGACTCCGAACAACTTTCGGTTACCACCACACATAATTCATTAATACCTAATCATCACTGAACCTTAAATGTGCAGGCCGTGCGGGTACAAGAACTATGCAAACATGACCGAGACACTCTCTAGTCAATAACCGATAACGGGACCTGGATGTCCATATTGGCTCCTACATATTCTACGAAGATATTTAACAGTCAAACCACGATGTCAAGGATTAAATCAATCCCTTATAGTGTTCCCTTTGTCCATGTGTATCTTACTTGCCCGAGATTCGATCGTCGGTATCCCCATACCTAGTTCAATATCGTTACCAACAAGTTTCTTTGCTCGTTCTGTAATACAAGATCATATGACTAACTCTTTAGTCACATTGCTTTGCAAGATTGTTGTGATATTGCATTACCGAATGGGCCTTGAGATACCTCTCCGTCACACGGAGTAACAAATCCCAGTCTTGATCCATGCCAACTCAACAGACGCCCTCAGAGATACCTATATAGTCACGTAGTTGCATTGCGATGTTTGATACACACAAGGTACTCCTATGGTGTCAGTGAGTTACATGATCTCATGGTCATGGGAACAAATACTTGACATGCGGAAAACAATAGCAATAAACTGACACGACCATATGCTACGTTCATTGTTTGGGTCTTGTCCATCACATCATTCTCCTAATGATGCGATCCCATTATCAAATGACAACTCATGTCTATGGCCAGGAAACCTTGACCATCTTTGATCAACGAGATAGTCCGTTAGAGGTTCACTAGGGACACAGTGTTGTCTATGTACCCACACACGTATTTGAATTTCCAATCAATACAATTCTAGCATGGATAATAAACGATTATCATGAACCAGGAAATATAATAATGACCACTTTATTATTGCCTCTAGGGCATATTTCCATAATTTACCTTGGTGGTGCCTTGTTCATCCCCAAGCTTAGGTTCTTACTGCTGCTTATTCTTGTCATGTTGGCATCTCACCCAAAACATGAAAACTTCAATCAGACGAAACTTAACGGAACATCGTGAGATGGGTTAGTATGATAAATATAGAACATTCACTTAGGTAATTCCAGGACAAGATTCATAATTGTTCTCACATGATGCCTACTGTATTATACCATTCCCATAATTTGTATCACTCAATATATGCTATGGAAATACTGAAACAAGCAAACTATGCATGCAAAACTGAATCTGTCAAAAACAGAATAGTCTGTGAAGATTTGAGTGAAAACCAAACTTCCGTGACAATAAAATTTCTGAAAAATTAGGAAAACGCAGAGAATTTGTATGGAAAATCTGTGTCAAGATTGCAGAATTTTTTGACGCCCCAGTAAAATCAGAGAAATTCTACACTGGACGTAAAAGTTTCTATTTTTGCATAGAATCAAACAAACAAGTATCCACACTATCCCAAAGGCTTTACTTGGTACTTTATTGAAATAAAAGCTATAAAACATGATTACAACAGTAGCTTAATCATGTGAACACACAAAAATAGAAAGTAAAAATGTTGGGTTGTCTCCCAACAAGCGCTTTTCTTTAATGCCTTTTAGCTAGGCATGCTGATTTCAATGATGCTTCTATAAAAAGTAGTAATTGAGGCATGCAAGAGAGCATTATGAATCACATGGCAAGCAGATTTAAGTCTAACCCACTTACTATGCATAGGGATTGTGGGGACCCCGACTTACGAGTCAAGATCGCCGTGCTCTGTGATCCTAGAGATCAATGCTCACCGAACACAGATACCGAATAAAAGAGTCTTACATCCAACTACCGATTATTACAACACATGACCGAATGGTCAAGTTCACAAGGCAGGGCCTAAGGCCAAATCACTCCGATACACTAGTAGAGGAAATCATAGGGGCTAAGCGGGTGCCCATGCCATCAAGCCTACACCGACACGCATTCTGACTCGGAAGCGTCCTAGTTCGCAGGGGCGTCTCCGAAGACGTACTCATCTCCAAACTCCTGTCCTTCCATGCCTGGTCAATAACATAACCAGTGGCAAGCCAATGAGTACTTTGAATGTACTCGCAAACAGCCCATGATATGAACAATGAATGTGAAGGATAACAATATCATGCATCTTTGGTCTAATCATCTAGGTGGAATGATCATGATTATGCGTCAATGTTAAAGAATTACTTTTGAAGAACAGGTTACAGATATCAATATATCTGTCAAGGGTGAGCCATCCGGTCTCACCCAATATGCCAAGTCACCGAACTTGGTCATATCATTACTTTCATAACAACACCTTTTTCAACACCATACACACTCACACTTGCTTTATGCGGAAATAGCTGGACGTAGTTTAAGCAGGATGACCGAACTGTCCTTGACCGTGGACACGGCTATTCGAATAGTTTATACTCTGCAGAGGTAGTACGCTAGACCCACGAGATCCGGGAAACTTCCGTGTCATCCACGACTCGCGGTATATAACATACCCGAGGTAAGTACCCGATCAATGCCTTTACCCTGACGATACTAGACAAAGAGGTCCACTCGATTGGTACCCAGCCCACATGTTGTAATTCTTACGAGCACCAACTCTAGACAATACCAATCATGCGGGGACCAACGGTGTGTCTGGAACTCATAAAAATGGCATAGTCGTCCTACCTGGCACGACCTCATCACGAGAGTGACCACACATCACTCCCGCCACTAGTAATGTGGCTCTTTGCTAGCACCGACCAGAGTAATTAACATAGCCCAATCCCATAAGGGGTAACATGGTCGTACTGGTAAGGTTGGGACAGTCAACACATCATAAATCTAATCCCATTTCCGAAACCATACTCACACAAATATTGGGTGCATCACTTCACCAAAAGTGACCACCTAATTTATCATCACCCTCGGGCATTAGTGGCACCCGACGGGGTTTTCTTAAACTCTTGCTTTACGTCATCAACATGCTCATGATAATCTTGTCAACATGGTATTAGCATGACCCTCAAGGGGTAGGGTCAAGCTCAATGCATGTTCTCCGGGGGAACCTTCGGTAAAATCATATCAAATGATTACCGGCACTTATGATCATATGCAACAGGAATACTTGCTATTTTAACATGCAAAGTAACATATGCTCAGTCATGGTCAAAGGGCTGCTTGCCTTGGTAAGCTAAGTATCCGGGGTCTTCGAGGTCTTCCGCTCCGATTCCCTCGTCACACGGATTTTCTATCGTCGATAAAACAATAAATAAGAAATAGCTCACACAGAAACATATCACATAGTCATTTTAAAAATGTTCTTTATTACTGATAAATCTAAGGTATCATTTCGAAAAATATTTGCCTTAATTTCCCTTGAAGGAACATTTTTGAAATTAACCAAACAGAAGCAAAACTATTTTAATTCAGTTCTTTTTATTATTGTAAAACAGAATAGTTGTAGAAAAATTCATCCAAACATATTATTAAATACTATATATTTTTAGAAGAATAACAGTGGAAAAATTATATTTTTACACTGTTAAATGTTTTTATAAAAATCTTAGAAACTAGGGTTTTAAAATAAAAATAAAATCGTCTAACTCCTGGCCTGGCTCAGCCCGGAGCTGGGCTGGCCCATGGCCAGCTGACAGCCTACCCAGGCGCGCGCGCCGTCAGGTTTGAACCTGACGTACGGGGCCCTGTGGTCAGTGGCTGAGGACAGCGTGGGGTTGGAGGCTGGGCCACCGGCAGGTGGGGCACACCTGTCGGGGTCGTCTCCTACCTCTGGCAAGAGAGGAGGAGGAAGCCGGTGAGGTTGCCGACGCTCTCAAGCCCCAACAAGGATTCAAATGAGTTCGCATTGTTGTCGCCTACCTGCTGGTGGTCGGAACAACGATGGGGAGACAGGGGTTCGCCGACGACGAGGAGGCCGTGGCGGAGGAGATTCGGGAGGTGGTTGAGGAGGTGGCTAGAGACACGGAAATGCTCGGGCGAGTTGGGGTAAAGCTTCCTGGGGTTGAGAGGGTTAGTTTGGTGGGTCGAGGGGCGCACGAGCCGTCGTGTAGCCGGAGATCGATCGGAACTCCGAGGCGGAGGGGCCTCGGTCGATCTCGAGCACCGGGGCTCTGCTGGGTTGCTGGGGTGGCTAGGGAGGTACTAGTGATCGTGGTGAAGCTATCTGAGGAGTGCTGGAGCAAGGGGGGGGGGGCTATTTATAGGCCCGCGGCTATGAGCCGATTCGGGAGCGCTGGTGACTCACCGTGGCGCGCATGGGGGTGCAGAGAGACGCTGGGGCTGAAACCACGGTCTCAGGACATGGTTCTGGACTACCACAGCCATCTGCTGCAGAGGGAGAGAGGGGGAAGTCGCGCATCCGTTGGCCATGTAACCTTGGCCGGTTCCGGTGCGCGCGGGCATGCGTCACATGAGCTCTAGCGAGGGAGAGGAGGGGCCTTGAGGCTTGCTCGACATAGAGGGGTTGTCGGGGAAGAGGTTGGACACCTCGGGGGAGGCTGGAACTGGCTGAGAACGTCGCCCCCACCTCGGTGGCTTCCTGTAGCACGCCCAAAGCATAGATTTGGCATGCCACGGCATGCTGGTGCGCTCTGAGGCACTTTGGATGTGTCTAGCATGTCCTGGCACTGGCTGGGAGTGTGGCTAGCCGTTTGGGCCTTGTGGGAGCTACGACTGGTCAAGGGAGACAAGAAATACTGGTGTTGTCAGCCTTGAACTGACATATAAATTGGGGTTTTTGGCCTTTCCACTTTGAACCAGTGAGGGGCCAGTTGACTGGGATTAGACTCAGATATTGGCCACCTAATCTATGAGTTTGGAGCAAAGGGGTTTGGTTTAGCTGTGGCTAAGGTGGCTTTTTCCTATCTGTAAGAAGGTGTTAGACAGTGGTTTAAGGGGGTTGTACCCACCACTGGTGCTGCAACTTAATAGGTTTGGGTGTGGTGGTAAATCATGGTGTTTCACCAAGTTTGAGCTCCATTGGACAAGTATAGCTTTGTAAACTTGAAAACACTCCAATATGACCAGATCTGTCCCTTCCAAAGTGAGTGTGGGCACACGAAGTCCCACAAATCCCATTTTTGGTGTGGAACCCTCATTTGAGGTATTAGGCACTCCTGCAAAGTTCCAGCATTATTCGATAAACTTTGCTATGTAGAGTTGCTCTAACTTGATTCTGGACAAAAGGGTTTTTTGTGTTATTTGGGGTCCTTATTCACCTTTCATCAAGGTGAAACTTTATGTGGACACCAAATATGGCTTAGGGATATCACTGGAACTTTCTAGGAATTTATTGAAAATATTTCCAAAGGAAATATTTCAAAAGGTGAAAACAGACAGAAATAGCTTGCATGGTTTTATTCAATAATTATAATAAAAAATAGGGTTTAAAATCCTATGTATGGAAAAAAATATGTCCTTCTAATCATATCTAAATTTAATCAGATTTTTCTAAGACAGAAAAGTATTTTTCCAAGTAGGAATACCAGTTCTGTCCTCAGAAATGGACATGTTATTTAATTAGGAAAATAATTACAAAAATAATTATCTTTGTGGTTTTGAGATATAAAGATAGGTTAAAATGAGATCACCAACTTTGAGTAGAAGCAATGCTTGCTATCAAGGGCATGTAGTGCAACTCAAGGTAGGGTTTTACCTTGACTAGAAATAAGTAAATGTTTTTTTTGGAAATCAATGTTATAAAAATAGGGTTTTATCCTCACATGATCAATCACACAATCATACAATGTCAATCATGGCACTCACAACATTAGTCTTGAAAAAGTTTAACAGACTCAGAATTTCACAATACAGATAAGTGATAGCAAAAACAGGGTGTGACAGACCTATCCCCCTTAAAAGAATCTCGTCGCCGAGATTCCTAAGCTAGGTGCTAAAAAGGTCTGGAAACTCAGATCAAAGATAGTCTTCACGCTCCCATGTAGCTTCGGCTTCGGTGTGGTTGCTCCATTGAACCTTGAAATACTTGATGGTGCGGCTTCTGGTGCAACGCTCTGCTTCGTCCAGAATGCGGATCGACCTCTCGCGATAGGTGAGATCAGGCTGAAGGTCAATGGCCTGGTGGTCAATGTCCTTGTAAAGATCGAGACGACTTGGCTCTTGAAGACACTTCCGAAGTTGTGAAACATGGAAGACGTTGTGCACACCCGAAAGTTCCGGAGATAGCTCCAACTGATAAGCAACTTGTCCATGCCTTGCCGTGATCGTCCAATGAACCTTGGAGAGAGTTTCCCTTTAATGTGGAAACGCTTGGTTCCCTTGAGAGGTGTGATGTGGAGGTACACCAGGTCTCCGGGAATGAACTCCACATCCCTGCGGCGAGAATCCGCATAACTCTTTTGTCGTGACTTGGCTGCTTTCAGATTTTCTTGGACCAGTTGCACCTTCTCTTCTACCTTGTGCAAGACTTCCAGTCCAAAAATCAGCCCGTCACCGTTTCCAGACCAGTTGAGCGGGGCGCGGCACTTTCGTCCGTACAATACTTCGAACGGGGCCATCTGGAGACTGGACTGGAAGTTGTTTTTCTATGAAAACTCAGCGAACGGCAGACAATCTTCCCATTTGGCTCCGTGCGCCAAGACGCATGCGCGGAGCATATCTTCGAGTATCTGATTCACTCTTTCCATTTGTCCGCCCGTTTGCAGGTGGAAAGCGGTGCTGAAAGAGAGCTTGGTTCCAAGGGCCTCTTGGAATTTTCTCCAAAACCTTGAGGTGAACTGCGTGCCTCGGTCAGATACAACCTCCTTGGGAACTCCATGAAGGCTTACTATACGCTCAATATAGAGATTAGCCAACTTGTTCCCATCATAAGTGGTGTTGAGAGGGATGAAATGGGCCACTTTGGTCAAATGGTCGACAATAACCGATATCGAGTCATGGCCCCTGCTAGACCTTGGTAAGCCGGTAACAAAGTTGATGCCTACCTTGTCCCACTTCCATTCTGGCACCTTGAGAGGTTGTAGCAGTCATGCGGGTCGCTGATGCTTAGCCTTGACTTGTTGGCATACATCGCACTTGGCAACATAAGACGCTATTTCCCTCTTCATGCCATGCCACCAGAATCTTTTTGGAGGTCTTGATACATCTTGGTACCACCGGGGTGAATGGAGTAGGGTGTATCATGTGCTTCCCGTAGGATTAAGTCCTTGAGTTCAGCCTTGTTGGGTACGCGTAAATGTTTCCCAAACCACACCACTCCTTGTTCATCCACCAAGAATCCTGGGGCCTTGCCTTCTTGAATCTTCTTCTTGATGCCTTCAATGCTCTTATGACCCTTCTGGGTCTCCTTGATGTCTTCTACCAGCGTTGGTTTGACTTTGAGGTTATCTAGGAATCCTGATTCCACTAGTTCCAACCCGAAGTTCTCCAATTCTTCATATAAGGCGGGCTTCCTTTTCTTAAGCATGACGTTCAAGGTGCTGGTCTTCCGACTTAAGGCATCAACCACTACATTAGCCTTACCGGGGTGATATTGAATGCTGAGGTCGTAGTCTTTGATTAACTCTAACCATCTTCATTGCCTCATGTTCAATTCCCTTTGGGTGAAGATATATTTCAAACTCTTGTGGTCAGTGTATATTTCACATCGTTTCCCCAGAAGGTAATGTCACCATGTCTTCAGAGCATGCACTACGGCTGCCAATTCGAGATCATGGGTGGCATAGTTCTCCTCATGCGGGCGCAGTTGCCGTGACAAGTATGCCACGACTCTGACATCCTGTATTAGAACCCCACCGAGTCCGGTCCTTGAGGCATCACAATATATCACAAACTCCTTGCTGATATCTGGAGTGGACAATACCGGGGCGGTGGTTAGTCTCTTCTTCAACTCTTTGAAGTTTGCTTCACATTCCGGCGTCCATTTGAACTTTTTTCCTTTCTTCAAGAGTTGAGTCATAGGTCGCGCGATGCGGGAGAATCCTTCTACGAACTTGCGGTAATATCCCGCGAGTCCGAGGAAGCTCCTGGCTTCTTTCACATCAATTGGCAATTCCCAGTTGGTTACCGTGGTAATCTTAGAGGGATCAACTGCCAATCAACTTGCTGTCATGGTATGACCCAAGAATCCAACTTCGTTCAGCCAAAACTGCCATTTGCTGAACTTGGCATAGAGTTGGTGCTCTCGAAGCTTCTCCAATACTAGCCTCAAGTGTTGCTCATGCTCTTCTCCAGACTTGGAAAAGATTAATATGTCATCAATGAACATGACGACAAACTTGTCCACGTATTCCATGAATACCTTATTCATGAGGTAGATGAAGTAAGCTGGGGCATTAGTCAACCCAAAAGACATGACCGTGCATTCATACATACCGTATCGGGTCACAAATGCAGTCTTCGGTATGTCCTCCGGTCGGATCTTTAGTTGGTAATATCCAGATCGGTGGTCGATCTTGGAGAATACCTTAGCTCCATTTAGCTGATCGAACAAATATTCAATCTTGGGGAGTGGGTACTTGTTCTTGATCGTGACCTCATTGAGAGAACGGTAATCGACGCAAAGTATGATTGTCCCATCCTTCTTGGACACGAAGAAAAGAGGTGATCCCCATGGTGACGCACTCAGACGAATAAACCCTTTCCAGAGTTACTCATCCAGTTGCTTCTTCAACTCCGCTAGCTCTTCGGATCCCATCTTGTAAGGCTTCTTATAGATAGGCCTTGATCCGGGCATGAGTTCAATGATGAACTCGATGTCTCGATCTGGAGGCATCCCTGGTAGCTCATCAGGAAAGACGTCCGGGTATTCACAGACTATTGGTACTCGATCGAGTCCTTCCTTTGACAGGCTGTTAACCCGTGGTACTCGAGCGGGTACTGACTCAGAGACACACTTGACTTTGACCCCTTGGTCACTTGTCATAGTAATGGCTCTGTTGGCACAGTCCAAGATGCTTTGATGCTTGGCCAACCCGTCCATGCCAAGAATTACTTCTAGGCCTTGCGACTTAAGCACAATGAGATCCGCTGAGAAGCTCGTCCCATTGATAACTATCCCGACCATCCTACATCCTAGGTTGGTCCTCAAAACTGCTCCCGGGGTCTGAATTGCCATATGCCCATGAAGCAAGGTAGGTTCTAAACCACACTTTTCCGCAAACTTTTGCGTAACAAAAGAATGGGAAGCACCACAATCAAACAATACTGTTGCTGGGGTAGAGTTGACGAGGAACATACCCAGAATGCAGTCTGGGTCTTCCTGTGCCTCTTTTGCGGAAATATGATTAATCCGCCCCTTGCTATGATACTGCTGATTGCGGGGAGCCTGATTCCTGCCTGGTGCTCCTTGGCCTGGATTTGGCGCATTGGGGCGCGGAGCATCGGGTTTCTTGTTGGGACACTGCCTGGAATTGTGCAATGTTTGTCCACATCCAAAGCAGGTAACTTGCGCTGGAAGATTGGTCTTTACCCCACCATTGTTTGGCGGATTGCTTGCTGGCTTGGCGTTGACTTGCTGCTGAGGCTGGTAATTCTGGCGAAATGTCGGATACTTGTACTTTTGCTGCTGATAGTTGGATCTTGCTGGAGAGGACTGCCATGGTCGTGGCTTCGAGCTACTCGGTCCTCCACTACCCATTAGCTTGCGCTTACAGGTGTCGTCCATGGCACGACGCTTGTCTTCCAACATAAGGGCTTTATTAACCAGGTCACTGAAGGTCCGGCATTCAGAAACAACCAGCTGATACTGGAGTGACTGTTGCAGTCCTTCCATAAAGCGTTCCACTTTGGCGGCCTCAGTGGTGACGTCTTCACGCGCGTACCTTGATAGGAGGTTGAACTTCTGCAAATACTCCTTGACAGATCCACTGCCTTGCCTTAAGGCTCGGAATTCTCGCTTCTTAATGGTCATCATTCCAGGAGGAATGTGAGCAGCGCGGAATCCATCCTTAAACACAGCCCAAGTGATGACTTGTCGTGCACGCATGATCTGACATCCATCCCACCAAGCTCTGGTTGTGCCTCCGAGGCAGTGAGATGTATAGAGTACTTTCTCATGGTCATCAGTGCACTTGACCAGCGCGAGGAGGTCTTCGATAGTACGGATCTAGTCATCGGCATCTAATGGTTTAGTCATCTCCGTGAATATGGGTGGCGTAGTTCGCATAAACTTAGAGAGAGTTGAGCGACCGTTGCCATTCCCGTTCTGCGGTGGGTGGTTCACCAAGGTTTGAGCCAGCTGCTGGATAGCGGCATTGTTGGCTTGACGCTCCTCTCGAAAAGCTTGAAGGAACTGAGCCATGGTCAAGCTTTCAGGAGGAGGCGGTGGCGGTGGAACATCGTCTTGCTGCTCGTGGTGATCTCCAGCTTGAGCTTCCCCTCCGGTTCCCTGCTCTGTCCTGAAGAGGCAGAGCCAGGGCTGCCGAAGGTGCTGTTGCGAGTTGCATTCACCATCCTGTCAGGGGAGTAGACAGGTCAATTTTCCGAACTGGCTGAAATCATAAGGGATGATGTTCTAGTAAGGAGTGGGTCTAGTGTCGTGCTAGTGTGAAAGATTTTTAAGCCAATGGTTTTGAAAAGAACTACTGCATTAAACTCGAAAACAAGCGATGTAGTCGCTCACAAGCTGCCTAAGGCAGAATGCGACTTGCATCCAACGGGCTTACACAACATCCGGGGTCATACAACACGATACAAGAACTCCTACGCTCGGGTACATCCTAGTTGCCTACGTTTCTAAGCGACCAACTGCGCGGTCTCATAAGCCGGTTCTGCGGGATCTTCGTCTTCGTCTTCATCTCCACCTTCATCTTCATTAGTGCTTCCCTTCTTTGAAGGAGTAGGGGAAAGAAGCAGACCATCACGACGTCACTTGGTTGGCGAGGTAGCGAAGAGTTCAGTGTACTCTTTCGCGGTCAAGCGACGACTCTGAAGAGGAGTGGCCTGAAGCGGTGGTATTCCTCCTCGGAAAGCAAAACCAGGTGGTCCTACGGGTGCTACTTCTTTCTTCACCTTGCGGTTCTTCATCTTCTCCGTGCGAAGTAGGTCCTTGACTTGGTGCAGCTCTTGGCGGATCCTAGTCGACTCCTTGATCAAAAGATGTGTCAAGGTGTCTGAGGAGAGACTGAATTAGGTCTGAAACCTTAGTGGTGTCCCGTCCTCGGAAGATGGGTTGAGTGTCCAACTCCCGTCCTCGGAAGATGGGTTGAGTGTCCAACTCCCGTCTACCTTATCTTTCACAAAAGGTAGGTGACGAGTAGCTGGCTCGTCAGCCATCTCGGGAAGGATGCCGCGGAGTCGCGCGAGTGCCTCTCGTGCTACAGTCTCCACGGCCAACATCAGATTCTCCATCTCTGGTCCTTCAAAGAACCAGCTAGTCGGGGAGTCGTTTGCCGTCACTATCACGTGCACATGATATTCCTTGGTGTCGGTGTTGACCCAGTTCTCATGGTAGAGGAAGATGGGTGTGCGACGTACTTGACACTTCTCCAGGCTATCACTCAAAAGCAGAGGAAAGCCCGTCTCCAGAAGCATCTCAGGTACGGCGGCCATCTACAAGATGTAGAGGAGAGGGTTAGAAATTTTTCGTGGGTGCAGGTTCTTGGGTTAAGTCTTATGTGCACTAATCGTTTCGGCTATCGTCCATGCTACCTAAGGCTTCTTATAGTCAGGATGGCTCTGATACTATCTCTGTGGGGACCCCGACTTACGAGTCGAGATCGCCGTGCTCAGTGATCCCAGAGATCAATGCTCACTGAACACAGATACCGAATAAAAGAGTCTTACATCCAAGAACCGATTATTACAGCACATGACCGAATGGTCAAATTCACAAGGCAGGGCCTAAGGCCAAATCACTTTGATACACTAGTAGCGGAAATCATAGGGGCCAAGCGGGTGCCCATGCCATGAAGCCTACACCGACATGCATTCTGACTCGGAAGCATCCTAGTTCGCAGGGGGTCTCCGAAGACGTACTCATCTCCAAACTCCGGTCCTTCCATGTCTGGTCAATAACATAACCAGTGGCAAGCCAATGAGTACTTTGAATGTACTCGCAAACAACCCATGATATGAACAATGAAAATGAAGGATAACAATATCGTGCATCTTTGGTGTAAGTCATCTAGGTGGAATGATCATGATTATGCATCAATGTTAAATAATTACTTTTGAAGAACAGGTTACATATATCAATATATCTGTCAAGGGCTGAGCCATCCGGGCTCACCCAATATGCCAAGTCACCGAACTTGGTCATATCATTACTTTCATAACAACACCTTTTTCAACACCACACACACTCACACTTGGTTTATGTGGAAATAGTTGGACGTAGTTTAAGCAGGATTACCCAACAGTCCTTGACTGTGGACACGGATATTCGAATAGTTTACACTCTGCAGAGTTAGTACGCTGGACCCACGAGATCCGAAAAACTTCCGTGTCATCCACGACTCGCAGTATATAACATACCTGAGGTAAGTACCTGATCAATGCCTTTCCCCTGACGATACTAGACAAAGAGGTCCACTCGATTGGTACCCACCCCACATGTTGTACGTCCTACGAGCACCAACTCTGGACAATACCAACCATTCAGGGACCAACGGTGTGACTGGAACTCATAAAAATGGCATAGTCGTCCTACCTCGCACGACCCCATCACGAGAGTGACCACACATCACTCCCGCCACTAGTAATGTGGATCTTTGCTAGCACCGACCAGAGTAATTAGCATAGCCCCGTCCCACAAGGGGTAACATGGTCGTACTGGTAAGGTTGGGACGGTCGACACATCATAAATCTAATCCCATTTCTGAAACCATACTCACACAAATAGTGGGTGCATCACTTCACCAAAAGTGACCACCTAATTTATCATCACCCCCGGGCATTAGTGGCACCCGACGGGGTTTTCTTAAACTCTTGCTTTATGTCATCAACATGCTCATGATAATACTACCTCTATCATTACTTGTCAACATGGTATTAGCATGAATCTCAAGGGGTAGGGTCAAGCTCAATGCATGTGCTCCGAGGGAACCTTCGGTAAAATCATATCAAATGATTACCGGCACTTATGATCATATGCAACGGGAATACTTGCTATTTGAACATGCAAAGTAACATATGCTCAGTCATGGTCAAAGGGTTGCTTGCCTTGGTCGTCTAAGTATCCGGGGTCTTCGAGGTCTTCCGCTCCGATTCCCTCGTCACATGGATTTTCTATCGTCGATAAAACAATAAATAAGAAATAGCTCACACATAAACAGATCACAAAGTCATTTTAAAAATGTTCTTTATTACTGATAAATCTAAGGTATCATTTCCAAAATTTTTTGCCTTAATTTCCCTTGGAGGAACATTTTTGAAATTAACCAAACAGAAGCAAAACTATTTTAATTTAGTCCTTTTTATTATTGTAAAACAGAATAGTTGTTGAAAAATTCATCCAAACATAATATTAAATACTACAAATTTTTAGAAGAATAACAGTGGAAAAATTATATTTTTACACTGGTTAAATGTTTTTATAAAAATCTTAGAAACCAGGGTTTTAAAATAAAAAGAAAGTCGGCTAACTCCTGGCCTGGCTCGGCCCCGAGCTGGGCTGGACCATGGCCAGGTGACACCCTACCCAGGCGCGCGCGCCGTCAGGTTTGAACCTGACGTGCGGGCCCTGCGGTCAGTGGCTGAGGACAGTGCTGGGGAGGAGGTTGGGCCACCGATAGGTGGGGCACACCTGTCGGGGTCCACTCCTACCTCTGGCTAGAGAGGAGGAGGAGGGCGTCGGCGAGGTTGCCGACGCTCTCAAGCCCCAACAAGGACTAGAATGAGTTCGCCTTGCTGTCGCCTACCTGCTGGTGGTCAGAACAAGGACGGGGAGACATGGGTTCGCCGGCGATGAGGAGGCCCTGGCGGAGGAGATTCGGGAGGTGGTCGAGGAGGTGGCTAGAGATATGGAAATGCCCGGGCGAGTTGGGGGAAAGCTTCCTAGGGTTGAGAGGGTTAGTTTGGTGGGTCGAGGGGCGCAGGAGCCATTGTGTAGCTGGAGATCGACCGGAGCTCCGAGGCGGAGGGGCCTCGGTCGATCTCGAGCACCAGGGCTCTGCTGCGTTGCTGGGGTGGCTAGGGAGGTACTAGTGATCGTGGTGAAGCTATCTGAGGGGTGCTGGAGCGAGGGGGAGGGATATTTATAGGCCCGCGACGGTGAGCCGATTCGGGAGCGCCGGTGACTCACCGTGGTGCACATGAGGGTGAGGAGAGATGCTGGGGCCGAAACCACGGTCTCAGGACATGGTTTTGGACTACCAGAGCCATCTGCTGCAGAGGGAGAGAGGGGGAAGTCGCGCATCCGTGGCCATGCAACCTTGGCCGGTTCCAGTGTGCGCGGGCATGCATCGCATGAGCTCTAGCGCGGGAGAGGAGGGGCCTTGAGGCTTGCTCGACGCAGAGGGGTTGTCGGGGAAGAGGTTGGACACCTCGGGGGAGGCTGGAACTGGCCGAAAACGTCGCCCCCACCCCAGTGGCTTCCTGTAGCGCAGTTTTGGCATGCCACGACATGCTGGTGCGCTCTGAGGCACTTTGGACGTGTCTAGCATGTCCTAGCACTGGCTGGGAGTGTGGCTAGCCGTTTGGGCCTTGTGGGAGCTTTGGCTGGTCAAGGGAGACAAGAAATACTAGTGTTGTCAGCCTTGAACTGAAATCTAAATTGGGGGTTTTGGCCTTTCCACTTTGAACGAGTGAGGGGCCAGTTGACTGGGGTTAAACTCAGATACTGGCCACCTAATCTGTGAGTTTGGAGCAAAGGGGTTTGGTTTATCTGTAGGTAAGGTGGCCTTTTCCTATCTGTCAGAAGGTGTTCGACAGTGGTTTAAGGGGGTTGTACCCCACCACTGGTGTTGTAACTTAACAGGTTTGGGTTTGGTGGTAAATCATGGGGTTTCACCAAGTTTGAGCTCCATTGGACAAGTTTAGCTTTGTAAACTTGAAAACACTCCAATATGACGAGATATGTCCCTTCCAAACGGAGTGTGGGCAAACTAAGTCCCACAAATCCCATTTTTGGTGTGGAACCCTCATTTGAGCTATTAGGCACTCCTCCAAAGTTCCAACATCATTGGATAAACTTTGCTATGTAGAGTTGCTCTAACTTGATTCTGGACAGAAGGGGTTTTTGGGTTATTTGGGGTCCTTATTCACCTTTGATCAAGGTGAAACTTTATGTGGACACCAAATATGGCTCACGGATATCACTGGAATTTTCTAGGAATTTATTGAGAATATTTTCTTTGGAAATATTTCAAAAGGTCAAAAGAGACAGAAATAGCTTTCATGGTTTTATTCAATAATTATAATAAAAACCTCTAAATTTAATTAGATTTTTCTGAGACAGAAAAGTATTTTTCCAAGTAGGAATACCAATTCTGGCCTCAGAAATGGACATGTTATTTAATTACAAAAATAATTATCTTTGTGGTTTTGAGATATAAAGATATGTTAAAATCAGATCACCAACTTTGAGTAGAAGCACTGCTTGCTATCAAGGGATGTAGTGCAACTCAAGGTAGGGTTTTACCTTGACCAGAAATAAGTAAAGGTTTTTTTTCGGAAATCAATGTTATAAAAATAGGATTTTGTCCTCACATGATCAATCACACAAGCATACAATATCAATCATGGCACTCACAACATTAGTCTTGAAAAAGTTTAACAAGCTTAGAATTTCACAATACAGATAAGTGATAGCAAAAACAGGGTGTGACGGGGATTTTGTGAGAAACCAATTTATAGGGGTAAGAATCAAATAGCATAGGAAGGAAAAACAACTGCAACTTCACAACTTTGAATAATATGTTATTCTCTTAGGATTGTGTCCTCCATTCATGTAATGAGCGTATGAAATAATCTCTTTTCACTAGCAAGTTTAAAGTCGTAATTAAGTTTCTTAATTGCCCAATATGCTTTGTGTTATAACTCAAGAGGTAAATGACAAGCTATTCCATAGACCATTTTATATGGGGATAATCCCATGGGATTTTCATAAGCAGTTCTATAAGCCCATAAAGCGTGATCTAGTTTTGTAGAACAATTATTTCTAGATCTATTGACACTCTTATGTAAAATTAGTTTTATTTTTCATTTTCTTAACTCAACTTGTCCACAAGACTAAGGATGATATGGTGATGTAATTCTATGGTTAACATCATATTTACTAGAAGTTTACGGAAAGCACCACGAATAAAATGTGAACCACCATCAGTCATTAAATATCTAGGGACTCCAAACCTCATAAAAATGATGTATTTAAGCATTTTAATAGAAGTATTATGATCATCACTACTAGTTGGAATAGCTTCTACCCACTTGGTAACGTAATCATGAGCAACTAGAATATGAGTGTACCCATTAGGGGAAGGAAAAGGACACATATAATTCAAGCCCCAAACATCAAATTGTTCGATAGGAAGTGAATTATTCATAGGAATTTCGTGACATCTACCAGTGTTACCACTTCTTTGACATTCATCACAAGAAAGTACATACTTACGAGCGTCTTTGAAAAAGAGTAGGCCAATAGAATTTGGATTGTAATACCTTGTGTGTAGTTCTGGCACTAGCACGGTATCGTCCGTAGGCCCGGAGCGACACTTCCTTAGGATATGTTCATGTTCATGCTCGGGTACACAACGCCTAATAACACCATCTACTCCTTTATAAAGATGTGGGTCATTCCAAAAGTAATGTCGTAAATCATGAAAAAAGAATCATTTGTTGATAGGTGAAGCTAGGCCGGATATATTTAGTAACATTGTAATTAGCATAATCCGGATACCAAGGAGTACCACGTGAAGTATTTATAACAGCATGTTGCTCATCAAGAAAATTATCATCAATATGCAATGGGTCATCAAGAACATTTTCCATCCTATACAAGTTATCTTCTACACGGTTAGTTCCCTTTCTATCAACGATATGCAACTAAAATTCTTGGAGTAAAAGCACCCACCTAATAAGTCTAGGTTTAGCATTTTATTTTCCATAAGTTATTTAATATTAGCATGATTAGTGTGAATAGTTACTTTGGAATCAATGATGTAAGGTCTAAACTTATCACATGCAAACACAAGTGCTAAAAATTCTTTTTGAGTAGTAGCATAAATACTTTGGGCACTATCTAGGGTCTTACTAGCATAATGCATAACATTCAATTTCTAGTCTACCCTTTACCCTAGAACCGCACCAACATCATAAACACTAGCATCACGCATGATTTCAAATGGTAAGTTCCAATCAGGTGGTTAAACAATAGGTTCAGAAATTAAGGCTTCTTATGTATTTCAAAGGCTTCTACACAATCATCATCAAAAAGAAAAGGAATATCTTTTTGAAAGGTATTAGTTAATGGCCTAGAAATCTTTGAGAAATCTTTAATGAAACGCATATAGAAACCAACATGACCAAGGAAACTTCTTATACCTTTGATTTCTTTTGGGCATGGCATTTTCTCTATTGCATCAACTTTGGCTTTATCCACCTCAATGCCTCGTTCGGAAATTTTATGCCCAAGTACTATACCTTCATTCCCCATAAAGTGGCACTTCTCCCAATTCAAGACAAGATCAATGATTTATGCATTGGGAGAAGTAAAGGTTACGCCTATAAGCATAAGTTCCAAAAGGGCAAGTAAAGGTAGTTTTCTCTTGATCCTCTTTTAACACAGGTATTTGAGAAAAAAGAGACACTACTGAAATTCAGAAATTTGCCGTCTGCCATGGCGGACGACAAAGGGGGAACCACTAAAGGCAAAGGCTTTGACGTCGGTCAGTAGACGGCAAAAAAAATCCGGTGAAGAGGTTCTTTGCCATGAGGGGGCAGACGGCAAATTAAATGGGACGACACATACACCAACGGCCCCGTTAAGTGTTAACGGCAGGCCTCCTCTCCTTGTCGTCTGCCATCCCCCCTTTGCCATGTGGGGGCAGACGACAAAGGGGAGAACCATCCCCCTCTCTAACTCCTCTTTGCCGTCTGCCATCTCCCCTTTGCCATGTGGGGGAAGACGGCAAAGGGGGGGAACCAACCCCCTCTCTCTCTCCCCTCTTTGTTGTCTACCATCCCCCTTTTGCCATGTGGGGGCAGACGACAAAGGGGGGAACCAGCCCCTTTTTATTTTATTTCTTATTATATCCAGCATTTTTCACAATAATCAGAATATATATATATATATATATATATATATTTGACATAAATAAATTTCTTTCCGTACTCATAACCATATTAAAATAACTTTCATCCATAGTACATACATATTATGCAAGTTCCATCTGTACAAAACCATATATTACACCAGTTTCATCCACATGCATACAAAGTTTCGTATATATCCATATACTAAAATAGTTTCAATACAAGCTTGCGTGAAGCCATGGTACAAGAAATCATCTTCAAGCATTCCATCAATATAATCCAAGCTTCCCGTGAAGTGAATGTAATGTGCAAAATGACAAATAAGAAAGTTAGAAGAATAATACTAGATGAAGAAGTATATAGGTTATTTCGGAGAGCAATTAACTAAGTATAGGCCATTTAATAGCTAAGTTAGGTGGAATAGGTCATCTTGGAGCTACAAAGCCTTATTATGTCATTTAGGAGAGAACTTAGCTAAGTATAGGTCATTCTAGAGCTAACTTGGATAAAATATGTCATTTTGTAGCCAACTATGATTATTAATCCATTTTGACCTTATTATGTCATTTTGGAGCTAAATTAGTCATTTTAATGAGCTAACCAAGGTTCTTATCATGTTTTTACCTAACTATGATAATCATGTCATTTTGGAGGATAATTAGCTAAGTATGTCTTTGTTGGGGCAAATAACCTACATAGAAGAAGAAAGAGAAGAAGCAAGAAGAGAAGAAGAAGGAGAAGAAAAAGAAGAAGAAGAAGGAGGAGGAGGAGGAGAAGGAGGAGGAGAAGGAGAAGGAGGAGGAGAAGGAGAAGGAGGAGGAGAAGGAGAAGAAGAAAAAAAGAAGAAGGAGAAGGAGGAGGAGAAGAAGGAGAAGGAGCTTCTCTCCTCCTTCTCCTTCTCCTTCTTCTTCCTCCTCCTTCTTCTTCTCTTCTTCTTCTTCTTCCTTCCTTTCATTTTTCCTCTTTCTTCTCCTCTTGTCCCCATATTTAGGCTAAATTAGCTAAGAATGCATTTTTGGATCTAATTATGTCATTTCGAGGATAATTAGCTAAGTATGGGTCATGTTTTCTTAAATAGACCATTTTGGAGCTAACTAAGCAAATTATGTCATTTAGGTGGAAGCCTAGCTAACTATAGGTCGTTTCGGAGCTAACTTGGGTAAAATAGGTCATTCTGGAGCAAACTATGCTTATTAAGCCATTTTGGATCTAGCTAGGCTAATTATAGGCCATTTAATACCTAAGTTAGGGGGAATAGGTCATCTTGCAGCTACGTAAGCCTTATTATGTCATTTAGGATAGAACTTAGCTAACTATAGGACATTTTTTATTAAATAGGTTATTTAGGAGCTAACTAAGCTAATTATGTCATTTTGTAGGATAATTAGCCAATTTAGTCTTTCTTGGATGAGTCTAAGCTACGTAGAAGAAGAGAAAGAGAAGAAGCAAGAAGAGAAGAAGAAGTCAAAGAAGAAGAAGGAGGATGAGGAGGAGGAGGAGAAGGAGAAGGAAGAGGAGAAGAAGAAGAAAAGAAGAAGGACAAGGAGAAGGAGGAAAAAGGAGGAAGAAGAAGGAGAAGGAGGAGCTCCTTCTCCTTCTTGTTCCTCCTTCTTCTCCTTCTCCTTCTCCTTCTTCTTCCTCCTTCTCCATCTTCTTCTCTTCTTCTTCTTCTTCCTTCCTTTCATTTTTCCTCTTTCTTCTCCTCTTGTCCCCTTCTTTGGGTAAATTAGCTAAGACTGCCTTTTTGGAGCTAACTATTTCATTTCAAGGATAATTAGCTAAGTATAGGTCATGTTTTATTAAATAGACCATTTTGGAGCTAACTAAGCTAATTATGCCATTTAGGTGTGAGCCTTGCTAACTATAGGTCGTTTCGGAGCTAACTTGGGTAAAATAGGTCATTCCGGAGCAAACTATGCTTATTAAGCCATTTTGGATCTAGCTAGGCTAATTATAGGCCATTCAATAGCTAAGTTAGGGGGAATAGGTCATCTTGCAGCTACGTAAGCCTTATTATGTCATTTAGGAGAGAACTTAGCTAACTATAGGTCATTTTTTATTAAATAGGTCATTTAGGAGCTAACTAAGCAAATTATGTCATTTTGTAGGATAATTAGCCAATTTAGTCCTTCTTGGATGAGTCTAAGCTACGTCGAAGAAGAGAAAGAGAAGAAACAAGAAGATAAGAAGAATTAATAGAAGGTGGAGGAGGAGGAGGAGGAGGAGAAGGAGAAGGAAGAGGAGAAGAAGAAGAAAAGAAGAAGGAGAAGGAGGAGCTCCTTCTCCTTCTTCTCCTCCTTCTTCTCCTTTTCCTTCTCCTCCTTCTTCCTCCTCCTTCTTCTTCTTCTTTTCTTCATCTTCTTCCTTCCTTCCATTTTTCCTCTTTCTTCTCCTCTTGTCCCCTTCTTCGGGCTAAATTAGCTAAGAATGCCTTTTTGGAGCTAATTATGTCATTTCGAGGATAATTAGCTAAGTATAGGTCATGTTTTATTAAATAGACCATTTTCGAGCTAACTAAGCTAAATATGTCATTTAGGTGGAAGGCTAGCTAACTATAGGTCGTTTCGGAGCTAACATGGGTAAAATAGGTCATTCCGGAGCAAATATGCTTATTAAGCCATTTTGGATCTAGCTAGGCTAATTATAGGCCATTTAATACCTAAGTTAGGGGGAATAGGTCATCTTGCAGCTACGTCAGCCTTATTATGTCATTTAGGAGAGAACTTAGCTAACTATAGGTCATTTTTTATTAAATAGGTCACTTAGGAGCTAACTAAGCTAATTATGTCATTTTGTAGGATAATTAGCCAATTTAGACTTTTTTGGATGAGTCTAAGCTACGTAGAAGAAGAGAAAGAGAAGAATAAGTAAAAGAAGAAGAAGGAGGAGGAGGAGAAGGAGAAGGAAGAGGAGAAGAAGAAGAAAAGAAGAAGGAGAAGGAGAAGGAGGAAGAAGGAACAAGAATAAGGAGAAGGAGAAGGAGGACCTCCTTCTCCTTCTTCTCCTCCGTCTTCTCCTTCTTCTTATCCTTCTTCTTCTCTCCTTCTTCATCTCTTCTTCTTCTTCTTCCTTCCTTTCATTTTTCCTCTTTCTTCTCCTCTTGTCCCCTTCTTCAGGCTAAATTAGCTAAGGATGCCTTTTTGGAGCTAATTATGTCATTTCCAGGATAATTAGCTAAGTATAGGTCATGTTTTATTAAATAGACCATTTTCGAGCTAACTAAGCTAATTATGTCATTTAGGTGGAAGCCTAGCTAACTATAGGTCGTTTCGGACCTAAATTGGGTAAAATAGGTCATTCTGGAGCAAACTATGCTTATTAAGCCATTTTGGATCTAGCTAGGCTAATTATAAGCCATTTAATACCTAAGTTAGGGGGAATAGGTCATCTTGCAGCTACGTAAGCCTTTTTATGTCATTTAGGAGAGAACTTAGCTAACTATAGGTCATTTTTTATTAAATAGGCCATTTAGGAGCTAACTAAGCTAATTATGTCATTTTGTAGGATAATTAGCCAATTTAGTCTTTCTTCGATGAGTCTAAGCTACGTAGAAGAAGAGAAAGAGAAGAAGCAAGACGAGAAGAAGAAGTAAAAGAAGAAGGAGGAGGAGGAGGAGGAGGAGGAGAAGGAGAAGGAAGAGGAGAAGAAGAGGAAAAGAAGAAGGAGAAGGAGAAAGAGGAGGAAGAAGAAGAAGGCGGAGCTCCTTGTCCTTCTTCTCCTTCTCCTTCTCCTTCTTCTTCTCTCCTTCTTCTTCTCTTCTTCTTCTTCTTCCTTCCTTTCATTTTTCCTCTTTCTTCTCCTCTTGTCCCCTTCTTCGGGCTAAATTAGCTAAGAATGCCGTTTTGGAGCTAATTATGTCATTTCAAGGATAATTAGCTAAGTATAGGTCATGTTTTATTCAATAGACCATTTTGGAGCTAACTAAGCTAATTATGTCATTTAGGTGGAAACCTAGCTAAGTATAGGTTGTTTCGGAGCTAACTTGGGTAAAATAGGTCATTCCGGAGCAAACTATGCTTATTAAGCCATTTTGGATCTAGCTAGGCTAATTATAGGCCATTTAATACCTAAGTTAGGGGGAATAGGTCATCTTGCAGCTATGTAAGCCTTATTATATCGTTTAGGAGAGAACTTAGCTAACTATAGGTCATTTTTAATTAAATAGGTCATTTAGGAGCTAACTAAGCTAATTATGTCATTTTGTAGGATAATTAGCCAATTTAGTCTTTCTTGGATGAGTCTAAGCTACGTAGAAGAAGAGAAATATAAGAAGCAAGAAGAGAAGAATAAGTAAAAGAAGAAGAAGAAGGAGGAGGAGGAGGAGAAGGAGAAGGAAGAGGAGAAGAAGAAGAAAAGAAGAAGGAGAAAGCGAAGGAGGAAGAAGGAGGAAGAAGAAGGAGAAGGAGGAGCTCCTTCTCCTTCTTCTCCTCCTTCTTCTCCTTCTTCTTATCCTTCTTATTCTCTCCATCTTCTTCTCTTCTTCTTCTTCTTCCTTCCTTTCATTTTTCCTCTTTCTTCTCCTCTTGTCCCCTTCTTCGGGCTAAATTAGCTAAGAATGCCTTTTTGGAGCTAATTATGTCATTTCAAAGATAATTAGCTAAGTATAGGTCATGTTTTATTAAATAGACCATTTTGGAGCTAACTAAGCTAATTATGTCATTTAGGTGGAAGCCTAGCTAACTATAGGTCTTTTCGGAGCTAACTTGGGTAAAATAGGTCATTTCGGAGCAAACTATGCTTATTAAGCCATTTTGGATCTAGCTAGGCTAATTATAGGCCATTTAATACCTAAGTTAGGGGGAATAGGTCATCTTGCAGCTACGTAAGCCTTATTATGTCATTTAGGAGAGAACTTAGCTAACTATAGGTCATTTTTTTTATTAAATAGGTCATTTAGGAGCCAACTAAGCTAATTATGTCATTTTGTAGGATAATTAGCCAATTTAGTCTTTCTTGGATGAGTCTAAGCTACGTAGAAGAAGAGAAAGAGAAGAAGAAAGAAGAGAAGAAGAAGTAAAAGAAGGAGGAGTAGTAGTAGGAGGAGGAGAAGGAGAAGGAAGAGGAGAAGAAGAAGAAAAGAAGAAGGAGAAGGAGAAGGAGGAAAAAGGAGGAAGAAGAAGGAGAAGGAGGAGCTCCTTCTCCTTCTTCTCCTTCTCCTTCTCCTTCTTCTTCTCTTCTTCTTCTTCTTCCTTCCTTTTATTTTTCCTCTTTCTTCTCCTGTTGTCCCCTTCTTCGGGCTAAATTAGCTAAGAATGCCTTTTGGGAGCTAATCATTTCCTTTCGAGGATAATTAGCTAAGTATAGGTCATGTTTTATTAAATAGACCATTTTCGAGCTAACTAAGCTAATTATGTCATTTAGGTGGACGCCTAGCTAACTATAGGTCGTTTCGGAGCTAACTTGGGTAAAATAGGTCATTCCGGAGCAAACTATGCTTATTAAGCCATTTTGGATCTAGCTAGGCTAATTATTGGCCATTTAATAGCTAAGTTTGGGGGAATAGGTCATCTTGGAGCTACGTAAGCCTTATTATGTCATTAGGAGAGAACTTAGCTAACTATAGGTCATTTTTTATTAAATAGGTCATTTAGGAGCTAACTAAGCTAATTAAGTCATTTTGTAGGATAATTAGCCAATTTAGTCTTTCTCGGATGAGTCTAAGCTACGTAGAAGAAGAGAAAGAGAAGAAGCAAGAAGAGAAGGAGGAGGAGGAGGAGGAGGAGGAGAAGGAGAAGGAAGAGGAGAAGAAGAATGAAAGAAAAAGGAGAAGGAGAAGGAGGAAGAAGGAGGAAGAAGAAGGAGAAGGAGGAACTCCTTCTCTTTCTTCTCCTCCTTCTTCTCCTTCTTCTTATCCTTCTTCTTCTCTCCATCTTCTTCTCTTCTTCTTCTTCCTTCCTTTCAGTTTTCCTCTTTCTTCTCCTCTTGTCCCCTTCTTCGGGCTAAATTAGCTAAGAATGCCTTTTTGGAGCTAATTATGTCATTTCGAGGATAATTCGCTAAGTATAGGTCATGTTTTATTAACCATTTTGGAGCTAAATAAGCTAATTATGTCATTTAGGTGGAAGCCAAGCTATCTATAGGTCATTTCGGAGCTAACTTGGGTAAAATAGGTTATTTCGGAGCAAACTATGCTTATGAAGCCATTTTGGGTCTAGCTAGGCTAATTATAGGCCATTTAATACCTAAGTTAGGGGGAATAGGTCATCTTGCAGCTATGTAAGCCTTATTATGTCATTTAGGAGAGAACTTAGCTAACTATAGGTCATTTTTTATTACATAGGTCATTTAGGAGCTAACTAAGCTAATTATGTCATTTTGTAGGATAATTAGCCAATTTAGTCTTTCTTGGATGAGTCTAAGCTACGTAGAAGAAGAGAAATATAAGAAGCAAGAAGAGAAGAAGAAGTAAAAGAAGAATAAGGAGGATGAGGAGGAGGAGGAGGAGGAGGAGAAGGAGAAGGAAGAGGAGAAGAACAAGAAAAGAAGAAGGAGAAGGAGAAGGAGGAAGGAGGAAGAAGAAGGAGAAGGAGGAGCTCCTTCTCCTTCTTCTCCTCCTTCTCCTTCTTCTTATCCTTCTTCTTCTCTTCTTATTCTTCTCTTCTTCTTCTTCCTTCCTTCCTTTCATTTTTCCTCTTTCTTCTGCTCATGTCCCCTTCTTTGGGCTAACTTAGCTAAGAATCCCTTTTTGGAGCTAATTATGTCATTTCGAGTATAATTAGCTAAGTATAGGTCATGTTGTATTAAATAGACCATTTTGGAGCTAACTAAGCTAATTATGTCATTTAGATGGAAGCCTAGCTATTTTTTTAAAACACTAGAAATAGCATACCATTATCGTCATCACGGTGGTGAAGCACGGTGGCTTTGGCTTGTTTCACCTGGAGAAGGCTGCCATGGAGAAGGCTCCACTGTAGAAGGGTCGCGCGATGCGTTTCGTGAGATATTCTGCACCAAACATCGTTTGCAATGTGTTGTTAGCATGAGGACACTCTTAAGATCACTGCACTAAAATGAAACTCACCATCCCTGCCATGTTAATGACTGGCATGAGCGGAGGGACTTGGCCGCTCTTCTCGCACATAGACTGTACATTTGGTTTCGACAAGTCAAACTTTTTATTTATTAATGAAACGGACATTAAAATGCAAGATTTGAAATAACATGAAGAAGAAACTTACCACGAAGAGCTCGTATATGGCCCTGTTAGACGCATCATTCCGTGCCCTTTCCGCCTCCACCAATGCAGTCGTCCTCTCCTCCAGCTCCCTAATCTCCTTATCCTTCTCCGCCATAGACGCCTGCATTGCCTCTCTCTCTTTCTGAATAGCAGCCTATAACACAACTCATTGTTAGCAATGTAATCATATTGGTTCGAACGCACAACATAATGCGGAAATATAGTTGCGTCCATTAAACTAACCTCGATGGCGAGCTCGACTGGCCATGGACGACGTGTTATCTCCGGGCAGGAGCTCGTTTGGCGTGCCTTTATCTGCCGGAGAGTGCTAGGACGACGTATAAGGCCGTCTCCAATGGCGATCGAGCCATGGGGCCTCCCGTTGCCAGCTATCATCACCAGCTTTGGATCAATAGGCCCCTCGCTCGGGTTAAAGTCCTCCCCTTTCCTCGCCTTCCCGTGATCTCTGTACTTCACGAGCTTGTGGTGGGAGGAGATGTTGGTGAAGTTTTCTGGATGCTCGAGGTTAGACTCAGAGAATGCCTTGACCTTCTTGTA
This sequence comes from Hordeum vulgare subsp. vulgare, assembly GCF_904849725.1. NCBI lineage: Eukaryota > Viridiplantae > Streptophyta > Magnoliopsida > Poales > Poaceae > Hordeum > Hordeum vulgare. The sequence goes on along the minus strand of NC_058524.1, from coordinate 178,162,335 downwards.
CGAGGCAGTATGGGCCATCGCATACAGGTCGTACATCTGTGGCACCTCCGTCTTATTGTGACGCGCCTAAAAGAGAGAGAGAGGAAAATTGTATTAGTAAAGGGCTCAAGATAGCATTAAGAATGAATTGCATGAGGCGTGAAGCAAACCACATACCCAGTTCTCGCCAAATTGGATAAAGTTGACGCTTCCTTGATGGTGTGGCACACCAACCATTTTGCCACGCCTCTCCTTGGCGTTGTTGTGGCTGGCCTCCCATGTTTCGGAGCACCACTGATCCACCAAGGCCTCCCAACAATCCATCTTATCCACACACCATCTCGGGGGCACCTAAGTTAATAAAGAGAAATTTGAGCGCGTAAGAACCAAATCAAGGAAACTAACTAGAAAGCCTTAATAATATGTAATTACCTTCATGTAATGCTCCTTCTCCATCTTAGCATCACGACACTTCGCCTTGTCAATCCTAATACGCCGCGTGGCATAGTAGTCTCAAACAGCCTGCACCCGAGCCTCGTGCCGAAAGTTTTGAAGTAGGCTGTGACACTCGGTTTCGATAACCTTTGCCGCATCCTCCTCGTATCCCTCCTCACACCTGTAGTAGGTTTGCAAAACGAGACAACACCGATTAGTACAATAACTAGTTATGGTTGATTTATAATTGTGTGAAGGAGAAATTACCCAGAACTGTCAGATCACCATGTCGGCCCTCGTGTGGCACAAAACACCGTCAATCTCCACCTCCGGCGGGGCCGGGGCACCCAAGTAGTGCCCCCAGGTCATTCCTACCTCTCGCTCCTGACCGGGCAACGTAACAAACCCCGGGAAGTTTTTACGGCAAAGCACACCAAGGACGTTGTTGGGCTTGCGGACACCCTTGGCAACAATCCAACCCCTACGGTATGACAAATTAAAGCCAAAACATTAGATATTTGAGAAAACGTGAAGGAAAAAGGTTAAATAAGAGTAAATTAACTTACTTGTCCCCATTTGGCCTAATCGACCACCTCTGCCCGGGGGTCGCCGGCACGAGCGGGAGCCCCGAACTACCACGCTGGTAGACGGTAGCCCCCTCACCCAGCTCCTCGTCGCTACCAGCAAGGCCACTTGGCTCAGCCCAGGTATCCCACTGGGTCTCTGGGGACGTACCCTCATCCCTGATTTGCTCCGGAGTCGCCTGGAACGAAGCCTCTGGGACACGAGTCTCGTGGGTCGAAGGCTCGTCGACCCGAGGCTCGTGAACCGGAGACCGTGTAGCCTCCACCTCAGACGAATCCACCCTAGAAGTCATGTGCTCAGGTGAATCAGCTTGGGGTGGTGGCGGAGACCGTGTAGCCTCCACCTCAAAAGGCGTGGGAGCCACCGCCCTACCTCTCCCGCGGCCACGTGTACCTTTAGTACAACATAAATACCAACATGAGTAATAAAATGTATATAAATACCAATATGCATACAACATGAGTACAACATAAATACCAACATGAATACAGTGTACCTTTAGTACCTCTCGGCTTCACGGGGGGTCGACCTCCTCTCATGGGGGGCGCTTCTTGCATAGTAGAGAGCAACACTCTTCGAAGAGGCGAGGCAGGAATGGAAGTACCCATCCCATCACCCGCCGACGAAGAAGGAGCCGCGGAGTGCTTTCGACCCTTTTCCACCATCTTTCAACACCTTTCATGACAAAGAGTAAATGAAATTAGTACAACATAAATACCAACATGAGTAATAAAATGTATATAATTTAAGTGTATCATCGTCATAAATACCAACATGACTAATAAAAATTGAATACCTAACATGTACTCAAAATGTATATATAGTATAATAGTTGAATACCTTACATGAACTAATAACAATCGTGCTCGTCTATATATGCTTCGGGGTTAATAAATGCATCATGATCATCACTATCATCAATAAATGCATCATCATCATCACTATCACGAAGAACATGTGGAAGGCCACCATTATGTAATCGGTCAAGAAGTGATAGGTCATCTGCATCAGTAACCTCTTCTTCTTCCAGCTCTTCCTGTTCGGGCTTAGGGGTTAAGACGAATTCACTGTCGCTGTCTACTTCAATGTTCTGGGGTGAAGTAGAGCGGTTCTTGAAACGTTTCTTGGACATACGTGTTTCTTGGGAGAATTCTCCTTCATATGTGTCTGGGTTAATGTGAGGTTTGTAATCCTCTTCATTGAGGGTAGGTGGTCTAAAATGTGGTGGCACTTCATAAAAGACATCCCAACCTTTGAGATTTGGATCAGTTTGGCAGGCCCACGGTAGATAGAAAATTTGTGTCGCCTGTTGAGCCGTAATATGGACATAGGGAACATCTAAGTGGGTGTTTTGGTTGATTTCGACTAATCCTATATGTTCATGAGTCCTTCTAGTCTCCCTCGGCTCAAACCAATAACATTTGAAAACTACGACGGTCGGTGGGTTTTCACCATAGAATAGAAGTTCATAAATTGCTTCAACTCTTCCATAATACTCGGTGTCTCCGTCGCCGATAGCAGAGACAGAACAATTTGTAGTCTTTAGGTCGGGCATAGATAGCTCTTTGCCAAAGGTACGAAAGTGATACGTGTTGATGTTGTATTTGTCAAATGAACGAACCTTATAGTCAAAACCATTAGCGACTTGTCTCAACTCGGCGTCCATAGACTCTGCATCAGCCTACAAGTTTAATACGAAAGAATGGATGCATTACCCGCAAAGTAGACCAAGAAATCAAATGAGCCCTTAATGGTAATTAATTACCCTTTGTTTGAACCAAGAGACGAAACCGGGATAGTCGCCTCCATGCTTTGCGAGAAGCTCCTACTCTTCGACGGAATCCTTTTCGATGACCGCTCCATCCGAGAATTCGGCGACGTATCGACTATATCCAATATCCGGGAATAAGAGTAGTTCAAAGCAATTAGAAGTTGCGGAACAATAATTTACCGAGAACGTACTTGATGTACGGCCGCACTTCTGTTAGGTTGGTGAAGATATACAATGAAATGGTCCGCCATTCTTCGACATCCAACGATTTCCCTTTCGAAGCACGAGACGGTGTGAGCTTACCTTTGAATAGGCTGAGGTTGGATCGAACTTTTTTTGGATCGCCATCATTGTACCGAGGCTTCGGGTTATGCAAATGATGATTTTTCGCTTCGTAGTGTGTTGTCACGAAGTTTTCCGCCTCCTTAGTAATGAATGCCTCGGCCATCGATGCTTCAATTCTACGTTTATTTTTACACTTAGCTCGAAGCATCTTCTGCATCCTCTTAGTTGAGTAGCACCATCGATTTTGAACGGGCCCCCCCATTCTTGCCTCGATCGGGAGATGCAAAATCAAATGTTGCATTGGATTAAATAAGCCCGGTGGGAAGATCTTTTCTAATTTGCAGATCAACTCCGGCGCCAACTCTTCCATTTCATCTGGCACGCCAGGCAATAGTTCTTTCGCACAAAGAGAACGGAAGAAATAGCTCAGCTCTGCCAGTACTAGCCATTCATCCTCACGGATAAAGCCACGCAACATCACCGGCATTACCCGCTCAACCCATATGTGCCAATCATGACTCTTGAGACCAAATATTTTCAATTTCTGAAGACTCGCTCCCCTCTTTAGATTCACAGCATACCCATCAGGGAACATCAACCGCATTTTCACCCACAATAGCATTTCCCTCATAGCTGGCCTGTCAAGATTGAACCATGCCTTTGGCTTCGCTATGCTTTGCTTTGCTTTCCGTTGTCGCAAGTTTTGCAATGGTCTATCACATAGAGCCTCTAGGTCGATTCTAGCCTTAGGATTATCTTTTTACTTCCCCTCTGTGCCGAACAATGTACCAAAAATGGCCTCCGCAATATTCTTTTCAGTGTGCATCACGTCGATGTTGTGTGGGCAAAGGAGGTCTTTGAAGTAAGGCAAATCCCATATGCATGACTTGTGAGTCCAGGCGTGTTCCGTATTATACCCTTTGAAGTATCCTGGACGCAAAGGATCAGGCTCGAGAGCGTTTAACTGATCAAGGGTCTGTTGGCCTGTCAACGCAGCTGGTGAAGTATTTTTGACAACTCTACCTTTGATGAAATCCTTCTTGTCTTTTCTGAACTTATGCTCAGGATCCAGTAATTTTCTATGCATGTCGAAGAAAGAATACTTGCGACCAGCCTGCAGCCAACGGAATTGAAGAGCTGCCTTACATGTGGTGCACGGGAACCTTCCATGCACACACCAGCCAGCGAGTAGCGCAAACGCCGGATAATCATGCATCGAGTACATGTACCACACATGCATTTTGAAATTTGTTTTGGTAGCCGCGTCGTAGGTCTTGATCCCATTATCCCAGGCTTCTTGCAACTCATCCTTAAGCGGCTGCATGTACACATTCATATTCTTCCCCGGATAGTTGGGCCCTGGAATTATCAATGTCAGGACAATGTTCTTTCTTTTCATAATCTCTCCGGGTGGCAAATTTAGTGGAATGACAAATACAGGCCAACAACTGTATTGTGCTGCCGTCATACCATACACATTGAACCCATCCGTGCTGATGGCAACTCTAGATTGCCTTGGATCTTCCGATTTATCCTTATGTAATGCATCGAAGTGCCTCCACGCAAAACCATCTGAAGTGTGTACCAGCATCTTGTTCCCATCCGCATCTAGTTCGGTTCTTTTGCCCAATTTGTGCCATGTCATCTGTCTGGCCGTCTCTTCGACCATGAAAAGACGTTCAAGTCTTGGTACGATTGACAGATACCGAAGAACACTAATGGGGATTTTGGTCTGATTCTTCTCACCCATACCGTTGTCTACCACAATATACCTGGAAGAATTGCAAATGGGGCAATAGTTCAAGGCCGCATACTCAAGCCTAAATAAGGCACATCCATTCTCACAGGCATGTATCTTCTCATAGGGCATCTTAAGTACACGGAGGATTTTCTCTGACTGGTATAGGTTTGCAGGCAGTACATGGCCTTTCGGTGGAAAGCATCCAAATATCGTCATCATCGCGTCGTAGCATTCTCTGCCTAGGTTGAATTGAGCCTTCAGAGCCATTACTTGCACGATGGCATCCAGCTGACAAAGCTCAGTCTGCTCGTGGAGAGGACGTTTTGAAGACTCCAACATTTCATAGAAGGCCTTTGCAGATTCTCCATCTCATCGTCTAAATCCCGAGCATCATCAAAGTCTTAAACCATGTCTTCAATCCCGGTACCATGCTCGTCGGTGCAACGACGAATCACCTCTGCTCTGGCACGTTGGTCAGACTCACCATGAAAAGTCCACACCGTATAATTAGGCGTAAAACCCCACTTCTGTAGGTGTTTACCCATTTCAAACTCTGTCTGCCTTTTCCAGTTGTCGCAGTTGAGACAGGGGCACCATGTTTTTTGCTGGCCATTTGCAAAGGCGGCTCTCAGAAACCCCCTGGTTTTTGTTAACCATTCATGGGTCATGTCTTTCTGACTAGGGTGACCAGTGTACATCCAAGCACGATCACTCATGTTGCCTAGCTACCGATGGGGGCACAAGAAATAAATATATAATTCATCATCTATATTCATACGCTAATCAAGTTTGTCAGTTTTATTATGTCCATGCAACCTACACGCTAATAGGTAAAGATAGGTCCTAATCCCACCCGAGTATGTGTAGATTGGGTTCGTTTTCCCATGCTCTGCTCCAGATGCGACGCAAAATTTCGGCAGCACCTCCCCGCTGTTCTCCTGATACAAGTCCCGGCAATAAGCAGAGAGGATGTGTACCCGGAGAACAACAGGGAGGCACTGACAAAATTCTTCATCGGATCCAGAGCACAACATACGGGAAAACGAACCCAATCTACACATACTCGGGCTATCCATGGATAATGTTGGACAATTCGAAAGGAAGGCGGTTATAAATATGCAAATAAATGCATATTTATAGATGTCGCCCTTTCGAATGGGAGACGCATACTGGTCACGCATACTCATGATTGAAGAAACCTATAGCTAGCAAGTTTCATTGGCACGAAGACCGGGATAGAGCAAATTAAGGGGGTAGGAGGAGAAGTCATTTGTGCTCACCAACAAACGCAAGGGCAGAGCTCGTCCAACGCACGTGGAGGTCATCGAACAACTGCACATTGAAATTCACACGATCAACACAAATATGATGTTTTTATAATTAACATAATCAGAAAATATGTGACCTAACTCATAATTTACAAAACTATGACCCCGTGGGCCTCTAGAAGGCCGAAAAGCACCTTCTCGTTCAACAGTAGGTAGAAGAGGTGTCGGGGGTCGGGGCTTAGTGGCGTCGAGGGTCGGTGGTGTCGGGTGTCGGTGGTCGGGAGTCGAGTTAAATGCGTCGATGGTCGGGGGTCAGTGTCGTCGAGGGTCGAGGGTCACTAGCGTCGGGGGTTGGGGCCTTTTCGATCAACAACAGGCCAAAGAGGTGTCAGGGGCCCGGGGTTGGGGGTTAGTGGCATCGGGGGTAGGGGGTCAGGGGTCGGGGGTCAAGGGTCAGTGGCGTCGGGGGTCAAGGGTCAGTGGCGTCGGGGGTTGGGGGTCGGGGGTCAGTGGTGTCGGGCGTCGGGGGTCGGGGGTCGGGGGTCAGTGGTGTCGGGGGTCGGGGGTCGAGGGTCGGGGGTTGGTGGCGTCGGGCGTCGGGGGTTGGTGGCGTCGGGCGTCGGGGGTCGGGAGTCGGGTGTCGGGTGTCGGGGGTCGGGAGAGGGGTGTGAGTGGCGTCGGGGGTCGGGGGTCAAGGGTCGGGGGTTGGTGGCGTCGGGCGTCGGGGGTTGGTGGCGTCGGGCGTCGGGGGTCGTGGGCGGGGGGGGGGGGGTCGGGGGTTGGGGTCCTTTTCTTTCTTCTTCTCCTCTCTCCTCTTTTTCTTCTTCTTCTTCTTCTTTCTCCTCCTCCTCCTCCTCTTCTAACAGTAACCTAATTAACACTAAACTAATAGTAACCTAATAAACCTAAACTAACAATAACCTAATTAACATTAAACTAATAGTAACCTAATTAACCTAAACTAACATTAACCTATTTAACACTCAGACTAACCTAAACTAACCGATGCAATGAAATGAAAAAATAAAAAAATGAAAGAAAATGAACTCACCAGGGAGGAGGTATGGTGGTTGGGAGGAGGGCCGCGGGGAGGGGGTAGCCGAGGGGAGGGGGTGGCCGCGGGGAGGGGCCGGGGTGGCCGCGGGGAGGGGGTCGCCACGGGGAGGGGCCGGGGTGGTGATACGTCCATTTTGCATCATGCTTTCATGTTGATATTTATTGCTTTATGGGCTGTTACATTACTTTGTGGTACCATATTTATGCCTTTTCTCTCTTATTTTGCAAGGTTTATTTGAAGAGGGAGAATTCAGGCAGCTGGAATTCTGGACTGGAAAAGGAGAAAATATGAGTCCTCTATTCTGCACAGCTCCAAATGCCGTGAAAATTTACGAGGAATTTTTTGGGAATATATAAAAAATACTGGGCGAAAGAAGTGCCTGAGGGGAGCTACCAGGGCCCCACAAGCCTGGTAGCGGCTACCCCCCTAGTGGCTGCTACAAGGCTTGTGGGCTCCCTGACGGCCCATTGGCTCCCCTCTTTTGCTATATGAAGGGTTTCGTTCCAGAAAAAATCAATTGGGAGCTTTTTCGTGGTTTCGTCGCCGCCACGACGCGAAACTTGAGCAGATCCAATCTAGAGCTCCGGCAGGACGATCCTGCTGGGGAAACTTCCCTCCCGGTGGGGGAAATCGTCGTCATCGTCATCACCAACACTCCTCTCGTCGGAGGGGAGGCATCTTCATCAACATCTTCATCAGCACCATCTCCTCTCCAATCCCTAGTTCATCTCTAGTAACCAATCTCCGTCTCACGACTCCGATTGGTACTTGTAAGGTTGCTAATAGTGTTGATTACTCTTTGTAGTTGATGCTAGTTGGATTACTTGGTGGAAGAGTTTATGTTTAGATCCTTGATTCTATTCATTACACCTCTAATCATGATTATGATTATGCTTTGTGAGTAGTTACTTTTGTTCCTGAGGACATGGGATAAGTCATGCTAATAATAGTCATGTGAGTTTGGTATTCGTTCGATATTTTGATATGCTGTATGTTGTCTTTTCCTCTAGTGGTGTTATGTGAACGTCCACTACATAAAACTTCACCATATTTGTTCCTGGAGGAAGGCATTGTGGAGTAGTAAGTAGATGATGGGTTGCTGGAGTGACAGAAGCTTAAACCCCAGTCTATGTGTTGCTTCGTAAGGGGCTGATTTGGATCCACTAGTTTCATGCTATGCTTAGACGTTGTCTTAATTCTTCTTTCGTAGTTGCGGATGCTTGCGAGAGGGGTTAATCATAAGCTGGATGCTTGTCCAAGTAAGGGCAGTACCCAAGCGCCGGTCCACCCACATATCAAACTATCAAAGTAACGAACGAGAATCACATGAACATGATGAAACTAGCATGACAGAAATTCCCGTGTGTCCTCGGGAGCGTTTTTCCTCCTCTAAGACTTTGTTCAGGCTTGTCCCTTTCTACAAAACGGATTGGGCCACTTGCTGCACCGTTGCTACTACTTGTTACTTGTTACTTTTCACTTGCTACGTTTCACCTCGCTACACCATCACTTGTTACCGCTACTTTCAGTGCTTGCAGTTATTACCTTGCTGAAAACCAATTATCAGAGCCTTCTGCTCCTCGTTGGTTCGGCACTCTTACTTATCGAAAGGACTACGATTGATCCACTATACTTGTGGGTCATCAAGACTCGTTTCTGGCGCCGTTGCCGGGGAGTGAAGCGCCTTTGGTAAGTGGAATTTGGTAAGGAAACATTTATATACTGTGCTGAAATTTATTGTCACTTGTCACTATGGAAATTGTTCCTTTGAGGAGTTTGTTCGGGGTATCTTCACCACAAACGGAAGCGCGAGGAGGTGTTCCTCAACCTGAGGTACCTACTGAAAATATCTTTTATGAAATTCCTTCGGGTATGCTTGAGAAACTGCTGGCTAATCCTTTTACAGGAGATGGATCTTCACATCCAGACTTGCATGTGATCTATGTAGATAAAGTTTGTGGTTTATTTAAGCTTGCAGGTTTGCCCGAGGATGAGGTAAAGAAGAAAGTATTTCCTTTATCTTTGAAGGATAAGGCATTGACATGGTATAGGCTATGTGATGATACTGGATCATGGGACTACAATCGGTTGAAATTGGAATTTCATCAAAAGTTCTATCCTATGCATTTAGTACATCGTGATCGGAATTATATTTATAACTTTTGGCCTCGTGACAGGGAAAGCATAGCTCAAGCTTGGGGAGGCTTAAATCAATGCTATATTCATGCCCCAATCAAGAGCTCTCGAGAGAAATTATCACTCAAAACTTTTATGCTCGGCTTTCTCATGAAGATCGTACCATGCTTGACACTTCTTGTACCGGTTCTTTTATGAAGAAGGATATTGACCACAAGTGGAATTTATTGGAAAGAATCAAACGTAACTCTGAAGTTTGGGAGCTGGAAGAAGGTAAGGAGTCAGGTATGAATTTCCAGTTTGATTGCGTTAAATATTTTGTTGAGACAAACACTTCTAGAGATTTTAGCGCTAAGTATGAACTTGACTCTGAGATAGTAGCTTCTCTATGTGAATCTTTTGCTCCTCATGTTGATCTTCCCAAAGCAAAGTGGTTTAAGTATCATCCTCCTGTAGAAAGGAACATAGCCAAAACCAATCTAGTTGAGGAGAAACTCATTGCTTTTAGTGATCCTGTTGTTCCTTGTGCCTACGCTGAGAAACCACCTTACCCTGCTAGGATAAAGGATTATTCTAAAGCCCCAACTGTGATACGTAGGGGTTACATGAGACCACTTGCACCCCCTGAGGAGATTAGAGTTGAACCTAGTGTTGCTCTTATGAAAGATCTCTTAGCTGAAGACATAGACGGGCATGTTATCAAATTCTGTGAGGACTCCGCTAGAATTGCTAAACCTCACGCGAAAGACAAATACGGACATGTAGTTGGCCTGCCCGTTGTTTCTGTCAAGATAGGAGATCGTTGTTACCATGGTTTATGTGATATGGGAGCTAGTGTTAGTGCAATACCCCGTTTCCTATATGATGAAATCAAAGATGAGATTGCACCTGCTGAGTTAGAACCCATTGATGTCACTATTACGCTAGCTAATAGAGACACTAATTGCCCTTTGGGAATTGTGAGAGACGTAGAATTCCTGTGTGGTAAGACGAAGTATCCTACTGATTTCCTCATCCTTGGTACTGCACAAGATAGATTTTATCCCATCATATTCGGTAGACCCTTTCTCAACACTGTCAATGCTCACATTGATTGCATTAAGCAGACTGTTACTATTAGTTTCGAGGGTGTGTCTCATGAATTTAACTTCTCCAAGTTTGGAAGACAACCCCATGAAAAAGAGTCGTCTGGTAGGGATGAAATCATTGCTCTTGCCTCTATTGCCGTACCTCCTACGGATCCTTTAGAGCAATATCTGCTTCAGCATGAAAATGATATGCATATGGATGAAAGAGATGAGATAGATAAAATTATCTTAGAGCAATATCCTATTCTCAAGAATAATCTGCCTGTTGAACTGCTTGGGGATCCTCCCCCACCGAAGGGTGATCCTGTGTTCGAGCTTAAACAGTTGCCTGATACTCTTAAGTATGCCTATCTTGATGAGAAGGAGATATATCCTATTATTATTAGTGCTCTCCTCTCAGAGCACTAAGAAAAGAAGTTACTAAAAACTCTGGGGAAGCACCGTGTTGCTATTGGATATACTCTTGATGATCTTAAGGGCATTAGTCCTACTCTATGCCAGCACAAAGTTAAAACTGATCCTGACTTCAAACCAGTTGCTGATCATCAAAGGAGATTGAATCCTAAGATGAAAGAGGTCGTTAGAAAAGAGATATTAAAGCTTCTTGAAGCAGGGGTCATTTATCCTGTTGCTCATAGTGATTGGGTAAGTCCAGTACATTGCGTACCTAAGAAGGGAGGTATCACCGTCGTTCCTAATGATAAGAATGAATTAATCCCACAAAGGATTATTACTGGCTATAGGATGGTGATAGACTTCCGGAAACTGAACAAGGCAACCAGGAAAGATCATTATCCTTTTCCGTTTATCGACCAAATGCTAGAAAGGCTATCCAAACACACACACTTCTGCTTTCTTGACGGTTATTCAGGTTTCTCGCAAATACCTATTGCACAATCTGATCAGGAGAAAACCACTTTCACCTGCCCCTTCGGTACCTTTGCTTATAGACGTATGCCTTTTGGCTTATGCTATGCACCTGCCACCTTTCAAAGATGTATGATGGCTATATTCTCTCACTTTTGTGAAAATATTGTTGAGGTTTTCATGGATGACTTCTCCGTTTACGGGTCTTCCTTTGATGATTGCCTCAGCAACCTTGATCGAGTCTTACAGAGATGCAAAGATACCAATCTTGTCTTGAATTGGGAGAAGTGCCACTTTATGGTTAATGAAGGCATCGTCTTAGGACATAAAATTTCTTAAAGAGGCATTGAAGTTGATAAGGCTAAGGTTGATGCAATTGAGAAAATGCCTTGTCCCACAGATATCAGAGGTATACAAATTTTCTTAGGTCATGTTGGTTTCTTGTAACATACCAAAATTATAAATTTTGGAATGTTAATATAATTATTAGATTGATTGTTTGTTTGTTTGCTGAGTGACTGAAACTTGTGTGAAATTTGAAACTTTTCGAAACTTTTGAAAGAGAGGGAATAAAATGACTTTCCCCATCTTCGGTGAATTCAAATTGAATGTTTTAAAAGCAACGAGAGAAGATGACATGACTTCTTCAACTATAAAGAATTTGAACGGAGATATTTGCATTTGAATTCTTTCGCATTTCCATTCGTTTTCTTCGTGCAAGAAATGTCGGGAAATACATTCTAGAGCGGAGGAACATGACCCTCGAACCCACGGGCATTTTTGAAAGTTATTTGAACCCTCAAACTTAGGGGATCATTTGAAAATTATTTGCAAAAGAAAATAAACCTTTTAGGCAATTTTGTGAAAATAATTTTTTCTGAAGTTTTTATTTTTGCCGTGGAAAAATGCCCATCATTTATATTATATTTTTTTGATAATTTTAGTATATAAAAACTCTTTATTCCGAATTGATTTGATTTCCTTTTTAACGTTTTAGTTTCCTAGTTTTGAAAATAGGAATAGAATCACTTTTATTAGGAAATAGGAGCTGGCCCAATTAAGACACTTTCCTATTCTAGCCCAACAGATCATCTTCTTCCTCCTCACTCCCACGTGACAGCAAGCTTTCCATCCATGGAGGCACGAATCCTCTCCTTCCCGATCTCCCTCCTCCTTCCTTCCGGACGCCATCCGAGACCGCCTATAAATTCCCACAGTCCCCCTCTCTCCATTTTTCCCGAGAGAACCCCCTCTCCTCGCCTCTAGCTCGCGCACCCCTCGCCGGAGTCGGCACCGCAGAACACCAGAGAACTCCTCCACCTCGCCACCTCCCTGCACCTCCTCCACCTCCACCCTTCGGCCACCTCTCCCCACCACCTCGGCCCCCTCCATCGCCGCCCCCTTGCCACCCTTCGCCCCCACCCTTCGCCCCCACCCTTCGGCTCCTCCCCCTGGAACCAGCGAGCAGCAGCACACCAGTAGCTTTTCACCTCGCCCCGCCCCCTACGGCCACCCCTCCACCTCGCCTCCCTCCCCTCCCAGGAGAGCCCCTCCACCCTTCGCCCCCCCTCCCTCCACCACTCCTCCTCCCGCCGGCCCCTCCCCACCCCACCGGAGCACCCCCCCTCCACCTCGCCACCAGCAGCCACGGGAGCAACTCCCCAGCCACGGTAAGGCCTTCTTCCTTTTTTTTACTTGTTTTGTTTTGTTTTAGTTTTAGCCCTTAGATCTTTATTCAATGGTTAGATTAGATCTTAAAATACCTCTTCGGTTTAGATTAGAAAAACCGGCGGTTTTTATTTCACTTATTCTTTTAGGCAGTAGTTTTTGTTAAGCCTAGGCCGTTTGCTCCTAAGTTTGCAGCAAACATCCCCCGCAGCATATCACAACATGCCACGTGTACCCCCCTGTTAGATACTAGTTAACTTCAGTTCTTCTGTCTAAATTGCAAAAAACAGAAAGTTTCAATCTTGTTCTGCCCACAACTTTTGATCCCGAAGTCCAAAGATAGTGATTCTTTTTCCAGTAGCTCACAAATTTCCTGTAATTTTTAAAACATATAGTTTGTCTATGTTTGAAAGTTTCAAATATAAGTTAGATCATATTTAGTTTAAACCTTGTTTTGCTTATTCCAGGAGTTTAAAAATAGCTTTTAATTTGATTCTTTTTGCTACTGATCACTAGTGATCTTATTTATCAGTGGTAAAAATGTCATATTTGTTTGAGTATTTTAGCTCACTGTTTCTTGTGAAACAATTTCTGTTTCACCTCTTTTAGGATTTCGGTTAATTCCTTTTCTAATTTTGTTTTAAAATATTTTCTTTATTATTTCAGAAACATTATGTTTTGTTTCTGTTAGTTAAACAGTAGTGTTGCAACAAGTTTTTATTTTAGTTTTATTTGTTTTCATGAAATCAATTCTAGTTCCTTAGTAACTTGCAATTGGTTTCCGCATGGTTTCAAATCCTGTTTGGGAATACTTTCAAAAAGTTTTGTGAAAAATACTTTATTTTATCTTAGTTAAACTTATATCCTAGTTCCTTGTTATTATTTTCTATTAGACAAAAACTATTTAGTGTTTGACATAGTAGAAGCCTCCCTAGTCTTATTTGAAGTTTCTTTCAGATTCTATTTCGCTCTCTCTTTTGTTTTGATTGCTAGAATGATTGCTATTATGAGTGCTTATGTGAATGATATGTTTGTTATATAGATTTCATCGGAGAGTGACGAGTAGTCTATCAAGTTATTTTCTCGAGAAATTCTTCTTCGTCAACATCACCAGGCAAGTCACTTTGATCATACTATCACCTATGTTTTACGCATGGTAGTTCACCTTTCTTTGCCCAATTGCATGCTGCTTAGGTACTTGGAAATTTTAGTATAGATTGTAGTATCATGTGGTAGGCACACAACAACCCTGATACTTGGCCCCGGGACGACAAATTTCATATTTCTATGCTTGAGTAGACGGGATTTCGGTTGAGTGCATAACACGAGTGATGCGAGGTTGATTAAATAATCAAGACCGGTTAAGACAAGATTTTCAAGACCACGGACGCAATGCAACTCTTGGTGAAGGAACGTTGATCGACTCCCTGGGGAACCCAGTGGATGCCCGGGATGCTGGGGACGGCCATGACATCCTGCGGAAAGCTTCACCCAGGCTCAAAGAGACGAACGGATATTTTCAAGACCCAAGGCTTACCTGCACAACCACAAGTCATTATGGGCTCTGGCTTGGTTGGACAACGCGGCGACTCTGGACAGGCGGTGCTAGCAGATGTAGAAGAATGGTAGGAATGGATGGGCACCGACAGGGATTCAGAGGGACCCGTTGAAAGACCATGTTTTGATCATCCGGTCTTCAAACACCCTGAAGTTCGAGGACATACTCGGAGGCGATCAAATCTCGTGGGGAACGTGTGCAAAACTCTGCAGAGTACTCAAACCTAATCGATTAGCCGTGTCCACGGTCATGGACAACTTGAGCCAAAGGAACTGAAGTTATCTGGATTTCTCAACACCATTATATATATTTGATGAGGGTAATTATTGACAACTCGGGTACGAGAACTGGTTGGCGGAACCATCTCGTTAACAACCAACAAAGTAGTAACATTTTGCTTTTAGCCCTCTCTTGTTGTAGGAGAAAAATTTGCTTTATGCTAAAACTTACAACCCCACCTGCCATATATGCATATAGTATAGATGACATTTTACCCCCTCTCTTATGTGACTTGCCGGCATATTCAATATGCTGACCTACACGGCTGCAACGTCTTATGTTGCAGATATTTTTTTCGACGAGTAAGAGTACGATTCAGGGTTACGGTCTACACTCAACTTGCCATTGGTGTTTATTGGGACTCCACTCCCTTGACTGCTTTCGCTGAAATATTTAAGGCATATATCAGTTTTACGCTATTTACATGTGATTGCACTTTGATATATACATTGATGTACTGTGTGTGCCAGCATACTGATCCAGGGATGGCATAGAAACACAGAGGCTTGACTCGTTTTGAGTCGGGTCGCTACATTTCTATAGAAGGTTCATTAAAGACTTCTCTAAGATTTCTAGGCCTCTTACCAACCTCTTGCAGAAGGATGTTCCTTTTGTTTTTGATGAGGATTATGAGGAAGCTTTCGAAATACTTAAGAAGGCTTTGATAACCGCATCTATTGTTCAACCACCTGACTGGAACTTGCCCTTTGAAATCATGTGCGACGCTAGTGATTATGCTGTTGGTGCTGTTCTAGGAAAAAGAGTTGACAAGAAGTTGAATGTCATTCACTATGCTAGTAAAACTCTAGACAGTGCCCAAAGAAACTATGCCACTACGGAGAAGGAGTTTTCAGCAGTCGTGTTTGCATGTGAAAAGTTTAGATCTTATATAGTTGACTCCAAAGTCACTATTCACTCTGATCATGCTGCTATCAAGTACCGTATGGAAAAGAAGGACGCTAAGCCTAGGCTAATCAGATGGGTTCTCCTGCTACAGGAATTTGATTTGCATGTTGTTGACCGAAAGGGTGCTGATAACCCTGTAGCAGATAACTTGTCCAGGCTAGAGAATTTCCTTGATGACCCACGACCTATTGATGACAGCTTTCCTGATGAGCAATTAAATGTCATCCGTACTTCACATAGTGCACCGTGGTATGCTGATTACACAAATTATATCGTAGCCAAATACATACCACCCAGTTTCACCTATCAGCAAAAGAAGAAATTCTTCTTTGATTTGAGACACTACTTTTGGGATGATCCTCACCTTTATAAGGAAGGAGTAGATGGTGTTATCAAACGTTGTGTGTCTAAACATGAACAGGGACAGATCCTGCAGAAGTGTCATTCCGAAGCCTACGGAGGACACCATGCTGGACATAGAACTGCTCATAAGGAATTGCAATCAGGTTTCTATTGGCCCACTCTCTTCAAGGATGCCCGTAAGTTTGTCTTGTCTTCTGACGAATGCCAAAGGATAGGGAACATCAGTAAACGTTAGGAAATGCCTATGAACTATTCACTTGTCATTGAACCATTTGATGTCTGGGGTTTTGATTTTATGGGACCCTTCCCGAGTTCCAATGGGTACACTTACATCTTAGTTGCTGTGGATTACATCACTAAGTGGGTAGAAGCTATCCCCACTAAAAATGCTGATCACCACACCTCTATTAAGATGCTTAAAGAAGTCATTTTCCCAAGATTTGGAGTCCCTAGATATCTGATGACTGATGGCGGTTCACACTTAATTCATGGTGTTTTCCGCAAGATGCTTGCTAAGTATGATGTCAACCATAGAGTTGCATCTCCTTATCATCCTCAGTCTAGTGGTCAAGTGGAGTTGAGTAATAGGGAGATCAAATTGATCCTACAAAAGACTGTCAATAGATCTCGAAAGAATTGGTCTAGCAAACTTGGCGATGCACCATGGGCTTATAGGACTGCTTATAAGAATCCCATGGGCATGTCGCCGTATAAAATGGTTTACGATAAGGCCTGTCACTTACCTCTTGAGTTGGAACACAAAGCTTATTGGGCAATCAAAGAGCTCAACTTCGATTTCAAATTTGCCGGTGAGAAGCGGTTGTTTGATATTAGCTCGTTAGATGAATGGAGGGCCCAAGCATATGAGAATGCCAAGTTGTTCAAGGAAAATGTTAAGAGATGGCACGATAAACGAATACAGAAACGAGAGTTCAATGTAGGTGATTATGTCCTGCTATACAATTCTCGCTTAAGATTCTTCGCAGGCAAGCTTCTCTCTAAATGGGAAGGTCCTTACGTTGTCGAGGAAGTATATCGTTCGAGTGCCATCAAAATCAATAACATGGAAGGCAATTTTCCTAGAGTGGTAAATGGGCAAAGAATCAAGCATTATATCTCCGGTACTCCCATAAATATTGAGACCAATATCATCAATGTCATAACTCCACAGGAGTACATAAGGGATGTTTATTAGCCTGTTTGAGACCCTGAAAACGAAGAGGTATCTGTTTCGGTAAGTAATATGACTCCAAAACTTTTCCAATAGGAAATTTCCTCCGTTTTGGAATTTTTGGAAAATTAGAAAAATAAAAAGCAGTCCGGAGAGCGCACGAGGCGGCCACAAGCTTGGTAGCTGCCACCTACCCCCCTGGTGGCGGCTAGAGGGCTTGTGGGCACCTCATGTGCCTCCCGGACTCCGTTTTCTTGTGGAGCACTCCTTCTGGTCCAGAAAAAATCCTTATATATACGCCCGAAGGTTTTGATCTCCGTATCGCGCAGTTTTCCCCTGTTTTCGTTTCGAGCCTGTTTCTGTGGCAGATCTAGATCATCATGACTTCCCCAAACGCTCCTAAGGACAAGATCTTCGAGAAGGTCATCAATCCCTACCACACAGAAGTGTTGAAACACCCTCAATCTATCAAGATGAGCGAGGGGATGTTGCACATCCGTGATGTTGAGGGCCCTAAGAAGACCGGAAGCATGGAGACGAGGCTCGAAGCAATGGAGCAACAAGTCTTCAAGCGCCAAGGGATGGTGGAGCGTGGACTCAACGCCAACCACATGATGATAACGGAGTTCACCAGCAAGCACAAGATGGATGCCATTGACATTGGGAAGCACCTCTCCAGGCTCTATGACAGGGTTGATCAACTTCAGGGCCAGATCTATGACCTGCAAAACCAAAACTGTGAGTATGAGTATAGATTTAAATCAATAATGTTGGTTGCATATTTGAGGATTCTGGCGACTCGTTCAGCCTGCCATGATGGAGCACCTATGCCTTGGAAGACGGAGGATCAGACCACTCCAACAACACCACCACCATCACCACCAAAGGAAGACAACTAAGCATTGGTATAGGCAATCCCCTTTTCTTTTGCCAAGCTTGGGGGAGTTGCCCTGGTATCGTATCACCTTTATATCTTTTGATTTTACCTTTGTTTTAGTTCTTTCCTTTTCAGTTTTTACTTCTTCTCTTATTGGAATAAGTCTTTAGTGTTTAGTTTGAGTCTTTTTCTTTTGTCTCTCCCCCTTTGTATTCGAGCTTGCGAGCTATATAATAAAGAGTATCTTAGTCAAGGGCTTTGCTTTGTGTCGTGATTAAAAGTATGAAAAGAACGATATCATGAAAGATCATGAGATGATCTTATGGAAAGTGATAGCTTCACATATGACACGTATGATGATTGAAAGTTGTTGAGAATAAATCAACATAGACCTCAGTCATTGTTGCAATTAATAATAAGTAATAAGGAAAGAGAGGTTCACATATAAATATATCATCTTAGACACTTTTTACAATTGTGAGCACTCACCAAACTATTACATGCTTAGGAGTAGATGTTGGACAAGTAAAACAACATAATGAATTGTGTTTGCTTGGTTCCAAACAATCTTATATGAGTAGAGATCCCTTAGCATGTGACGATCGCTTCCACCTCATATTAGCCAAAACTCCCGCACCAAGTAGAGATACTACCTGTGCATCCATAAACCTTCAACCCAGTTTTGCCATGAGAGTCCACCATACCTACCTATGGATTGAATAAGTTCCTTCAAGTAAGTTGTCATCGGTGCAAGGAATAAAAATTGCTCTCTAATATGTATGATCTATTAGTGTGTGGAAAATAAGCTTTGTACGAACCTATGATGAGGAAGACATAAAAGCGACAGACTGCATAATAAAGTTCTTTATCACAGGAGGCAATATAAAGTGACGTTCCTCCGCACTAAGAGGACACGCATTCAAATCTCAAAAGCGCATGACAACCTCTGCTTCCCTCTGCGAAGGGCCTATCTTGTACCTTTACTTTTTTCCCC
The DNA here is from genome assembly GCF_904849725.1 of Hordeum vulgare subsp. vulgare. Classification (NCBI taxonomy): domain Eukaryota; kingdom Viridiplantae; phylum Streptophyta; class Magnoliopsida; order Poales; family Poaceae; genus Hordeum; species Hordeum vulgare. Next base: position 178,143,307 of record NC_058524.1, on the reverse strand, counting down.
TGTAAGAGTCATGGTGATCTTCACCAATTCCCTATTTTTGCCTTTGTCTTGGCTACCGTCACATGCTTGGGAAAGATCTATATTCATATATCAACTTGGAGTTGAGTACTTATGCTTTATTATTGTTGACTTTACCCTTGAGGTAAATAGTTGGGAGGCAAAACTATAAGCCCCTATTTTCCTCTGTGTCGAGCTGAAACTTTGATACCATGATTACCACGTGAGTTGTAACAATTGTGGAAAATAAAAGAGAAGATTGAGTATGTGGGTTTGCCTTACAAGCTCTTATTTGACTCTTTCTGATGTTATGATAAATTGCAATTGCTTCAATGACATTGGACTGTTGTTGGTTACTTCTCGGTAAGGTTTTTTGCTTCATACTTTGCTTTGTGAAGGAATTGTTACTTTCCCATAAGAATCTTTATGATGTATTGTTGTTCTATGTGTGATCATGATGCCCTCATGTCCGTCTTATGTTTTATCGACACCTTCGTCCCTAAACATGTGGACATGTTTATGGAACTTGGTTTTCGCTTGAGGACAAGCGAGGTGTAAGCTTGGGGGAGTTGATACGTCCATTTTGCATCATACTTTCATGTTGATATTTATCGCTTTATGGGATGTTATATTACTTTGTGGTACCATATTTATGCCTTTTCTCTCTAATTTTGCAAGGTTTATTTGAAGAGGGAGAATTCATGCAGCTGGAATTCTGGACTGGAAAAGGAGCAAATCTGGGTCCTCTATTCTGCACAGCTCCAAATGCCCTGAAAATTTACGTGCAATTTTTGGGAATATACAAAAAATACTGGGCGAAAGAAGTACCAGAGGGGAGCTACCAGGGCCCCACAAGCCTGGTAGCCGCCACCCCCCTAGTGGCGGCTACAGGGCTTGTGGGCTCCCTGACGGCCCACTGGCCCCCCCTCTTTTGCTATATGAAGGGTTTCGTTCCACAAAAAATCAATCGGGAGTTTTTTCATGGTTTCGCCGCCGCCGTGTGGCAGAACTTGAGCAGATCCAATCTAGAGCTCCGACAGGACGATCCTGCTGGGAAAACTTCCCTCCCGGAGGGGGAAATCGTCATCATCGTCATCACCAACACTCCTCTCGTTAGAGGGGAGGCATCTTCATCAACATCTTCATCAGGACCATCTCCTCTCCGATCCCTAGTTCATGTCTTGTAACCAATCTCCATCTCGCGACTCCGATTGGTACTTGTAAGGTTGCTAGTAGTGTTGATTACTCTTTGTAGTTGATGCTAGTTGGATTACTTGGTGGAAGAGTTTATGTTCAGATCCTTGATGCTATTCATTACACCTCTCATCATGATTATGATTATGCTTTGTGAGTAGTTACTTTTGTTCCTGAGTACATGGGATAAGTCATGCTAATAATAGTCATGTGAGTTTGGTATTCGTTCGGTATTTTGATATGATGTATGTTGTCTTTTCCTCTAGTGGTGTTATGTGAACGTCGACTGCATAACACTTCACCATATTTGGGCCTAGAGGAAGGCATTGGGGGGTAGTAAGTAGATGATGGGTTGCTGGAGTGACAGAAGCTTAAACCCCAGTCTATGCATTTCTTCGTAAGGGGCTGATTTGGATCCACTAGTTTAATGCTATGGTTAGACGTTGTCTTAATTCTTCTTTCGTAGTTGCGGATGCTTGCGAGAGGGGTTAATCATAAGTGGGGTGCTTGTCCAAGTAAGGGCAGTACCCAAGCGTCGGTCCACCCACATATCAAACTATCAAAGTAACGAACGCGAATCACATGAACATGATGAAACTAGCATGACAAAAATTCCCGTGTGTCCTCGCGAGCGTTTTTGCTCCTATAAGACTTTGTTCAGGCTTGTCCCTTGCTACAAAAGGGATCGGGCCACTTGTTGCACCGTTGTTTCTACTTGTTACTTGTTACTTTTCGCTTGCTACGTTTCACCTCGCTACACCATCACTTGTTACCGCTACTTTCAGTGCTTGCATTTATTACCTTGCTGAAAACCGTTTATCAGAGCCTTCTGCTCCTCGTTGGGTTCGACACTCATACTTATCGAAAGGACTACGATTGATCCCCTATACTTGTGGGTCATCAGGTGGCCGCGGGAGGCGCCGGGGTCGCCGCGGGGAGGGGGTCGCCGCGGGGAGCGAGGCGGGGCGGTGGCGGGGGCGAGTGACAGTGAGCGTGAGGGGGAGAGATAGACATTGTGGGTGGGAGAGACAGTGACCGCGAGGGGGAGTTGACGGCCGTTACACGGTCCGCCCCTTTGTCGTTCGCCCCCCGACGACAAAGGGCCCCACGATAGACGGCAAAGGCCGACACATGGCAAAGTTAGCCTTCCGTCGGACACGGCAGGCATGGGACCCACCTGTCCTCTTTGTCGTCTGCCCTGGGTCTCTTTGCCGTCCGCTGGCAGACGAAAAAGGGCCGACACATGGCAAATAGTATTTTTGCCATCAGGCAGCCCTTTGCCGTCCGCCTTGTGTCAACTGACGGCAAAGAGGTTCTTTGCCATCAGCCAGCAGACGGCAAAGACCTGGCTGACGGCAAAGACCTGGATTCCAGTAGTGAGAGTATCCATCAAGAAAACAGAAGTGTGTGTGTTTTGACATCCTTGCTAACATTTGATCAATAAAAGGCAAGGGGTAATGATCTTTTCTTGTAGATTTATTTAATTTCCTGAAATCAATCACCATCCTATAAGTAGTTACGATTCTTTGTGGAATAAGCTCATTTTTATCATTCGGAACAACCGTTATACCTCCCTTTTTTGGAACATAATGAACATGACTTACCTATCTACTATCAGCAATGAGATAAATTATACCTGCCTCCAGAAGTTTTAATATCTCAGTCCTTACCACTTCCATCATGTTAGGATTGAGACGTCGTTGATGATCAACAACAGGTTTAGCATTCGGTTCCATATTAATCTTGTGCTGACATAGAGTGGGACTTATGCCCTTAAGATCATAAAGAGTATATCCAGTAACAGCCTCTGCTTCTTTAGAATTTTAACTAATCTCTTTTCTTCACGCTCTGAAAGTTTAGCACTGATTATAACAGGATATATCTTCTTTTCATCAAGATAAGCATACCTCAAAGTATCATGCAATGTCTTAAGCTCAAACACGGGATCTCCCTTGGGTGGAGGATAATAACCTAAAATATCAACTGGTAGGTTGTGTTTAAGAAATGGGTGTTTGTCTGAGAAACATATCATCTATTTCATTTCTTTTATTCATATGCATATCATTTTCATGGTCAAGAAAATATTGTTCTAACGGATCAGTAGGAGGTATGGCAATGAAGCAAGAATAATTATTTCATCCTTATTAGACACTTCTTTTTCGTGTGGTTGTCTACTAAACTTGGAAAAATTAAACTCATGAGGCATATCACCAAAGCTTACTTTGACCTTCTGAGTAGCACAATTAATCTCAGCATTAACACTATTCAAGAAAGGCGTACCAAATTAATGGGACAAAAGTTATCTAGTTCTGAACCAAGCACTAGGAAATCAGTGGGATACTTGACTTTTCCACACAAGACTTCAACATCTCCAACTCCCAAGCGGTGAAATAATATCATGGTTTGCAAGTTTGATAGTGAAATCAATATCTTCCATCTCATAGGGTGCTACATCATGCATAATTTCTTGATATAATGTAAAAGTGTGACGCCCTCGATTTAATCGTACACTAATCATACACGCAAATGCGTACGATCAAACTCAAGGACTCACAGGAAGATATCACAACACAACTCTAGACACAAATAAAACAATACAAGCTTCATATTACAAGCCAGGGGCCTCGAGGGCTAGAATACAGAAGCTCGATAAACACACGAGTTAGCGGAAGCAAAAATATCTGAGTACAGACATAAAACATGGGGTGCCTTAGAGAAGGCTAGCACAAAAGAAACACGGTTGAACGAGGCGAGGCCTCTTGCCTCGGAACCTTCTAACTACTCCTATTCTTCACCGGCGTCCACGAAGAATACACCATCGGGGGGCAGATGTCAGCAGGAAACTCCATCTCCTGGGCTCCATCATCTGGTCGCTGCAAGGAATCAAAGGGACAAAGGGGGAGCAAAGCAATGGTGAGTACTCATCCAAAGTACTCGCAAGACTTACATCAGAACTATGCTAAGTATGCATTAGTGTCAAAGAAGGGGGGTGGTTAATATGTGGACTGACTATAGCAATGCAAGAATAGAGAGAAGGCCTAGTCCTATCGAAGACTGGCATCTTCAAGGTCTTGCAACAATAGACGAGAGTAGAACAGGGTAACACAATTTAAAATAGTCACATTGTTGCAGCAATATTAATATGAGGTCACGCCCAGAGATCCTCCCTCGACTCCTTGTGAGGAAGGAATCCCGGGGCAACAAAACCAGTTAAGTAACAATAGTAGTTGTATAAGATCAGGGCACAACTCCAAGTCGTCCTGTAACCGTGGACACGGCTATTCGAATAGATAAGTTCTTCCATGTAGGGGTGCACAACATATTCCCCGACGCGCTCGATAACACTCTGGCCGGACACACTTTTCTGGGTCATGCCCGGCCTCGGAATATCGACACATCGCAGCCCCACCTAAGCTCAGCAGAGAGGCCAGCCCGCAGGTCTAACTCCTAAGAACAGAGGGTTCGTGGGCCCACTTGCCCTCCGCACTCCTGCACGATGCGAGGGCGACCGATGTCAGTCCTAGCACCCCTTAATACAAGAGCGATGCATCTTGGGACCACTCGGGCGTGCGTCGCTACATCGCTGACGTCTGAAGAGCTTCGGCTGATACCGTGATGTCGAGTACCCATAATTCTTCCCACGCAGACGGTTGGTGAGTAATAAGGCCTTCCGACCAACCCAGATTAAATATCCAAATCCATTATAATTTTAGTTAGGCCATCTACACAAACACGTGGGAATCCAGCGCCTAACAACTAATCACCAATGATTCAAGTAACATGGTCGAGTAGCTGAGTGGTTGTAACATCGGGGGGAATCCGAGGTATCACACTCGTTGGATTCCGAACGATGCATCCGTCAAGGTGGGCTGAGAGGAATCACCCTCGGGGGTCCCACACTTCAGGGGTTACACGACACAGGCATCGTCGCGAATGGCGAAAGTGGAATCACCCTCGATAACCACGACCGACTAGCTATACTACAGAGATATCATCAGGATTACTTAGCGAGGTGTCACCCTCGATCCCGATAGTATGTCTGTAGCGTCGTACAACTAAGGGGGTGTATGTGTTGTGTCGGGTCTGGCTCGTCGATCAGGGATCGAGATTTAAAAAAAGCGGGGCAACTGGACTACGGGGTCAGAAGGGATGACTACTCCACCTATACTAAGAAGATTTAAAAGGTACAGTATTGAAAGTAGCAGTTCATCAAAAATAGGCTATGCATCAGATACATGAGCTAACTATAACAGTAGCAAAATACTAATGGAAGCATGAGGGAGATAGACATATGCGATATAGGGACGGTCAAGGGGGTTTGCTTACATTGTTGCTGTGCGGCAAAAGGGCTGATCGACAGGGTCGTAGATGTACCCGGCGGCAGCGTCACTCTCGGGGTCTACAAGTAAGAAGAGGGGGAAGAAACAATAAATAATAGCAACAGATGCAACACTAAGCATGACATGGCACTATGCACACTAGGCATGAGCTAACGCAGCAACATCCGTCATAGACGGGTCGGAAGAATATCTAACGATATTTTCCGGGCCTCGGACTACTACAGGTCAAACTGAAAACGATGGAAAAGTTCCATGTTTTCTATGCTAGGGACGCGTGATACACGAACGGATAATGTATCCGGGTTCATCTCGTTCTGCTAATCAACTTTCAAGTAGAAAATATTTTGATCTGACTTACGGTTTATTTAATATTAAAATTTTAAACTTTTATTAATTATTTAGGAATTAAAAACAGATTTAATTAATTGTTTAAATACTATTATGACATCAGCATGATGTCATGCTGACATCGACAGTTGACTGGTCAACTTACCAGTGGGTCCTACGTGTCATAGACACAACTTACTAATTAAGTTTAAATATTACTTAAGCACATTAATTTAGTGGGGGACCCACGTGTCATTCTCTATTAGGTTAATTATTTATCCTAATTAACAGATTATCTTATATATCTATTTAATTAATTCATTAACTAATTAATTAATATATATTATTTATTTATTTATTTATTTTATTAATAAAACATATATATATTTTTTTATTTTTATTTTTATTTTCTCCACATACATGCATACATATCCAATACATGCATACATACATACAAAATACATACGGGCATCTAATACATACATACATACATCTTTTATTTTATTTTCTCTCTAGCACATCTCTGTGCTAACTCTCTCATCTGTGTGCTCACCTCTCAACAGAGTGAAAAGAGACAACTTCATCTACACCTACACGGGCACAACGATGTAGGAACGTGGCGGCGATCGCCGGAATGGAACCGTGACGATGAGAGGAGGAATATGGTGGGAGGAGCCCGAAAAAGGGGCTCACCGGCGTTGACGGGAAGGCCCGGTGTAGCCAGAGTTCTCTGGGAGGGATGGAGGAGACTGTGAGGAGGAGCCCGAGGTGATGGCGGTGGCGGTCACGCGGTTCCGGCGACGTTGATGACGAGGAGGGCCGGCCGAGGTGACGAGGTGGGCGGCCGAGGGTGCCGGTTGCGGAGGTTGCCGGAGGGGCCGGCCGGTTGGTGCAGGGCACCGGCCGGCGGTTTGAGCGGGGCGACGGGACCCACGGGCGTTGGGTGACGGGGGAGACGAGCAGTTGAGGATCTGGGGGGATACAGCGCTAGGGGAGGGCGCTGGGTGGTGCGGCATCCAGGGGAGGGAGAGAGACGTGGGGCGACGGGCGCCAGGAGGTAGTGGCGCGCGTGGGATCGGGAGGGTGAGGAGGCCGACGGGATCTGGGGGTTAGGTGGGGGGAGGAGCGAGCAGTAGGTGGGAGATGAGCGAGCGAGGCATGGGTGGAGATGGTAGGTGGGGGCGTGGGGTGAAGCGCCAGGGGCGGTGGGGTTGCGAGGTGGGGCGCTGGAGCACTGGGGGTGACGAGGGGGTGGTGGCCTCGTCACATGGCGGCGCGCAGGAGGGAGTGGGGGAGGGGCGTGGCGTCTAGGGTTGCCCTGGTGGGAGTGGGCCGGCCAGGCTGGGCCGAGGCCCAAGGGAGAGGGGGGTTGTTTCCTTTTTTTATTAGTTATTATTTTACTTTCTTTTAACAATTTATGTTTTATTTATTTAGAGGCTCTAATTCATTCCTAAAAATATCTGATTCGATTTCACAAATCATTAGGGAATATTTGTAACTCTGCCGACATTTTTGTTTTTGCATTCAAAAACTTTCCTCGTTCGACTTTAAATTAAATATGATAATTGCTTTGATTTTTATTAGGTGACAACTTATTTTAGATAAACATGATGTCGCGGGAGAATTAGTGTGTGATTAATGTAGCTTAATTTTCCGGGGCATCACAACTCCCCCCTACTAACAAGGATTCTCGTGCCGAGAATTAAGAGGTAGAAGGAAAGAGCTCAGGGTATTCATCACGAAGATGATCCTCATGTTCCCAAGTGGCTTCATCTTCAGAATGATTTTACCACCGCACTTTAAGGGACTTGGTGACTTTGCGACGAGTCTTACGTTCAGCTTGGTCGAGAATGCGGACCGGATGCTCTTTATAACAGAGGTATTGTTGTAGCTCAAGAATATCATGATCCACTGCTCGAATAGGATCCTTGAAGCAGCGGAGGAGCTGAGACACATGGAAGACATCGTGACCCTGAGAAAGGTTCGACAACAGTTCCAATTGATAAGTCGCTTTTCCACGCCTTTCGAGAACAGTGAAAGGACCAATATAGCGAGGAGCTAACTTGCCCTTGATACCAAAACGGTGTGCGTCACTTATTGGTGTGACACAAAGATAAGCCTTTTCGCCAGGTTGATAGACCATATCTTGATGATGACGGTCATACTGACTCTTCTAACGAGACTGAGCAGCTTTCAGATTCGCATGAATAATGCGGACTTCATCTTTAGTAATGTTGGATAATATCCAGACCGAAGAGTGATTGGTCCATTGAACGGTGGCTTTGGAATTCCATACGAAGCCAAGTGTAAAGGATACTTTGGAGTCAAAGATGTACCGGAGAGTCAGGTTTCAATCGTGTGGAACTTTGGTTATGGGTCCACCATGTGGGCCGGGAGTAGGTAGAGGGGTGACATCTTGTACGGTACTAGTAGCAAGACATGTCAGAGGATAACCATAAAACATATCACTCATATAAATAGAACAACCATTATTCTCTGACTTAAATGAGTAGCCGTCTCGCATTAAGCAAGACCCTGATACAATGTTCATGCTTAAAGCTGGTACATAACAATTATTAAGGTTTAAGACTAATCTCGATGGTAGATGTAGAGGTAGCGTGCCGACGGCGATCACATCGACCTTTGAACCATTCTCGACACGCATCGTTACCTCGTCCTTGGCCAGTCTCCCCTTATTCCGCAGTTCCTGCTTTGAGTTGCAAATGTGAGCAACATCACCGATATCAAATACCCAGGAGCTACTACGAGCGCTGGTAAGGTACACATCAATAACATGTATATCACATATACCTTCAACGTTGCCGGCCTTCTTGTCCGCTAAGTATTTGGGGCAGTTCTGCTTCCAGTGACCCTTTCCCTTGCAATACAACCACTCAGTCTCAGGCTTGGGTCCATTCTTTTTCTTCTTCCCGGCATCTGGCTTACCGGGCGCGGCAACAGCTTTGCCGTCTTTCTTGAAGTTCTTCTTACCCTTGCCTTTCTTCAAACTAGTGGTCTTGTTGACCATCAACACTTGATGCTCTTTCTTGATTTCTACTTCTGCAGACTTGAGCATCGAGTACAACTCGGGAATGGTCTTCTCCATCCCTTGCATGTTGTAGTTAAGCACAAAGCCTTTGTAGCTTGGTGTGAGAGACTGGAGGATTCTGTCAATTATAGCATCATCCGGAAGTTCGACTCCAAGTGAAGTCAGACGACCGTGTAACCCAGACATTTTGAGTATATGCTCACTGACAGAACTGTTCTCCTCCATCTTACAGCTAAAGAACTTGTCGGAGACTTCATATATCTCGACAGGGGCATGAGCTTGAAAAACTAGCTTCAGCTCTTGGAACATCTCATATGCTCCGTGTTGCTCAAAACGCCTTTGGAGCCCCATTTCTAAACTGTATTACATGCCACACCTAACCAGAGAGTAGTCATCACTCCGCGTTTGCCAGACGTTCAGAATGTCCTGGGCTGCCGCGGGAGCGGGAGGGTCACCTAGTGGCGCATCAAGGACATAAGCCTTTTTAGCTGCTTCAAGGATGAGCTTCAAGTTGCGAACCCAGTCTGCATAGTTGCTACCATCATCTTTCAGCTTGTTTTTCTCTAGGAATACGTTGAAATTGACGTTGACGTTGGCCATCTACAATATTTATAAAGACAACTTTTAGACTAAGTTCATTACAATTAAGTTCATTTAATCAAATTAAGTATGAACTCCCACTTAAATCGACATCCCTCTAGTCATCTAAGTGATACATGATCCATGTTGACTAACCCGTGTCCGATCATCACGTGAGATGGACTAGTCACCATGGTGAGCAACTTCATGCTGATCGTATTCAACCATACGTCTCATGTTCGACCTTTCGGTCTCTTGTATCCGAGGTCTTGTCTGTACATGCTAAGCTCGTCGAGTCAACCTAGGTGTTTCGCGTGTGTAAATCTGGCTTACACCCGTTGTATGCGAACGTTAGAATCTATCACACCCGATCATCATGTGGTGCTTGGAGACAACGAACCTTCACAACGGTGCACATTTAGGGGAATACGTTCTTGAAATTTTAAGAGGGATCATCTTATTATGCTACCGTCATTCTAAGCAATAAGATGAAAAACATGATAAACATCACAATGCAATCATATAGTGACATGATATGGCCATTATCATCTTTGCCCTTTCGATCTCCATCTTCAGGCATCGCATGATCATCATCGTCACCGGCGTGACACCATGATCTCCATCATTGTGTCTCCGTGAAGTTGTCACGCCAACTACTACTATCACTACTACTATAGCAAACCGTTAGCAATGAAGTAAAAGTAGTAAGCACATGGCGTTGCATCTCATACAATAAATTAAGACAACTCCTATGGCTCCTGCCGGTTGTCATACTCATCGACATGCAAGTCGTGAAACCTATTACAATAACATGATCATCTCATACATCATACATGCAACATCACAACTTTGGCCATATCACATCACATGTCAAACCCTGCAAAAACAAGTTAGACGTCCTCTAATTGTTGTTGCAAGTCTTACGTGGCTGATTTGGGTTTCTAGCAAGAACGCCTTCTTACCTACGTGACAGCCACAACGATGAAATTCCAAAGCTATTTACCCTTCATAAGGACCCTTTTCATCAAATCCAATCCGAGTAGAGTAGGAGAGACAGACACCCGCTAGCCACCTTTATGCACGGTGTGCATGTCTGTCGGTGGAACCAGTCTCACGTAAGCGTACGTGTAAAGTCGGTCCGGGCCGCTTCATCCCACAATACCACGAGAAAAGAATAAGACTAGTAGCGGCAAGCAATTGACAAATCATCGCCCACAACCTTTTGTGTTCTACTCGTGCATAGAATCTACGCATAGAAAACCTGGCTCTGATACCACTTTTGGGTAACGTAGCATAAATTGAAAATTTTCCTACGCCATATTCAGATCTTGCTATAGAGAGACCAGCAACGAGAGAGGGGTAAGAGCATCTTCATACCTTTGAAGATCGCTAAGTGGAAGCATTACTAGAACGCAGTTGATGGAGTCGTACTCGTGGCGTTCCAGATCGCGGTGTGATTCCGATCTAGTGCCGAACTACGACACCTCCGCGTTAAATACACGTGTAGCCCGGTGACGTCTCCCGCACCTTGATCCAGCAAGGAGGAGGAAGAGGTTGGGGAAGAACTCCAGCAGCACGACGGCGTGGTGTTGATGGAGAGACGAGGTCTCCTGGCAGGGCTGTGCCAAGCACCGGCAAAGAGGAGGAGAAAGAAGGGTAGAGCTGCGCCGAGGGAGAGGGAGAAGTGTGTCTCCCAAGGACCAAAACCCCTCTCTATTTATAGGAGGAGGGGGAGGGCTGCGCCACCCCTAGGGTTCCCTCCCTAGGGGCCGGCGGCCACCAGATGGGAGAGGGGGGCGGCGGCTAGGGTGGGAGGGGGTGGCGCACCACCTGATGGGCCTAAGGACCACCCGCGCCTAGGGTTGCCCCCTCTCCCCACCACTTGCACATTGGGCTGGGTGTGGGAGGCGCACCAGCCCACCTAGGGGCTGGTTCCCTCCCGCACTTGGCCCATCTAGCCTCTTGGGGTCGTTGCCCCCCTTCGGTGGACCCCCGGGGCCACCTCCGGTGGTCCCGGTGGTCCCGGTACGTTAGGTGATGTCCAAAACACTTCCGTGGTCCAAACCCATCCATCCTATATATCAGTCTTTACCTCCGGACCATTCCGGACCTCCTCGTGACGTCCGGAATCGCATCCGGGACTCCGAACAACTTTCGGTAACCTCGTATAACAATTCCCTATAACCCTAGCGTCATCGAACCTTAAGTGTGTAAACCCTACGGGTTCGGGACACAGACAGACATGACCGAGACACCTCTCCGACCAATAACCATCAGCGGGGTCTGGATACCCATGGTGGCTCCCACTTGCTCCACGATGATCTCACCGGATGAACCACGATGTCAAAGATTCAATCAATCCCGTATACGATTCCCTTTGTCTGTCGGTATAGAACTTGCCCGAGATTCGATCGTCGGTATACCCATACCTTGTTCAATCTCGTTAACGGTAAGTCTCTTTACTCGTTCCGTAGCACGTCATCGTGTGACTAAATCCTTAGTCACATTGAGCTCATGATGATGTTCTACCGAGTGGGCCCAGAGATACCTCACCGTCACACGGAGTGACAAATCCCGATCTCGATTCGTACCAACCCAACAGACACTTTCAGAGATACCCGTAGTGCACCTTTATAGTCACCCAGTTACGTTGTGACGGTTGATACACCCAAAGCACTCCTACGGTATCCGGGAGGTTCACAATCTCACGGTCGAAGGAAAAGACATTAGAAAAGCTTTAGCATAGGAACAATACGATCTAGTGCTATGCTTAGGATTGGGTCTTGTCCATCACATCATTCTCCCAATGATGTGATCCCGTTATCAATGACATCCAATGCCCATGATCAGGAAACCATGATCATCTATTGACCAACGAGCTAGCCAACTAGAGGCTTGCTAGGGACACATTGTGATCTATTTATTCACACATGTATTACTGTTTCCTGTTAATACAATTATAGCATGAACAATAGACGATTATCATGAACAAGGAAATGTGATAATGACCATTTTATTATTGCCTCTAGGGCATATTTCCAACAGTCTCCCACTTGCACTAGAGTCAATAATCTAGTTACATTGTGATGTATCGAACACCCATAGCATTATGGTGTTGATCATGTTTTGCTCGTGGAAGAGGTTTAGTCAACGGGTCTGCAATATTTAGATCCGTGTGTACTTTACAAATATCTATTACTCCACTCTCGACATGGTCCTGGATGGAGTTGTAGCGGCATTTGATGTGCTTCGTCTTTCGGTGAAACCTGGGCTCCTTGGCTATGGCACTGGCCCGAGTGTTATCACAGAAGAGTGTCATTGGACCCGACGCGCTTGGAACCACTCCAAGGTCGGTGATGAGCTCCTTCATCCAAATTCCTTCATGAGCCGCTTCTGAAACAACTATGTTCTTCGCTTCACATGTAGATGCTGCCACGACTTCTTGCTTGCTGCTGCACCAGCTCACTGCCCCACCATTCAAAACATATACGTATCCGGTCTGTGACTTAGAGTCATCCGGGTCTGTGTCGAAGCTAGTGTCGGCGTAACCCTTTACGACGAGCTCTTCGTCACCTCCAGAAACGAGAAACATTTCCTTAGTCCTTTTCAGGTACTTAAGGATATTATTGACTGCTGTCCAGTGTTCCATTCCGGGATCGCTTTGGTACCTCCCTACCGAACTTATGGCAAGGTTTATATCAGGTCTGGTACACAACATGGCATACATAAGAGAGCCTATGGCTGAAGCGTAGGGGCAGAACTCATCTTCTCTCTATCTGCTGTCGTGGTCGGCGACTGAGTCAAACTCAATCTCATACCTTGCAAAAATGGCAAGAACCCTTTCTTTGAGTTTTCCATATTGAACTTCTTCAATATCTTGTCAAGGTATGTACTTTGTGAAAGACCTATGAGGCGTCTTGATCTATCTCTATAGATCTTGATGCCTAATATGTATGCAGCTTCTCCAAGGTCCTTCATTGAAAAACTCTTGTTCAAATAGGCCTTTATGCTCTCCAACATCTCTATATTATTCCCCATCAATAATATGTCATCCACATACAGTATGAGGAAAGCTACAGAGCTCCCACTCACTTTCTTGTACAGACATGCTTCTCCGTAAACCTGTATGAACCCAAACGCTTTAATCACCTCATTAAAGCGAATGTTCCAACTCCGAGATGCTTGCACCAGCCCATAGATGGAGCGCTAGAGCTTGCACACTTTGTTAGCACCCTTAGGGTCGACAAAACCTTCTGGTTGCATCATATACAACTCTTCCTTAAGGTTCCCGTTAAGGAACGCTGTTTTGACGTCCATTTGCCAAATTTCATAATTATAAAAGGTGGCAATTGCTAACATGATTCGGACTGATTTCAGCCTCGCTATGGGAGATAAAGTCTCTTCGTAGTCAACTCCTTGAATTTGTCGAAAACCCTTTGCGACAAGTCGAGCTTTATAAACGGTTGCATTACCGTTTGCATCAGTCTTCTTCTTGAAGATCCATTTATTTTCTATGGCTCGCCGGTCATTGGGCAAGTCCACCAAAGTCCATACTTTGTTCTCATACATGGATCCTATCTCGGATTTCATAGCTTCAAGCCATTTGTTGGAATCTGGGCCCGCCATTGCTTCTTCATAGTTCGAAGGTTCACCGTTGTCTAACAACATGATTTCTATCACAGGGTTGTCGTACCACTCTGGTGCGGAGCGTGCCCTTGTGGACCTTCGCGGTTCAGTAGTAACTTGATCTGAAGCTTCATGATCATCATCATTAACTTCCTCTTCAGTTAGTGTAGGCGCCACAGGAACAACTTCCCGCGCTGCGCTACTATCCTGTTCGAGAGGGGGTGTAATTACCTCATCATGTTCTACCTTCCTCCCACTTACTTCTTTCGAGAGAAACTCTTTCTCTAGGAAGGATCCGTTCTTGGCAACAAAGGTTTTACCTTCGGATCTAACATCGAAGGTATACCCAATAGTTTCCTTAGGGTATCCAATGAATACGCATTTCTCCGCTTTGGGTTCGAGCTTTTCTGGTTGAAGGTTCTTCACATAAGCATCGCAGCCCCAAACTTTAAGAAACGACAACTTAGGTCTCTTGCCAAACCATAGTTCATACGGTGTCGTCTCAACGGATTTAGACGGTGCCCTATTTAAAGTGAATGCTGTAGTTTCTAATGCGTATCCCCAAAATGATAGCGGTAAGTCAGTAAGAGACATCATAGATCGTACCATATCTAATAAAGTGTGATTACGACGTTCAGACACTCCGTTGCGTTGCGGTGTTCCAGGCGGCGTCAGTTGTGAAACGATTCCACATTTTCTTAGGTGTGTGCCAAACTCGTGACTCAAATATTCTCCTCCACGATCAGATTGTAGACACTTAATTTTTCTGTCACGTTGATTCTCGACCTCACTCTGAAATTCCTTGAACTTTTCAAATGTCTCAGATTTGTGCTTCATCAAGTAGATATACCCATACCTACTCAAATCATCGGTGAGAGTGAGAACATAACGATAACCACCGCAAGCTTCAACGTTCATCGGACCGCACACATCAGTATGTATTATTTCCAATAAGTCGGTTGCTCTCTCCATTATTCCTGAGAATGGAGTCTTAGTCATATTGCCCATGAGGCACGGTTCGCATGTGTCAAATGATTCATAGTCAAGAGACTCTAATAGTCCATCAGTATGGAGCTTCTTCATGCACTTAACACCGATATGACCAAGGCGGCAGTGCCACAAGTATGTGGGACTATCATTATCAAATTTACATCTTTTGGTACTCACACTATGAATATGTGTAACATCACGATCAAGATTCATCAAGAATAAACCATTTACCAACGGCGCATGGCCATAAAACATATCACTCATATAAATAGAACAACCATTATTCTGTGACTTAAATGAGTAGCCGTCTCGCATTAAGCAAGACCCTGATACAATGTTCATGCTTAAAGCTGGTACTAAATAAAAATTATTAAGGTTTAAGACTAATCCCGACGGAAGATGTAGAGGTAGCGTGCCGACGGGGATCACATCGACCTTTGAACCATTCCCGACGTGCATCGTCACCTCGTCCTTGGCCAGTCTCTGCTTATTCCGCAGTTCCTGCTTTGAGTTGCAAATGTGAGCAACAGCACCGGTATCAAATACCCAGGAGCTACTACGAGCGCTGGTAAGGTACACATCAATAACATGTATATCACATATACCTTTAACGTTGCCGGCCTTCTTGTCCGCTAAGTATTTGGGGCAGTTCTGCTTCCAGTGACCCTTTCCCTTGCAATAGAAGCACTCAGTCTCACGCTTGGGTCCATTCTTTTTCTTCTTCCCGGCATCTGGCTTATCGGGCGCGGCAACAACTTTTCCATCTTTCTTGAAGTTCTTGTTACCCTTGCCTTTCTTGAAACTAGTGGTCTTGTTGACCATCAACACTTGATGCTCTTTCTTGATTTCTACTTCTGCAGACTTGAGCATCAAAGTACAACTCGGGAATGGTCTTCTCCATCCCTTGCATGTTGTAGTTAAGCACAAAGCCTTTGTAGCTTGGTGGGAGAGACTGGAGGATTCTGTCAATTATAGCATCATCCGGAAGTTCGACTCCAAGTGAAGTCAGACGACCGTGTAACCCAGACATTTTGAGTATGTGCTCACTGACAGAACTGTTCTCCTCCATCTTACAGCTAAAGAACTTTTCGGAGACTTCATATATCTCTACACGGGCATGAGCTTGAAAAACTAGCTTCAGCTCTTGGAACATCTCATATGCTCCGTGTTGCTCAAAACGCCTTTGGAGCCCCATTTCTAAACTGTATAACATGCCACACCTAACCAGAGAGTAGTCATCACTCCGTGTTTGCCAGACGCTCAGAATGTCCTGGGCTGCCGCGGGAGCGGGAGGGTCACCTAGCGGCGCATCAAGGACATAAGCCTTTTTAGCTGCTTCAAGGATGAGCTTCAAGTTGCGAACCCAGTCCGCATAGTTGCTACCATCATCTTTCAGCTTGTTTTTCTCTAGGAATGCGTTGCAATTGAGGTTGACGTTGGCCATCTCCCATATTTATAAAGACAACTTTTAGACTAAGTTCATGACAATTAAGTTCACTTAATCAAATTAAGTATGAACTCCCACTTAAATCGACATCCCTCTAGTCATCTAAGTGATACATGATCCATGTTGACTAACCCGTGTCCGATCATCACGTGAGATGGACTAGTCACCATGGTGAGCAACTTCATGCTGATCGTATTCAACCATACGACTCATGTTCAACCTTTCGGTATCTTGTATCCGAGGTCATGTCTGTACATGCTAAGCTCGTCGAGTCAACCTAGGTGTTTCGCGTGTGTAAATCTGGCTTACACCCGTTGTATGCGAACGTTAGAATCTATCACACCCGATCATCATGTGGTGCTTCAAGACAACGAACCTTCACAACGGTGCACATTTAGGGGAATACGTTCTCGAAATTTTAAGAGGGACCATCTTATTATGCTACCGTCGTTGTAAGCAATAAGATGAAAACATGATAAACATCACAATGTAATCATATAGTGACATGATATGGACATTATCATCTTTGCCCTTTCGATCTCCATCTTCAGGCATCACATGATCATCATCGTCACCGGCGTGACACCATGATCTCCATCATCATGATCTCCATCATCGTGTCTCCATGAAGTCGTCACGCCAACTACTACTATCACTACTACTATAGCTAACCGTTAGCAATGAAGTAAAAGTAGTAAGCACATGGCGTTGCATCTCATACAATAAATTAAGACAACTCCTATTGCTCCTGCCGGTTGTCATACTCATCGACATGCAAGTCGTGAAACCTATTACAAATAACATGATCATCTCATACATCATACATGCAACATCACAACTTTGGCCATATCACATCACATGTCAAACCCTGCAAAAACAAGTTAGACGTCCTCTAATAGTTGTTGCAAGTTTTACGTGGCTGATTTGGGTTTCTAGCAAGAACGCCATCTTACCTATGTGACATACACCACGATGATATGCCAAAGCTATTTACCCTTCATAAGGACCCTTTTCATCAAATCCAATCCGACTAGAGTAGGAGAGACAAACACCCGCTAGCCACCTTTATGCACGGTGTGCATGTCCGTCGGTGGAACCAGTCTCACGTAAGCGTACGTGTAAAGTCGGTCCGGGCCGCTTCATCCCACAATACCGCCGTAAAAGAAAAAGACTAGTAGCGGCAAGCAATTGAAAAATCATCGCCCACAGCCTTTTGTGTTCTACTCGTGCATAGAATCTATGCATAGAAAACCTGGCTGTGATACCACTTTTGGGTAACGTAGCATAAATTCAAAATTTTCCTACGCCATATTAAGATCTTCCTATGGAGAGACCAGAAACGTGAGAGGGGTAAGAGCATCTTCATACCTTTGAAGATTGCTAAGCGGAAGCGTTACTTAAACGCTGTTGATGGAGTCGTACTCGCGGCGATTCAGATAGCGGTGTGATTCCGATCTAGTGCCGAACTACGGCACCTCCGCGTTCAACACACGTGCAGCCCGGTGACGTCTCCCGCACCTTGATCCAGCAAGGAGGAGGGAGAGGTTGGGGAAGAACTCCAACAGCACGACGGCGTGGTGTCGATGGAGGGACGAGGTCTCCCGGCAAGGCTTCGCCAAGCACCGGCAGAGAGGAGGAGAAAGAAGGGCAGGGCTGCGCCGAGGGAGAGGGAGAAGTGTGTCTCCCAAGGGCCAAAACCCCTCTCTATTTATAGGAGGAGGGGGAGGGCTGAGCCACCCCTAGGGTTCCGTCCCTAGGGTCGGCGGCCACCATATGGGAGAGGGGGGGCGGCGGCTAGGGTGGGAGGGGGTGGCGCACCACCTGGTGGGCCTAAGGCCCACCTGCGCCTAGGGTTGCCCCCTCTCCCCACCACTTGCGCATTGGTCTGGGTGTGGGAGGCACACCAGCCCACCTAGGGGTTGGTTCCCTCCCGCACTTGGGCCATCTAGCCTCTTGGGGTCGTTGCCCCCCTTCGGTGGACCCCCGGGGCCACCTCTGGTGGTCCCTGTGGTCCCGGTACGTTACCGGTGACGCCCGAAACACTTTCGGCGTCCAAACCCATCCATCCTATATATCAATCTTTAACTCCGGACCATTCCGGAGCTCCTCGTGACGTCCGCGATCTCATCCGGGACTCCGAACAACTTTTGGTAACCTCGTATAATAATTCCCTATAACCCTAGCGTCATCGAACCTTAAGTGTGTAGACCCTACGGGTTCGGGAGACTGGCAGACATGATCGAGACACCTCTCCGGCCAATAACCATCAGCGGGGTCTGGATACCCATGGTGGCTCCCACTTGATCCATGATGATCTCATTGGATGAACCACGATGTCAAGGATTCAATCAATCCCGTATACGATTTCCTTTGTCTGTCGGTATATAACTTGCCCGAGATTCGATCGTCGGTATACCCATACCTTGTTCAATCTCGTTACCGGTAAGTCTCTTTACTTGTTCTGTAGCACGTCATCGTGTGACTAACTCCTTAGTCACATTGAGCTCATGATGATGTTCTACCGAGTGGGCCCAGAGATACCTCACCGTCACACGGAGTGACAAAATCCCGATCTCGATTCGTACCAACCCAACAGACACTTTCAGAGATACCCGTAGTGCACCTTTATAGTTACCCAGTTACGTTGTGACGTTTGACACACTCAAAGCACTCCTACGGTATCTGGGAGTTGCACAATCTCACGGTCGAAGGAAAAGACACTTGACATTAGAAAAGCTTTAGCATACAAACAATACGATCTAGTGCTATGCTTAGGATTGGGTCTTGTCCATCACATCATTCTCCCAATGATGTTATCCCGCTGTCAATGACATCCAATGCCCATGATCAGGAAACCATGATCATCTATTGACCTACGAGCTAGCCAACTAGAGGCTTGCTAGGGACACATTGTGATCTATTTATTCACACATGTATTACTGTTTCCTGTTAATTCAATTATAGCATGAACAATAGACCATTATCATGAACAAGGAAATAAGATAATAACCATTTTATTATTGCCTCTAGGGCATATTTCCAACAGGTACCAAGGGCGGGGAACGAATAGAACCATTTTCCTGCTCGTTGAAATGAGGCGGACCAATAGGCAAGGCTCTCGTCCACCGATGGTTACTGTAATGTTATCCACAATAGTAACACGGTTTTACTGACAGAGTTGTATACTGAGAATTTTACCTAAGCAGGGAACTAACACTGCTTAGATAAGTTATGCCACAAGAACGGTCAACAGACCAATGGGAAGGCAAAATGTGTTCACACACACAAGTATTAGAGCATACCATTCCCGAGGGAAACATAGAGTATGGTATACATGGTAAGTAATTAAGTGCCTATCCATATGGATAAAGAGGCAAGAGGAATCATGATGTTTACTCATACCATATGTTTGGGATAATTGACCAGGAACAATTTAGCATTGCGCTTCCAATGTTCCTATTGACAAAGAAGTACCACATTCGTGCTTCGGGATAGCATCGACATGGTCATCAGATAAAGGTTTGACTTTGGGTACACAAAGAATTCATCAAAAACAACTTATAAAATAAGCCATATAGTTTCCGCATGGAAGATGGCAAATCTTACATATGGGAGGATTTATAACAGTAGGTCCTTCAGCCCGGTGTGCCAGACAAGTCATCACCGAAACAGGTTACATAAAGACCAAAGTTATAATTATTGGGAAAATGTTCCAACCATCATATCTGCCCGAGATTCAGATCCGATTGGTGTTAGGATACCTCAGCCTCGAGATACGTGAGAAGAAAAGATGATGATGCAGGAGTCTAAGGATATGAACTACACAAGCAATCCTTGAATCATGAGTTCGGCTTTAACACATATGAACACAATGTAAGACATTCGTGCTCACATAGAATTCTTGCATCAAAATGCAACTGAGTTCTCATTTGGAAACCATCATCGAGGATAACAAGGCTCCATGTGTAAGTATGGATTAGCTCTTATGAAGGCACTTCTTTTCCCTTGATCAAATCAGTCAGTGGCTTGGCGTGCTAAGAGAAGTTAGATGAAGTGAAGATAACAAATCTTCAAAACATATAACACTTTGCACATGCGTGAATGATTTGGTATTTCCCGAGAGGTAACAAAACAAAACTTACACATATTCATGACGGAAAGAGTGCACGTGAACTTTGGGAAAATACACTTCCTATATCAAACATACCCTTCATGAGTTAGGCACAAAGATAGTGCTTCCAAAAGCTTCATTACGAACCATGGAGAACTTGAGGGTGCGGCCGATGGGCTCAGCAACAACCCCTCAGGATTTTGACAAGGATGAATTTCCAAAATTATAATATCATGGAGATAGCATTTGTCAAAACAAATGGTATAATGTCGTATGCTCGAGGGAAGAACAACAATTAAACATTGGTCGAAGGGTGCACTCGTAAATACGGATTGAGTAGCACAACCAATGCTAAAATGACGAGTCAACACCCAACACACCAAGAATAAAACAATCAGTTGTTAACCTCAAGGCGATAGGGTTGACAGAAGTATTGGAATCACACATCAGAGTTCACTTGTCGGTATACCGGTTAGAAACAACACGGGACCAAGAAGTGAATGGTGATGGCGAGAAGTATTACTATATCAAGAATTCTTAAGACGTGTACAATTTTCACGACATTCTTGACATACCAGATAGTAATACTCCAAGGTAGCAGATAACATAAGCTGAATTAGCAAGGAACTCAAAGGACAACACAAAACATGATCAAGTTTGTGTTGGAGGGAAGGCAAACAAGGATGTCGATGATAATACTATTCATCAAGGGGCAGGGATGGTATCTCTCATCATGCATTCGGTCGATACCCTATAAGAGCTCAGAATGCTGATGATGATCACGACACATTTGTCGAGAAGCTTCATGAAGATGTAATCATTCAGCGACGACATCAAGCAAGGGAATGATGAAGCAAGAGGTTGTCGGAATCACAGATAAGGTTGCTAGCTTAGAATTGAGATTGCCTTTCAGGACAACCAATCATGATGTGGAAAGCTCGATGCAAGCTTAACGCAGAGCTGGAATTGTGTTACAGGGATGAAGGGTATAGATAGCATGGTCGAGCTCGAACATGACGATGAGGATGTAGGTTAACAACTTGGAATGACATGATCGAGTACAAACTCGTAAACAAGGAAGAGTACTAAGAATTGTAGAATCGCAATGCATATTCGATTCATTTATCGATGTACTCGCATGTCCAACAACTCAAACACAAGGAAACTGGAATTAATGAAAATATCATAGTTGATGAGGAGCTCACAAGAAGTTATATAGTTGCGTGATATCCTCGAGCTACAAGGGATATTACTCGAAGGTAGATCAACATTAAGACTTGGACCAATGTATTGATCTGAAGAAAACAAGTACTTTAACTCGTGTGAGAATGAAATCAAGGTAGGACAACATGGACGGAACCACGATTGCAAAGGACAAGATCACACATACCATATTTAAACAACAAAAGGAATGATTATTGATACGGGAAGCTTCTATGATAGGATCAACGTCGTTTCCATGGGCATGAACACAAAGTTCAAGGTCAACTCCCGCTTCATCAATGCACCACCTTCCATTTACTCCTCGCCTTTGATCAGGTTGTAGCTTTGAAAGGATATTCGGCAAAGCACCAGAAGAGTAAGACTCATGAAAACTTTTCGAGTCATATTGATTTAGGAAGGCATAGGTTCACCCCGTCGGGGCATCTTAGGAACATATACCATACACTCCAAGAGTAATTAACACATGCTTGAAGGGCATGGCTGACAAAAGCGTAGGGTACAACTTATCAGACGGAGAAGACATAATTTACCAATGGCATCATGTGTCTCGGGAAGCAATCACAAGAATTTTCGAAAGCAAAATATGTCGTCGGATAATAACCCAGAATGAGTCTGGCAGTATCGGTACTCAATCAGAGGGAGATAGGATGCAATACATCGGGTTAATAGAACATCTAAAAAATATCGATACTTAAATACCAAAGGAATTTATGATTTCCAGATTGGTGTATCAGATTCAGAGGCTCCGATGAAGGATGAATAAGATGGTTAGAATTAGATGGGCAATCAATCAAAGTTGATTTGTTGAGATCCAGCTCTTTCTGGAAGGATGGCTGAGCCGAAAAGATAATTTATGAGTATTAACAGATGATTGTGCACATTCACACAACGGTAGAATCAATAAGATCACAGGAAAATCACAAAAGATTTTAAATGATTGCGGCTAGACATATGGATTTAACCATAATGCAAGAAGGTGAGAAAGGTCAAAAGCAATGGGCTACTGGGGATTCCGAAAGATCGAATAGTAATTCAAAGAACCTTCAAAACCCAAGATAACAGATGATGGACGAACCCCCGATAAGACAATCTGTTGCATCTCGTAAAACAAGAGCAATTGGAAAAGGAAATATGAACGACATTTATGTGTAGTCATCCATAAGGGTTGACAAAGGAATGTAATCGCAAAAGAGATGAGTGCAATTTCTCGAGAGAACATCAAAGAGTGTCTTCGGAGTCTTCTGAGGAATCAAGCCATCGTATGGATTATGGGGCTCTCCGGGAGGAAATATTTACGAGAACGTAATGTTAGAGTTAGTAAAATTCTTTAACCCCAAAGAGAAGAGAGAGTAGAGCCCAGAGTATAGGAAAGGAGTAAAATATACTAATACCACCCAATTGAGATGTGAGCCCGTAAGCTACAACATCAGTGTTAGTAAGGTTTTTCAAACACTAGACTCAACTTCGGCCAAGGAGTTGCAAAGGGGCTACCTACACGCAGTCGGCTCTGATACCAACTTGTGACGCCCTAGATTCAATCGTACGCTAATCATACACGCAAATGCATACGATCAAACTCAAGGACTCACGGGAAGATATCACAACACAACTCTAGACACAAATAAAACAATACAAGCTTCATATTACAAGCCAGGGGCCTCAAGGGCTAGATTACAGAAGCTCGATAAACACACGAGTCAGCGGAAGCAACAATATCTGAGTACAGACATAAAACATGGGGTGCCTTAGAGAAGGCAAGCACAAAAGAAACACGATCAAACAAGGCGATGCCTCCTGCCTGGGAACCTCCTAACTACTCCTATTCTTCAGCGGCCTCCACGAAGAATACACCATCGGGGGGTAGACGTCGACAGGAAACTCCATCTCCTGGGCTCGATCATCTAGTCACAGCAACGAATCAAAGGGACAAAGGGGGAGCAAAAGCAATGGTGAGTACTCATCCAAAGTACTCGCAAGACTTACATCAGAACTATGCTAAGTATGCATCAGTATCAAAGAAGAGGGGTGGTAAATATGTGGACTGACTATAGCAATGCAAGAATAGAGAGAAGGCCTAGTCCTATCGAAGACTAGCATCTTCAGGGTCTTGCAGCAATAGACGAGAGTAGAGCACGGTAACACAATTTAAAATAGTCATATTGTTGCAGCAATATTAATATGAGGTCAAGCCCAGAGATCCTCCCTCGACTCCGTGCGAGGAAGCAATCCCGGGGCAACAAAACTAGTTAAGTAACAATTGTAGTTGTATGAGATCAGGGCACAACTCCAAGTCGTCCTGTAATCGTGGAAACGGCTATTCGAATAGATAAATTCTTCCCTGCAGGGGTGCACAACATATTCCCCAACGCGCTCGATAACACTCTGGTCGGACACACTTTTCTGGGTCATGCCCGGCCTTGGAATATCGACACGTCGCAGCCCCACCTAAGCTCAGCACAGAGGCCAGCCCGCCGGTCTAACTCCTAAGAACAGAGGGTTCGTGGGCCCACTTTCCCTCCACGCTCCTGCATGGTGCGAGGGCGGCCAATGCCAGTCCTAGCACCCCTTAATACAAGACAGATGCATCTCGGGACCACTCGGGCGCGCGCCGCTACATCGCTGACGTCTCAAGAGCTTCGGCTGATACCGCGACGTCGAGTACCCATAACTCTTCCCACGCAGACGGTTAGTGAGTAATAAGGCCTTCCGACCAACCCAGATCAAATACCCAAATCCATTATCATTTTAATTAGGCCATCGACACAAACACGCGGGAATCCACCCGCCTAACAACTAATCACCAACGATCCTAGTAACATGGTCGAGTAGTTGTGTGGTTGTAAAATCGAGGGGAATCCAAGGTATCACCCTCGTTTGATTCCGAACGATGTATCCGTCAAGGTGGGATTATAGGAATCACCATCGGGGGTCCCACACTTGAGGGGTTGCACGACAGAGGCATCGTCGGGAATGGTGAAAGAGGAATCACCCTCGATAACTACGACCGACTAGCTATACGACAAAGATATCATCAGGAGTACTTAGCATGGTGTCACCCTCGGTACCGGATAGTATCTCTGTAGCGTTGTACAACTAAGGAGGGTGTATGTGCTGTGTCGGGTCTGGCTCGTCGATCAGGGATCGAGATTTAAAAAAAGTGGGGCAACTGGACTAGGGGGTCAGAAGGGATGACTGCTCCACCTATACTAAGCAGATTTAAAAGGTACAATACTGAAAGTACCAGTTCACCAAAAATAGGTTATGCATCAGATATAGGAGGTAACTACAACAGTAGCAAAATACTAATGCAAGCATGAGGGAGAAAGACATAGGCGATATAGGGATGATCAAGGGGGTTTGCTTGCCTTGTTGCTGTGCTGCAAAAGGGTTGGTCGACAGGGTTGTAGATGTACCCGGCTGCAGCGTCAGTCTCGGGGTCTGCCGGTAAGAAGAGGGGGAAGAAACAATAAATAATAGCAACAGGTGCAACACTAAGCATGACATGGCACTATGCAGACTAGGCATGAGCTAATGCAGCAACATTCGTCATAGACGGGTCGGAAGAATATCTCACGATATTTTCCGGGTCTCGGACTACTACTGGTCAAACCAAAAAGGATGGAAAAGTTCCATGTTTGCTATGCTAGGGATGCGTGAGAGACGAATGGATATTGTACGCGGGTTCGTCTCGTTCTGCTAATCAACTTTCAAGTTGAAAATATTTTGATCTGACTTACGGTTTATTTAATATTAAAATTTTAAAGTTTTATTAATTATTTAGGAAATAAAAACAGATTTAATTAATTATTTAAATACTATTATGACATCAGCATGATGTTATGCTAACATCGGCAGTTGACTGGTCACCTTATAAGTGGGTCCTACGTGTCATAGACACAATTTATTAATTAAGTTTAAATAATAATTAAGCAGATTAATTTAGTGGGGGACCCACGTGTCATTCTCTATTAGGTTAATTATTCATCCTAATTAACAGATTATCTTATATATCTATTTAATTCATTCATTAACTAATTAATTAATATATATAATTATTTATTTATTTATTTTATTAATAAAACATATATATATATTTTTATTTTTATTTTTATTTTCTCCACATACATGCATACATATCCAATACATGCATACATACATACAAAATACATACGGGCATCTAATACATACATACATACATCTTTTATTTTACTTTCTCTCTAACACATCTCTCTACTAACTCTCTCATATCTATGCTCACCTCTCAACACAGAGAAAAGAGATAACTTCATATACACCTACACGGGCACAACGATGTAGGACTGCGGCGGCGATCGCCCGAATGGAACCGTGACGATGAGAGGAAGAAGATGGTGGGAGGATCCCGAAAAAGGGGCTCACCGGCGTTGACGGGAAGACCCGGTGTAGCCGGAGTTCTCGGGGAGGGACGGAGGAGACGCCGAGGAGGAGCCCGAGGTGATGGCTGTGGCGGTCACGCGGTTCCGGCGACGTTGTTGACGAGGAGGGCCGGCCGAGGTGACGAGGGGGGCAGCCGAGGGCGCCGGTTGCGGAGGTCGCCGGAGGGGCCGTCCGGCGAGGAGAGGTACCGGGGCCAGCCGGTTGGTGCAGGGCGTCGGCCGGCGGTTAGAGCGGGGCGAACGGGACCCACGAGCGCTGGGTGACGGGGGAGACGAGTGGTTGAGGATCTGGGGGGGATAGAGCGCCGGGGGAGGGCGCTGGGTGGTGGGGCATCCAGGGGAGGGAGAGAGACGTGGGGTGACGGGCGCCAGGAGGTTATGGCGCGTGTGGGATCGAGGGGGTGAGGAGGCCGACGGGATCTGGGGGTTAGGTTGGGGGAGGAGCGAGTGGTAGGTGGGAGATGAGCGAGCGGGGCATGGGTGGAGATGGTAGGTGGGGGCGTTGGGTGAAGCGCCACGCGCGGTGGGGTTGCGAGGTGGGGCGCTGGGGTGACGAGGGGGTGGTGGCCTCGTCACCTCGCGGCGCGCAGGAGGGAGTGGGGGAGGGGCATGGCGTCTAGGGTTGCCCTGGTGGGAGTGGGCCGGCCAAGCTGGGCCGAGGCCCAAGGGAGAGGGGATTGTTTCCTTTATTTTATTAGTTATTATTTTACTTTATTTTAACAGTTTATGTTTTATTTATTTAGAGGCTCTAATTCATTCCTAAAAATATCCGATTCGATTTCATAAATCATTAGCGAATATTAGTAACTCACCCAACATTTTTGTTTTTGCATTCGAAAACTTACCTCGTTTGACTTTAAATTAAATATGATAATTGCTTTGATTTTTATTAAGTGACAACTTATTTTAGATAAACTAGATGACGTGGGAGAATTAGTGTGTGATTACTGTAGCTTAATTTTCCGGGGCGTCACAAAAAGGTATAGCATTAACACTAGCACCAATATCATACAATCCATGGTCGAAAATCTCAAAATTTAACTAAACGAGCAGACATGCCTACAAGTGGTTTATTTTTATTGAACTCTTCTCGCTTGTCTCTAACATGTTTTGCAATTCTAGCAGCTTCATCACAGAAGTAAATAACCTACCCATCAATATTATCAGCTAGGAGATCTTTAATCATAGCAACATTAGGCTCAACATTTATTTGTTCAGAAGGTTTCGGTGTCCTAACATGACTTGTATTAACCACATATGTAGCCTTAGCATGTTCCCTAATCCTAACGGGAAAAGGAGGTTTCTCAATGTAAGCAGTAGGAACAATTGGATCAATATGGCTAACAATTATTTCTTCCTTCTTAATTCTAACAAGTTCCTCAGCTGATTTTTCAATGTGAGGATGATATTTAAATCACTTCTCCCTAGGAAGATCAACATGGGTAGCAAAAGATTCACAGAAAGTAGCTACTATCTCAGAGTCAAGACCATATTTATTGCTAAACTCATGGAAAACATTAGTTTCCATAGAAGATTTAACACAATCAAAATTAAGTTTTATACCTGACTCTTTACCTTCGTCGAGTTCCCAACCTTCAGAGTTGCATTTAACCCTTTCCAGAAGATCCCATTTGAGTTCAATAGTCTCCTTCATGTAGGGACCAGTAGCACAAGAATTGAGTGATGCTTTATCGTCATGAGGAAGTCGAGCATAAAACTTCTGTACAATCATTTATCTCAAGAGCTCATGGTGGGGCAAGTATGCATCATATATTTGAGCGTCCCCCAAGATTGAGCGATACTTCTCCTTCACGAGGCCATCAATTATAAATATTTTCCGATCATGATGAACTAGATGCATAGGATAAAACTTGTGATGAAATTCCAGCTTCAAGCAATTCCAGTCCCATGATACAATATCATCCAATAGACTGTACCACATTGTCTCCGGGTAGACCTTAAATCTTAAATAATCCACAAATATTGTCGACATATATCAAATGGTAATCATGATGAGTTGAACCGTAATAAGGATTAGCCAATTGTTTCTCTACTATAACCGAAGGAATCTCATAATAAATATTTTTAGTAGGTTCTGTAGACTGAGGAACAACTTTATCAATTTTGTTTGAGGCGAAGATCCGCCGAACAAGCAAGTCAAAGGGTTACCATTCATAGTGAGAAGCAAGAGTAAATTTTAGGATGTACCGAAAATGTTTCCTTACCAATTTTCACTTACCAAAGGTGCTTCACTCCCTATTAATGGTGCCAGAAAAGAGTATTGATGACACACAAGTATAGGGGATCAATCATAGTCCTTTCGATAAGTAAGAGTGTCAAACCAAACGAGGAGCACAAGGAAATGATAAGAAGTTTTCTGTAAGGTATTCTCTTCAAGTGCTATAAGTAACAGTGATAAAGAGTTTTGTAGCAAGATACGTAACAAGTGACGAGTAACAATACTAGAAAGTGTGCAGCAAGGTATCCCAATCCTTTTTATAGCAAAGGACAGGCCTAAAAGTGTTATTATATAAAGCAAACGCTCCCGAGGACACATGGGAATTTCTATTTAGTCATGTTCATCATGTTGAGTCGATTCATGTTCTCTACATTGATAATTTTATACGTGGGTGGACCGGTGCTAAGATGCTATTCTTACTTCAAAAAACAAACAACTTGTGATTACCCTCTCTTACAGTCATCCGCAACTACAAATATGAAGTAAGATAAATCTAACCATAGCATTAAACGTGTGGATGCAAATCAGTCCCTTATGAAGCAACATATAAACACGGGTTTAAGCTTCTGTCACTTTCGCAACCCATCATCTGCTTGTTAATCCACAATGAATTCCCTTAGGCTCATAACATGGTGAAGTTTCATGTAGTCGACATTCAAATGACACCACTAAGAGAAGTATTAAGACGCATATCATGAAAATACCAAATGAATACCAACTTCACATGATTACTTATAAAAAGAATTCTCCCATGTCCTCAAGGACAATAGTAACTACTAACACCTCATCAACACGTTCAAGATCATAGTTATAATAATGATGATTAAGGATCTGAACATAGTATTTTCGTCCAAGTGATCCAACAAGCATCAACTACAAGATGTAATCAACACAACTAGTAACCCACAAGTACCAATCTGAGGTTTTGAGATAAAGATTGAATACAAGAGATGAACTAGGGTTGGAGATGAGATGGTGCTAGTGGAGATGTTGATGAAGATTGGTTCTCCCACGAAGGAGCAACTGTTGGTGATGACAATGGCTTCGATCTCCCCTCCAAGAGAGGAATTCCCCCTACAGAATTTTACTGTCGGAGTGTAAAAGGACCTCTACCCAGGTTTCCACCTCGATACAGCAGTGCTTTGTCGCAAAAGGTTTCTTATGATTTTTCTAGGGTAAAACACACCATGTAGGAGAAGGGGGGTGGGAGACCTGTTGAGGCCCCACAGGCCATCAGGGCGTGCCCCCGGGATCGTGGCCAGCAGGTGCCCCCCTGTTGTATAGTTTTGGCCCAATAATTCTTAAATATTCCAAAACAATTCTCCGTGAAGTTTCAGGTCATTCAGAGTCTTGTGATTTTTCGGCCTTATTCCGGGTTTTCCAGTCGAGGATTCCAGTTTCTAGATATTCCCCCCTTTATGATGTACCTTGCATATTCATAGAGAGGCATAAGAATTATATGTTAATAGAGAATAATGGAATAGAATAACACAAATATCAATAAGGAATCATGATGCAAAATGGAGGTATCAAGTACTAGGAAGTTAGTGGGATACTTGACTTTTCCACACAAGACCTCAACATCTCTCACAATCCCAAGCGGCGAGATAGTATCCTGGTTTGCTAGTTTCATAGTGGCATGAGCATCGTCCATCTTAGAGGGTGCTATATCATTCATAATATCTTTATATAAGGTAAAAGGAATATCACTAATACTAGCACTCATGTCACATAAACCATGATAGAAATGATTTCCAATCTTAATACAAACAACAGGCATGCCAACAAGTGGTTTGTTTTTACCTTACTTGTCCTGCTCATTACTAACAGGCTTTGCAATTATAGGAGCTTCATCACAGAAGTAAATAGCATGCCCATCAATATTATCAACCAAGAGAGCTATAACTACAACAATATTAGGCTCCACATTTATTTGTTCGGAAGGTTTGGGTGTTCTAACATAACTTTTATTAACCACGGTTGTAGAATTAGCATGTTCCCTAATCCTAACAAGAAAGGGCGGTTTCTCGATATAAGGAGTAGGCACAACTGGTTCAACATGATAAACAATTACTTCTTCCTTAACTTTAATGTGTTCCTATAATATTTTTTCAATATGTGGATTATATTTAAACCACTTCTCCTTAAGGATATCAACATAAGTTCCAAAAGGGCAAGTAAAGGTAGTTTTCTCTTGGTCCTCTTTTAACACAGGTATTTGTGAAGAAGGAGAGTATCCATCAAGAAAACAAAAGTGTGTGTGTTTAGACATCCTTGCTAACATTTGATCAACAAATGGCAAGTGGTAATGATCTTTTCTTGAAGATTTATTTAATTTCCTGAAATCAATCACCATCCTATAACTAGTTACGATTCTTTATGGAATAAGCTCATTTTTATCATTCGGAACAACCGTTATACCTCCTTTTTTGGAACATAAGGAACCCGACTTGCCCATCTACTAGCAGCAATAGGATAAATTAAACCTCCCTCTAGAAGTTTGAATATCTCAGTCCTTACCACTTCCATCATGTTAGGATTGAGACGGCGTTGATGATCAACAACAGGTTTAGCATCCGGTTCCATATTAATCTTGTGCTGACATAGAGTGGGACTTATGCCCTTAAGATCATCGAGAGTATATCCAATAGCAGCCCTCTGCTTCTTTAGAATTTTAAGTAATCTCTTTTCTTCACGCTCTGAAAGGTTAGCACTGATAATAACAGGATATATCTTATTTTCATCAAGATAAGCATACCTCAAAGTATCATGCAATGTCTTAAGCTCAAACATGGGATCTCCCTTGGGTGGAGGATAATAACCTAAAATATCAACTCGTAGGTTGTGTTTAAGAAATGGGTGTTTGTCTGAGAAATATATCATCTATTTCATTTCTTTTATTCATATGCATATCATTTTCATGGTCTAGCAAATATTGTTCTAACGGATGAGTAGGAGGTATGGCAATGAAGCAAGACTACTTATTTCATCCTTATTAGACAAATATTTTTCGTGTGGTTATCTACTAAACTTGGAGAAATTAAATTCATGAGGCATATCACCAAAGCTTACTTTGACCTTCTCACTAGCACAATTAATCTCAGCATTAACACTATTTAAGAAAGGCGTACCAAATATAATGGGACAAAAGTTATCTTGTTCTGAACCAAGCACTAGGAAATCAGTGGGATACTTGACTTTTCCACACAAGACTTCAACATATCTAACAATCCCAAGCGGTGAAATAATATCATGGTTTGCAAGCTTGATAGTGACATCAATATTTTCAATCTCATAGGGTCCTATATCATGCATAATTTCTTGATATAATGTAAAAGGTATAGCATTAACACTAGCACCAATATGATACAATCCATGGTAGAAAATATCAAATTTTAACTAAACCAGCAAGCATGCCTACAACTGTTTTTTTATCGAACTCATCTCGCTTGTTTCTAACATGTTTTGCAATTCTAGCACCTTCATCACAGAAGTAAATAACCTAACCATCAATATTATTAGCTAGGAGATCTTTAATCATAGCAACATTAGGCTCAACATTTATTTGTTCAGAAGGTTTCGGTGTCCTAACATGTCTTGTATTAACCACAGATGTAGCCTTAGCATGCTCCCTAATCCTAACGGGAAAAGGAGGTTTCTCAATGTAAGCAGTAGGAACAATTGGATGAACATGGCTAACAATTATTTCTTCCTTCTTAATTCTAACAGATTCGCAGAAAGTAGCTACTATCTCAGAGTCAAGACCATATTTATTGCTAAACCCATGGAAAGCATTAGTTTCCATACAAGATTTAACACAATCAAAATTAAGCTTTATACCTGACTCTTTACCTTCGTCGAGTTCCCAATCTTCAGAGTTGCATTCAACCCTTTCCAAAAGATCCCATTTGAGTTCAATTGTCTCCTTCGTGTAGGGACCAGTAGCACAAGAATTGAGTAATGCTTTATCGTCATGAGAAAGTCGAGCATAAAACTTTTGTAGAATCATTTCTCTCGAGAGCTCATGGTGGGGAAAGTATGCATCATAGATTTGAGCCTCCCCCAAGATTGAGCGATACTTCTCCTTCACGAGGCCATAAATTATAAATAAAGTTCCGATCACGATGAACGAGATGCATAGGATAAAACTTGTGATGAAATTCCAGCTTCAAGCTATTCCAATCCCATGATACAATATCATCCAATAGAGTGTACCACATTAATGATTTTCCCTCCAAGCGTAAAGGAAAAACTTTCTTCTTAACTTTGTCTCCGGGTAGACCTGAAAGCTTAAATGATCCATAAATATTGTTGACATATATCAAATGGTAATCATGATAAGTTGAACCATCATAAGGATTAGCCAACTGTTTCTCTACTATAACCGAAGGAATCTCATAATAAATATTTTTTAGTACGTTCTGTAGATTGAGGAACAACTTTATAAATTTTGTTTGAGGCGAAGATACGCCGAACAAGCCACTCAAAGGGTTAACATTCATAGTGACAAGCAAGAGTAAATTTTAGCATGTACCGAAAATGTTTCCTTACCAATTTCCACTTACCAAAGGCGCTCCACTCCCCGTTAACGGTGCCAGAAAAGAGTATTGATGACCCACAAGTATAGCGGATCAATCATTGTACTTTCGATAAGTAAGAGTGTCGAACCAAACGAGGAGCACAAGGAAATGATTTGTAGCAAGATAATCCGTAACAATTGACAAGTAACAATACTAGAAAGTGTGCAGCAAGGTATCCCAATCCTTTTTATAGCAAAGGACAGACCTAAAAGTGTTATTATATAAAGCAAACGCTCCCGAGGACACATGGGAATTTCTATTTAGTCATGTTCATCATGTTGAGTCGATTCATGTTCTCTACATTGATAATTTTATACGTGGGTGGACCGGTGCTAAGATGCTATTCTTACTTCAAAAAACAAACAACTTGTGATTACCCTCTCTTACAGTCATCCGCAACTACAAATATGAAGTAAGATAAATCTAACCATAGCATTAAACGTGTGGATGCAAATCAGTCCCTTATGAAGCAACACATAAATAGGGGTTTAAGCTTCTGTCACTTTCGCAACCCCTCATCTACTTGTTAATCCACAATGAATTCCCTTAGGCCCATATTATGGTTAAGTTTCATGTAGTCGACGTTCAAATGACGTCACTAAGAGATTATTAACATGCATATCATCAAAATATCGAATGAATACCAACTTCACATGATTACTTATAAAAAGAATTCTCCCATGTCCTCAAGGACAATAGTAACTACTCACACCTCATCAACATGTTCTAGATCATAGTTATAATAATAATGATTAAGGATCTGAACATAGTATTCACCTCCAAGTAATCCAACAAGCATCAACTACAAGATGTAATCAACACAACTAGTAACCCACAAGTACCAATCTGAGGTTTTGAGACAAAGATTGAATACAAGAGATGAACTAGGGTTGGAGATGAGATGGTGCTAGTGAAGATGTTGATGAAGATTGGTTCTCCCACGAAGGAGCAAGTGTTGGTGATGACAATGGCTTCGATCTCCCCCTCCCAGAGAGGAATTGCCCCGACAGAATCTGACTGTCGGAGTGCAAAATGACCTCTGCCCAGGTCTCCACCTCGAGACAATGGTGCTTTGCCCCAAAAGGTTTCTTATGATTTTTCTAGGTTAAAACACACCATGTAGGAGAAGGGGGGTGGGGAGACCTGTTGAGGCCCCACAAGCCATTAGGGCGTGCCCACGGGCTCGTGGCCAGCAGGTGCCCCCCTGTTGTATAGTTTTGGCCCAATAATTCTTAAATATTCCATAACTATTCTCCATGAAGTTTCACGTCATTTAGAGTCTTGTGATTTTTGTGCCTTATTCTGGGTTTTCCAGATGAGGATTCCAGTTTCTAGATATTTCCCCCTTTATGATGTACCTTGCATATTCAGAGAGAAAAGGCATAAGAATTGTATGATAATAGAGAATAATGGAAGAGAATGACACAAATATCAATAAGGAATCATGATGCAAAATGGAGGTATCAAGTACTAGGAAGTCAGTAGGATACTAGACTTTTCCACACAAGACCTCAACATCTCTCACAATCCCAAGCGGTGAGATAGTATCTCGGTTTGCAACTTTAATAGTGGCATGAGTATCGTCCATATTAGAGGGTGCTATATCATTCATAATCTCTTTATATAAGGTAAAAGGAATAGTACTAATACTAGCACCCATGTCACATAAACCATGATAGAAATGATATCCAATCTTAATAGAAACAACAGGGATGCCAACAAGTGGTTTGTTTTTATCTAACTTGTCCTGCTCATTTCTATCAGGCTTTGCAATTATAGCAACTTCTTCACAGAAGTAAATAACATGCCCATTAATATTATCAACCAAGAGATCTATAACTACAGCAATATTAGGCTCCACATTTATTTGTTCAGAAGGTTTGGGTGTTCTAATATAACTTTTATTACCCATAGTTGTAGAATTAGCATGTTCCATAATCCTAACAAGAAAAGGCGGTTTCTCGATTTAAGGAGTAGGCACAATTGGTTCAACATGATAAACAATTACTTCTTCCTTAACTTTAATGTGTTCCTATAATATTTTTTCAATAGGTGGATTATATTTAAACCACTTCTCCTAAAGGATATCAACATGAGTAGCAAATGATTCATAGAAAGTAGCTACTATCTGAGAGTCAAGCCCGTATTTATTGCTAAACTTATGAAAAGCATTAATTTCCATCAAAGATTTAACACAATCAAACTTAAGCTTTATACGTGGCTCTTTACCTTTGTCGAGTTTCCAATCTTTAGAATTGCGCTTAATTCTTTCGTGAAGATCCCATTTGAATTCAATAGTCTTTTTGATATAAGAACTGTTAGTAGAACAATCGAGTTGTACTTGATCATCATGAGAAAGCCGAACATAATTTTTTTGTATAATCATTTATCTTGAGAGCTCATTATTGGGGCATTTGTGCATCATATATCAATTCCTACCCCAAGATTGAGCGAAGCTTTCTCCCTCATGAGGCCAGCAATTATAAATATAATTCCGATCATGATGAACTAGATGCATGGGATAAAACTTTTGATGAAATTCCAGCTTCAACCGATTCGAGTCCCATGATCCAATATCATCCAATAGCCTGTACCACATCAGTTATTTTCCCTCCAAATATAAAGGATAATATTTCTTCTTAACTTCGTCTCCAGGCAGACCTGCGTGCTTAAATAATCCACAAACCTCATGTACATATATCAAGTGGTAATCAGGATAGGTTGTACCATCATAAGGATTATCTATCAGTTTTTCTAGCATACCCAAAGGAAAATCATAGTAAATATTTTAGTAGATTTAGTTGGTTGATGAACAACTTTTTTAACTTACATTCGAGGTGAAGGTGCCCCGAGCAATCCACTCAAGGGGTGATCGTCCATAGTAACAAGCAACGGAAAAATTCAGCACATACCAAAAATGTTTCCTTACCAATTTCCACTTACCAAAGGTGCTTCACTCCCTGGTAACAGTGCCAGAAAAGAGCCTTGATGACCCGCAAGTATAGGGAATCAATCATAGTCCTTTCGATAAGTAAGAGTGTCGAACCCAACGAGGAAATGATAAGAAGTTTTCAGCAAGGTATTCTCTTCAAGTGTTATAAGTAACAGTGGTAGATGGTTTTGTAGCAAGATAATTCATAACAAGTGACAAGTAAAAAATTGTAGAAAGTGTACAACAAGGTATCCCAATCCTTTTGTAGCAAAGTAGATGCTTGAAAGTACTCTTATATAAGGCAGACGCCCCCAAGGACACATGGGAATTACTGTCTATTCATGTTCATCATGTTGAGTTGATTCACGTTCGTTACTTTGATAATTTGAAACGTGGGTGGCCCGGTGCTAAGGTGTTTTTATTACTTGTGCAACAAACCCACTTAAGTTTACCCTCTCTCGCAAGCATCCACAACTACAAAAGAAGAATTAATATAAATCTAATCATAGCATGAAACATATGGATCCAAATCATATCCTTACGGAGCAACACATAAACTAGGGTTTAAGCTTCTGTCACTCTCGCAACCCATCATCCACTTGTTACTTCACAATGCCTTCACTTAGGCCCATAAAATGGTGAAGTATTGTGTAGTCGGTGTTCACACAACGCCACTAAGAGAAGCACCAACATACACATCATCAAAATGTCAAATGAATACCAACTTCACATGATTACTTATAACAAGAGTCCTCCCATGTCCTCACGAACAATAGTAACTACTCACACCTCATCAACGTGTTCAAGATCACAGGTATAATAAAAGTAATTAAGGATCTATACATAGTATGTTCCACCAAGTAATCCAACAAGGATCTATACATAGTATGTTCCACTAGTAAACCAGAGGTACCAATCTGACATTTTAAGAAAAATATTGAATACAATATATGAAATAGGGTTTGGAGATGAGATAGTGGTGGTGAATATGTTGATGAAGATTGATCCTCTCACAGAGATGAACTAGGTTTTGGAGATTAGATGTGCTGGTGAATATGTTGATGAAGATTGATCCTCCCACAAAGGAGGAGGCATTGGTGATGACGATGGCTTCGATTTCCCCTACCAGAGAGGAATTCTCGAGTAGAATCTCTATGCCGGTGAGAAAAGGGCATCTGTCCGGGTTTCCGCCTCAAGACGGCGGCGTTTCGTCCCAAAAGTATCATTATGAATTTTTCTACGTCAAAACACACCATATAGGAGAAGAGGGGGTCGGGAGACATGGTGGTGGACCACGAGGCAACAGGGCACGCCCAAGGGGGTGGGCGCACCCTGTTGGCTCATGGCTAGCAGTTGGCTCCCCTTTGGTATATTTTTGGCCCAATAATTCTTATATATTCTATAAAAATTCTCCGTCAAATTTTAGGTCATTTGGAGTCCAATGAGTTTTTACCCTTTTTTCTTGGTTTTCACGTCCAGAATTCGAGTTTCCAGTAATTCTCCTCTTGTGGTGTACCTTGCATATTCAGAGATAAAATGCACAAGAATTGTAACATAATGGGGAATAATGGACAACAATATCATAAATATCAATAAGAACTCATGATGCATAATGGACGTATCACTGTGCAGCCCTCCCCTCTCGTCTACTATATATAGGAGGCCAGAGGCACGGGTGGGACGCAGACTTGGCCCCTCCTCCAAGGAGGAATGGTAGCTAGGGAGGAGTCCCCCTCCTCCAAGGCACCTCCGGGGTGCCTTGTCCCTTTGGGACTCTTTCCCCCAATCTCCATGCACCACTACAGGCTGGTGCCCCTAGCCTAGGTTGGCTAGGACGCTACCCGTACAGCCCGTGTGGGCCCACGGGGCAGGTGGACCGCCCCTCGGTGGACCCTCGAAACCCTTTCTGCACCCGGTACATTACCGGTAATGCCCGAATTTTTCCGATGACCAAAGTAGGATTTCCCATATATAAATCTTTACCTCCGAACCATTTCGGAACTCCTCGTGACATCCGGGATCTCATCTAGGACTCCAAAAAACATTAGATCACCAATGTGAATATCCCAATATTACTCCAGCGTCACTTGACATTATGGGTGTGCAACCTACGGGTTCGAGAATCATGCGGACATGACCGAGACACCTCTTCGGTCAATAACCATTAGCGGGACCTGGATGCCCATATCAGTTCCCACATATCCCATGAAGATCATTATCGAATGAACCACGATGTCAAGTATTGAGTCAATACGGTATGCAGTTCCCTTTGTCCAGCGGCATGTTACTTGCCCGAGATTCGATTGTTGGTATCTCCATACCTAGTGCAATCTCGTTACCGACTAGTATCTTTACTCATTCAGTAATACAAGATTCCACGAATAACTCCTTAGTCACATTGCTTGTGAGCTTGTTGTGATGTTGTATTACCGAGAGGGCCCACAGATACATCTCCGTCATATAGAGTGACAAATCCCAGTCTTGATCCATGCCAACCCAACAGTCTCGCTTGAAGATACGTGTAGAGCACCTTTATGATCAACCAGTTACGAAGTGAGTTTAATACACACAAGGCATACCTTCGGCTTTAGTGAGTTGCATGATCTCATGGTCTTAGGAACAGATACTTGAAATGAAGAAAGCAGTAGCAACAAACTAAGTGATGCGATCATATGTTATGCTTACATTTGGGTATTGTCCATCACATCATTCTCCTAATGATGTGATCTTGTTATCAAATGAAAACTCATGTCTATGGTTAGGAAACCTTAACCATAGTTGATCAACGAGCTAGTCTAGTAGAGGATCACTAAGGAATCAGTCTTTTTCATATATCCACACATGTATTTAAGTTTCCGGTCAATACAATTCTTGCATGGTAATGAACGATTATCATGAACAAGGAAATATGATAACAACAACTTTATTATTGCCTCTAGGGCATATTTCCAACAGTTTCCCACTTGCACTAGAGTCAATATTCTAGTTCCAATAGTCTAGGGTTTTATCATGTTTTACTTGTGAGAGAGGTTTTAGTCAATGGGTCTGCGACATTCAGATATATGTGTAGTTTGCAAATCTATATGTCATACTGTTGATGCTGCTACTAGGCTCCACTTTGAGCTATTCAAAATGACTGCTCCACTATACATATTCAGTTTGTTACTCAGAGTCATCCGGATCGGTGTCAAAGCTTGCATTGATGTAACCATTTACAACAAACTCTTTATCACCTCCATAACCGAGAAACATTTCCATAGGCCTCTAGTTACTTAGGATAATTTTAACCACTATGCATTGATCCACTCCCAAATCACTCATGTGCCCCTTTCCAGACTCATGGAAAGGCACATATCAGGTGTGGTACACAACATGGCATACATTATAGAGCCTACGGATAAGGCATACGGGACAACCTTCGTCCTTTCTCTTTCTTCTATTGTGATCGATCTTAGAGTCTTACTCAACTTCACACCTTACAATACAGGCAATAACTCCTTCTTTGACTGATCCATTTTGAACTCCTTCAAAATCTTGTCAAGGTATGTACTCATTGAATGTGTTATCAACCGTATTGATCTATATCTATATATCTTGATGCCCAATATTTAAGCAACTTTATCTAGGTCTTCCTTTGAAAAAATCCTTTCAAACAACCATTTATGCTTTCTAGAAATTCTACAACATTTCCGATCAACAATATGTCATCCACATATACTTATCAGAAATTCTATAGTTCTCCCACTCACTTTGTTGTAAATAAAAGTTTCTTCATAAACTTTGTATAAACCCAAAAGCTTTGATCGCCTCATCAAAGCACATATTCCAACTCTGAGATGCTTGCACCACTGCATAGAAGGATCGCTCGAGCTCGCATGCCTTTTAGCATACTTAGGATCGACAAAACCTTCTAGTTGTATCACATACAAGCTTTGCTCAAGGAAACCATTAAGGAAATGATGTTTTGACATCCA
Organism: Hordeum vulgare subsp. vulgare; assembly: GCF_904849725.1. Lineage (NCBI taxonomy): Eukaryota > Viridiplantae > Streptophyta > Magnoliopsida > Poales > Poaceae > Hordeum > Hordeum vulgare. The sequence continues at coordinate 178,103,283 of NC_058524.1, read as the reverse complement.
CCTGCTAGATTTCATAATCGAAAAATGGAACAACTTCTAACATAATCCCAACAGACTTTATTATCACTACAAGTGAGAAAGTCTCATCGTAGTCAACTCCTTTAAATTGTCGGAAACTTCTTTGCGACAAGTTGAGCTTCATAAATGGTGACATTACCATCATTGTATGTCTTCTTATTAAAGATCCATTTGTACTTAATGGCATCTCGGTCAACGTGCAAGTCTACCAAAGTCCATACTTAGTTTTCATACATGGATCCTATATCAGATTTCATGGCTTTAAGCCATTTGTAAGAATCCGGGCCCATCATCGCTTCCTCATAGTTCGTAGGCTCATCGTTGTCTAACAACCTGACTTCCAAGACATGATCATCATACCACTCGAGGCAGTACGTGTCCTCGTCGACCTACGAGGTTTGGTAGTAACTTGATCCGAAGTTTCATGATCATCATCATTAGCTTCTTCTTAAATTGGTTTATGCATTACACGAATACCTTTCCATGTTGTGCTGCTTTCCAATCCAAGTGAAGGTTCAATAACCTTATCAAGTTCTACCTTCCTCCCAGTCACTTCTTTCGAGAGACCTCCTTCTCTAGAAAGGATCAATTCTTCGCAACAAAGAAATTACCTTCAGATCTGTGATATAAGGTATACCCAATTGTTGCTTTAGGGTATCTTATGAAGATGCACTTTTCCACTTTGGGTTCGAGCTTATCAAACATAAGTGTTGCATTCCCAAACTCTACAAAATGACAACTTAGGGTTCTAGCCAAAGCATAATTCAGACGGTGTCGTCTCAACGGATTTAGATGGTGCCCTATTTAAAGTGAATGTAGTTGCCTCTAATGCATAACCCCAAAACTATATTGGCACATCGGTAAGAGAAATCATAGAACGCACCATATCCAATAGAGTATGGCTACAAAGTTTGGACACACCATTACAGTATGGTGTTCCATGCGACGTGAGTTGCGAAACAATTTCCTGATTGTCTTAAATCCATACCATACTGGTAACTCAGATATTCACCTCCACGATCATATCATAGAAATTTTATCTTCTTGTCACAATGATTTTCAAATTCACTCTAAAATTGCTTGAATTTTTCAAAATTTCAGCGTTGGGTTTAATCAAGTAAATATATATGTATCAACTCAAATCATTTGTGAAGGTAAGATAATAACGATATCCACTTTGTGCTTAAACGCTCATTGGATTGCATACATCAATACGTATTATTTCAATAAGTTACTCGCCCGCTGCATCGTACCGGAAAATAGGGTCTTAGTCATCTTGCCCATGAGGCATGGTTCGCATGTCTCAAGTGATTCAAAATCGAGTTAGTCCAAAGATCCATCCGCATGGAATTTCTTCATGCGCTTTACACTCATATGACATAAGCAGCAGTGCCACAAGCATATGCTACTATTATCATTACCTTTGCATATTTTGGCATCAATGTTATGAACATGTGTATCACTATGATCGAGATTCAATAAAACAATCACTTTGGGTGCATGACCATAGAAGGTACTATTCATGTAAACAAAACAACCATTATTCTCGAACTTAATGAATAATCGTCTCGCAATAAACATGATCCAATCATGTTTATGCCAACACACACACCAAATAACATTTATTTAGGTTTAACACTAATCCTGAAGGTAGAGGGAGCGCGCTATGGTGATCACATCATCCTTGGAGACACTTACAACACACATCATCACCTACCCCTTAGCTAGTCTTCGTTTATTGTGCAACTTCTATTTTGAGTTACTAATATTAGCAATTGAACCAGTATCAAACACCTAGGGGCTACTACGAGCACTCAGTAAGGTACACATCATTAACATGTATATCAAATATACTTTTGTTAACATTGCCAGCCTTCTTATCTGCCAAATATTTGGGGCAGTTTCGTTCCAGTAACCGTCCTCCCTTACAATAGAAGCACTCGGTCTCAAGCTTTGGTCCAACCTTGGGTTTCTTCACTAGATCGGGAACGGGCTTGCCATTCTTGATGTTTCCCTTCTTTCACTTGTCCTTCATGAAACTAGTGGTCTTATTAACCATCAACACTTGATGCTCCTTCTTGATTTCTACCTCCGCGACCTTAAGCATCGCAAATAGCTCATGGATCATTCTCTCCATCCCTTGCATGTTATAGTTCATCATTAAGCTCTAGTAGCTTGGTGGAAGTGACTTGGAGAACTCTGTCAATCACTATCTTGTCTAGAACACCAACTCCCACTTGATTCAAGCGATTCTAGCACCTAGACATTTTGTGCAGATGCTCACCGATTGAGATATTCTCCTCCATCTTGCACACAAAGAACTTGTCGGAGGTCTCATACCTATCAACACGGGCATGAGCCTGAAATTCCATTTTCAGCTCTTGGAACATCTCATATGCTCCGTGACGTTTAAAACGTCTTTGGAGCCTTAGTTCTAGGTCGTAATGCAAGACGCATTGAACTATCAAGTAGTCATCAGAACATATATGTCAGATGTTCACCACATCCATAAACGACACTTGAGGGGGTGCCGCACCAACCGGTGCATCAAGGACATTAGCGTTATGTGCAGGTGCAGCAATGAGGACAATCCTCCGATCATGGACCCCGTCTGCATTATTATACCATCATCTTTCAACTTAGTTTTCTCTAGGAACATATCAAAATACAGGGGAGCTATAACGTAACATGTTGATCTACAACATAAACTAAAAAGACATTTTGACTATGTTCATGATAATTAGTTCAGTTAATCAAATTACTAATGAACTCCCACTCAAATCAACATCCCTTAGGGCATCTAAGTGTGACATGATCCAAATCGACCAACCCAAGTCTGATCATCACGTGAGATGAGGTGGTTTCAATAGTGAACATCTCCATGTTGATCATATCTACTATATGACTCATGTTCGACCTTTCGGTTTCCTGTGTTTTGAGGACATTTATGTACATGCTAGGCTCATCAATTTTAACCCAAGTATTCTGTATGTGTAAAACTGGCCTACACCTGTTGTATGTGAATGAATAGTCTATCACCCCGGATCAACATGAGGTGCTTCAAAACGACAAACTTTTGCAATGGTGCATACTTGGGGAGAACACAATTTTATGTTCAGATTTAGTTAGGGATCATCTTCTAATTCTACCATCGTCCTAAGCCAAATAAGATGCATAAAATAATAAACATCACATGCAAATCATATAAGTTACATGATATGGCCATCATCATCTTGTGCTTTTGATCTCCATCTCCAAAGGACCGACATGATATCCATCGTCACCGGCATGGCACCATGATCTCCATCATCATGTCGTCATGTGGTTGTCGTGCCAACTATTGCTTCTACAACTATTGCTAACTCATAGCGATAAAGTAAAGAGAACGACACAAAATAAATTAAAGGCAACCCTATGCCTCGTGTCGGTTGCCGTACTCATCGACATGCAAGTCGTGATAACTATTAAAAAATATGATTCCAATTTGGTGCTATCATTTACATGAAAGAAGGGACCATTAGATTCCAATTTCCCCTTAAAAAGGGAATGGAACACTTCCCTCGAAATAAGATTAAGTTACCTTATGAGTTCGTTACTCGGGCAAGTTATTCTTTTGGAGTTGATAATACTTGATCGTTTTGCATCATGCCTAGCTCAAAGGCATAAAAGAAAGCGCTTGTTGGGAGGCAACCCAATTTTTTTTACTTTCAGTTTTAGTGGTCTTGATGCTTGGTACTACTGTAGTAACATCATTGTATCTTTATTTTCAAGCTTTGTGCCAAGTTTTAGCCACCGATTGCAAGAAGGTTCAAAAGTTGTGACATGCTGTCCAGAAACAGATTTTGTTTGCTTGACAGGAAAATTCGCCAAAAATCACCATATCATCTTTTTGATCTGAATTGTTTTCACAGTATGATTTATATAATTGTCTTTCTGACGTCTGTTCTGAGTTACTGATTTGAGTTTCAGGAGTGCCCCCAAAAAATTATTTACTACCTGCTATTCTGTTTTTCCCAGATTCTGCCCTGTTCTGCGTTTTCATTGTTTTGCAAATCTTAAGCTTGCTTTTTCTTTTCAAAAACCTTTTGGCAATCTTGAGAAACAGTAGCTCTTCCAGAAAATCTTTATTTCCAGTAGATAATAAATTATTTTACTATGGGCACTAACTACTCTAATCAGCTTATGGTGAGTTTCGTATGAAGGGAGTTTTCAAGTATGCGATGGAAGATGATGAAAGAAGATCCAGGAGTGTCAAGCGCTCAAGATTGGGGATGCCCCCATGCACCCCCAAGAAATATTCAAGGCGACTCAAGCGTCTAAGCTTGGGGATGCCCCCGTGCATCCCCTTCTCCATCAACAATCATCAGTTCGCCCTTCTCCATGCTATATTTTTATCACTTCATATGTTATGTGCTATGCTTGGAGCGTCCCGCTCTTTACTTTCTAGTTTGTTTTAGTTTTGCTTGCTATTCATAACAAGTTGGAACATAGACTTCTTTGTTTGGGAGAGAAACACGCTCCACTCCACCCTAGACCACAACATAGGTTTTCATGCTTATATTTTTTATGTGTTCTTCATCTTTTCATAGTTGCTGTCATGATTAGCTCTTAGTTTTCATGCTTTATCTTTTTAAGAGATTTTACTTAGGTTTCTTTTGGAACTCTCTTGAGTTATCATGCTTATCTTGTTTAGAGAGTTGGCTTGTTGCACTGAGTTGTGTGTCTTGCATGAGTAGGTAATTGAGATTGCTTTTTAAGTATAGTAGTAACTTGCAATAGTTTTGAAGTATTGATTTGAGTAATGTTTGAACTATTGGTGTCAAGAGCTTGAGACTATTAGTGATAGGTGTCTTATTTTGGGAAATCCGTGTGTATTTTCAAAAAAAAAGTTGAGAACTCTAGCAACTAGATGGATCACTAACCTCTGGAGGGGTTGGAATATATAGAGTACCCTCACGTTATCATGGGTCGAGGATGCGCAAGGATAACCAAACCCCCAAACACTTCTCCTCGGGGTACTTGTCTCTTTTGTGAATCTCCTGACTAGATAGAGAGTTACCGATAATAAGTGCATGAGTTCTTCGGACTAATGCGAGTATTCGATTGTTGGCACTTCCACCATCCATATTTTGCTAGCCTCTTCGGTAAGGTGCATTGCCCTTTCTCATCTTGAGAGTTGGTGCAAACTTTGCCGATGCATCCAAACCCTTGGCATGATACACTCTGTCATCATAAGCCTCATTATATCCTTCCTCAAAACAGCCACCATACCTACCTATTAAGGCATTTCCATAGCCTTTTTGAGATACATTGCCATGCAACATCCACCATCTCATGACTTCATCTTCATGTCATACATGATTTTGCTTGATCGAGGAGTCGCATGCTAGTTGGGCCTTGCCCTTATTATTGCTACACGACGTGCTAGTATCATTGCATATCCTGCTACACTGGCAGAGGCATACATTTGCATACATCATGATAGTTTTCATTTGTCTTTATGTTGAGTACTTCTTATAAAGTATGAAGATCTTCTTTTTCTTCTTGTAAAACATAGAGTGTTGCCCTTAAGTGAGGAAAAGATCCTAAAGAGGACAAATTAAAAGATCCCAAAAGAGGACACATGAAAAGTTCCCAAAGAGGACAAATGAGGGATAAATAGAAATAGCCAAAGAGGCCACAAAAAAAGAAAAAAAGAAAAAAAAGAAAAAAAAAGAGAGAAGGGGGCAACACTACTATTCCTTTTGAAAGATCCACACTCCTACTCCATTGTTATATTTGTACTCAATAGAGATTATCATTCATGCATAACTATGTGGGGACCTTTACACTATAGAACTTGGCTTGTATATTCCAATGATGAGCCTCCTCAAATGAGCTCTAGGTCTTCATGACCAAGCAAGCTGAATGCACCCCCACTAGTTCCATTGAAGAGCTTACCTTAGCTCATATGTGCATCCGTTGTATGGAAATCCCTACTCCTCACATCATATCTATCATTTGTCTTTCTCTCGCCTATGGTTGTCCTCATTGATGTGAGCCTTTCACACCTTTTTTTCTTCCTTCCTCATAACTATTCTCTTTGCCATCCTAAGTGCCAACACATCTTGCTTGCGCTCATCCATTGCATGAGTGCTCAAAGTCGAAAGGGAGAGGATCATTTTGAGTTGTACCTCACTAGTGGTTCGGGGATGAGTCAAAATAAGATTCCAAAGGAGACCAATTGTGAAGTTTTAGTAAATTGAGTTCTCAATTAAAATTTAAAATATCTTTTATGCTCTAAACCCATCTCCCACTTCTTGCATCCAAATACCATTTGGAGACATTCGAGTCACGGACAGCGAGAGCTCTTGCACCTTTATGTTCTTACTTTGCTAATTTCAATACTAAATATAGACTCTTGCTTGTTATTGTCTTGACTTGAATTCCATATCTTACTTTCTTTACTTTGAAGTTCTTATATGTGTGTTAGCATGTCACCACAAAAATTATTTGTGTTATCATTGACCAACTCGAGGACGATCAGGAATTAAGCTTGGGGATGTTGATACGTCCCAAACGTATCTATATTTTTTTTGTTCCATACTCTTTTGGGTGACATTGTTATATGTTTTGCTACACTTTCATACCTTTTTACACATGTTTGGACTAACCAACTAACTCAGTGCACCTAGTGCTAGTTTCTGTCTGCTGATGTCTTTTTTTTGCAGGGAATTTTACCCCAATTTACAGAGCCCCAAAAATTCCGAGAAAAATATATAAAAATCAGCGTCACGGAAGCATCACGAGGCATCAAGTGGGGCCGCAGGGCAGCCAGGGCTCGCCAAGGCGGCCACCCTGCACGGGCCACCTCTTGGCCGCGCCACCAGGCCGCCTGGGTGGGGCCCACACCCTCTGGTGCCCTCCTTCGGCCTATATTTACCTCTCCGACCGAAAACCCTTAGACGAGATCCAAAATTGCGAATTTCTCCACCGTTCCGCCGCTACAGCGCTTCCAAGATCGGGAGCACCAGAAGACCTCTTCCCGGCACCCTATCGGAGGGAGGATTGACCTCCGGGAGCTTCTTCACCACAATGGACGCATTTCCCAGACGTGTCGTGAGTAGTCCTCCTTGGACCATGAGTCTATGACCAGTAGCTATGTGATGTCTTCTCTCCAATCTTGTGCTTCAATGCTTAGTTCTTGTGAGCTGCCCTACACGATCAAGGCATCTATGTAATTTACCTGCTGTTGTTATGCTTGGTTTGCTGGGATCCAATGGATTATGAAATTGTGTTCAGATTGTGATGATTTATATATTTGGTTCTCCTTTTATATTATGTTCTTGAGTAATTCATGCATGTTCTCCATTTCTTTTTATTGCTTTGGCCGAGTAGTAGATTGTAACTCCAAGAGGGAGCGTTATGCATGATTGCGGGTTCATGCCCCCTAATGTCTAGCTTGAGTGACAGAAACATGAGACTAGGGGATGTGTTGTTGCCACCAGGGAGAAAACAACGGTTCTTGTGACCACGGTTGCAAGGATTGTTTATCTTACACAAAGTTCATTAATGCAGTTGCCCGTTGCTTTGAGTTTACACTTTGGGTGGGGCTCGCAACTTAATACCAGCGAGATGTTCTGGCTATATATCTCAAGGTGGATGATTAGAGAGTAGATGCTGATGGATAAATGGTCTACTTGTCTTGGCGTACTGCCCATTACTTTTGAGCCTCTAACTTTCTAGTAGCATGATTAGCATTGCGGTGCATTTATAATTCTGTCAATTGCCCAACTGCAATTTGTTTACCCAGCATAGTTGTTTATCGTCTTTTGGGAGAGAGACATCACTAGTGAACATCATGGGACTCTGGTCCATATTACCACCATTGTTTACACCTCCACCATTTACTGCTTTTATTTACTTTTCCGTTGCAATCACTATCACTATTACCGCTTGTGATTTGATCCTTTGCAAACTAAAAGGCCGGAGAGATTAACAACCTCTCTGAACTCGTTTGGAGCAAAGTTATTTCTTTTGTGTGTAGGTCCACCTCTTCTGCTAGCGCCAGAGCAGTGGACACCTATTTGTTGATCCTCGGAGTCCTCCTGGTTCAATAAACCTTACAGTCCCCGTGTAAGGGAAATCTGCTACTGAGTACATCTCCACCTTCCACTTGGGGTAACCAACGGGGGGCGAGAAGTATATCCATCAACTCGTCATCATATGGGCAACTATCAAGAGCCGTTCTTACCTACACAAAGCCACAATGTTGTTATTCAAGTTGCCTTTTAACCTTCCACAAGGACCGCCTCTGTCGAATCCGATTCAACTAAAGTGGGAGAGCCAGACACCCACCAGACACCTTTACGCAAAACAAGTTGCATGTACATTGGTGGAACTGGTCTCTTGTGCGAAGACAAGTAAGGTTGGTCCAAGCCGCTTCTTCCCACAATACTGCCGAATCAAAATAAGAATAAGGAGATAAGCAATCACAACATCAGTAGCGGACCTGGATGCCCATATTGGTTCCCACATATTCCACGAAGATCATTATCGGTCGAACCACGATGTTAAGGATTCAGTCAATCCCGTATGCAGTTCCATTTGTCCAGCGGTATGTTACTTTCCCGAGATTCAATCGTCGGTATCTCCATACCTAGTTCAATCTCGTTAACGGCAATTCTATTTACTCATTCCGTAATACAACATCCCATGACTAACTCCTTAGTCACCTTGCTTGGAAGCTTGTGGTGATGTTATATTACCGAGAGGGTCCAGAGATACCTCTCCGTCATATGGAGTGGTAAATCCCAGTATCGATCCATGCCAACCCAACGGACACCCTGAGAGATACTTGTAGAGCAAATTTATGATCACCGGTTACAAAGTGACGTTTGATACACACAGGGCATTCCTCCGCTGTCAGGAATTTGCTTCATCTCATGGTCTTTGGAACAGATACTTGGCATGAAGAATGTAGTAGGAATAAACTAAGTGATATGATCATATGTTATTCTTACGGTTGGGTCTTGTCCATCACATTATTCTCCTAATGATGTGACCCTTTTATCAAATGATAATTAATGTCTATGGTTAGGATACCTTAACCATGCTTGATCAAAAAGCTAGTCTAGTAGAGGCTCACTAGGGACACAGTGTTGGTCATATATCCATACATGTATTTTAGTTTTCGGTCAATACAATTCTAGCATGAATAATGAACAATTATCATAAACAAGGAAATATGATAATAACAACTTTATTATTGCCTCTAGGGCATATTTCCAACACATCACTATGTACTTCTTCCTCCTCTTCACCTTGTCGTGTATCGCTTATGGATGCCTTCATGTCATTTTGTGGTTCGCCTTAGCGCGAGGTAGGAGCTTCCACTTGTGTTGATGAAGTACTTTCTTCACCTCCTTGGGACGTATGTTGTCAATGGACAAGTCTTGAATGGCTTCTGAAGGTTATTTATCTCCTACATCATTTGGCAATTGTTCGACTTGTGAACCATTAGACTACTTCAAACTTCATATCCACTATCTCTTCAACTTTTCGAGCGAAGTTGTTGTAGACACGGTAAGTGTGAGATTTTAATTCATAACCAAGTAGGAAACTTTCATGAGATTTCCGAGAAAATTTAGAATGACGATGCTTATCAAAAATGTTGCACTTTGAGTGGAATACCCAAAAGTATCCTACTTGGGGTTTGTTCCCAGTGAGTAACTCGTATGTCGTTTTACCGAGAAGCTTGTGTAGTTAGAGTCAGTTTGTTGCACAACAACCTGTTTCCACGACTTCTTCCCAAAAGTGTCTTGGCATCTTATATTCGTCAAGCATCATTCTATCCATCTCTATGAGAGTCTGGTTCTTCCTCTAAACAAATCCATTTTATTGAGATGTGTACCTAGCTGAGAACTCATGTGAGATACCTTCTTCGTCAATAAAGGTATCCGGATTACTATTCTTGAACTCGAATCCGTTGTCGCTCCAAACTTTCTTGATCTTCACTTCAAAATGGTTTTGGGCTTTGCGAGCGAAGTTCTTGAAGATCTTTTGAACCTGCGACTTGTCATCAAGAAAGAATACCCATGTAAATATGGAAAAATCATCAACTATAACTAGACAAAGAGAATTTCCATCGAGGCTCTTGTAAGCATTGGTAACAAAGATATACATGTGAAGTAGCTCGAGTGGTCTCCTAGTAGTCATTATGTTCTTTACGGGATGACTTCCACCTACTGATTTTCCTGCTTGACAAGAACTACAAAGTCTATCTTTGTCAAAGTTAACATATTTAACACCTTTGATAAGCTTGTCTAGATTACGCATACCTGCATGTCCTAGCCTTCTATGCCATAGCCAACATTTAGATGATTTTGCAATAATACAAGTACGAGGTTTGTCTCTTTTAGTGAAATTGACAATGTATAGATCATCTTTAAGAAAATGGGTAAAGACCATGTTATGATTATCTTGAGAAAACACTTCGAAATCTACTTTAGTAAAAAGCACATTGAAACCAAAGTTGGCTAGTCTACATACAGAAAGAAGATGTAGACAAGGGATCCAAGAAGCATGACATTTTGAATAGAACTATCGTGAGATACGGCCACCTTACAAAGACCTAGTAACTTATTCTTGGAGTTCTCTCCAAAAGTCACACACCACTATGGTCCATGGTTTGGTGTGATCTCTTGAAACATGTCTATACCTCTGGTCCTGTGATAGGTGCATCCACTATCGAGAATCAACTTTTTTCCTCTGTCCATGTAGTCTTTGAAGTTTGCCATGAGACTTTGACTCTTCATTGTCTTCTCATATTCAATGTCAAACCTCTCATCTTTATCATCAAGTGGAATATCCTTGTCACAAAAGAATTTTGACCATAACAATGTTCAAGTTTATGAATGTGAATGGCTTCAACAATGATGTTATTGATGGTAATGACATCTTCTTTAGCATGCATGAGGTCACAAAGCTCAAAAAAGTAACTATCAAAGTTTGGATCACTAGGCTTCATTTTGTGAAAGACAATAGTTTTATGGAGAATGACATCAAGATTTTTCAAAGAGTAGTTTGGATATCTTTTCTCTAAATCTTTCCGCAAAATATAAGCACACTCAAAGTTTTTCATTTGATCCAACACAATTCTTGGAAATCCTCTAATGATAAGATTAACAGTTCTAAGATTATGAGGCATACCACTTTCCTCCACGTGCGAATGATGCCAAGGATCAATGGGAGGTTGATACGTCTCCAACGTATCGATAATTTATGAAGTACTCATGCCATATTCACATATGTTTACAATATTTTTCTATGGCTTTGATGCAGTTTTTGTGATTTCTTTAGAGCTAACCCGAATTGACGTTGTTTTCACCAGAATTATGGTGGTGTTTTTTGTGTGCATAAAATGGAAGTTCTCGGAATCGCCCGAAACTTTATGATGGTTTTTTCTCGAACATATGAGCAATATTGGAGAGAAGAACCACCGGAGGGGAGCCACTTGTTGTCGACAAGCCAATAGGGCGCGACCACCCCCTCGACGCGCTATGATGGCTTGTGGGACCCATGTGGCTCCGTTTAGCATGATCCCAATGCTGAAAAATCTTGTATATACTAAAACCCTCAGATATAAACAAAGAACTTCCGCTCTGCCGCCGCAACTGTGTGTATCAATGAAAAACCCACCTGAAGCCTTTCCAGTACCCTTCCGGAGAGGGGAAATCATCTTCGGTGGCCATCTTCATCATACCGGCGGAGAACATGACAAGGAGGGAGTAGTTCACCCCCAGGGTTGAGGGTATGTACAAGTAGCTATGTGTTCAATCTCTCTCTTTCTCTCTCTCTCTCTCTCTCTCTCTCTTTCGTGTTCTTGGGATGGCACGATCTTGATGTATCACAGTCCTTGTTAATCTAGTTGGATTATATGATGTTATTCCATTGGTACCTTATTGTGATGAATTGAATTTTTCCCTTTAAGTTCTCGTTATGTTGGATTTAATATTTTGGTTTGAGAACACTTGATGTATTTCTTGCATGCGGATACATGTAGTTACATTGGGGTATTCAAGTGATTCACTTAATATATGTTATGGCATCAACTTGCGGATTCCGATGACCTTGGGGATCTATGCATAAGGGTAGATTGCATGTTTTGATACTATGTTCTCCGATAGAAATCTTGGGGTACTCCTTGAAGTTCTTTGAGTTCGATTTAATATGGTATATCTGAAATTGTTTTATGTATGTCACATAATTTACCCACAGGCACTTGAGGTGACATTGGAGTATCTAGGTGACATTAGGGTTGATTTATATGTATCATGGGTGTTATTCTAGTACGAACTCTAGGGATGTTTGTGACACTTATAGGAATAGGTCAAAAGATTGACTAGAAAGAATAACTTTGAGGTGGTTCTACTACCTACACCAATTTCATCTTATTATTCATCGCTAGATAGGAACTTTGGACGGATTCTTTGTTTGACGTTGAGGGATGATCATATGATTTTACGATGTTAGCATTGTTGAGAGATTGCACTAGTGAAAGTATGAACCCTATGCCTTATTACCAAGCATTTATACAACATTTTGCTTGCTGTTTTACACTCTCTAACGTGCTGTTTTTGTAAGTGCATCTAGTGCCCCTTAATGATTTTGGTGGATTGAAGACTTATAGGTTAAGAGACTGATATGTTTGTGAGTGTACACAGGCTATGTAAGTTACTGAGGAGTTTGAGTTATTCGAAGAATATCGACCCCTAAAAATGTATGTCTTCAGATGAAGACTTTGGTCATTCCTTGAAGACTTTGATAGTGAAGAAATTGCTATTCCTCATGAAGACATTGAAAATGAGGAATTCGGTGTATCCTGAAGAAAATTCTGTGAATACTTTGAAGCTTGAAGATTTACTCTTTCTATTTCATTTTCTTATTTCTTGAGTCATAGGAACACTGTACTGTTCAAGGGGGTAGAGCTAATACTAAGGAAAGATTTCCTCATGATGCTCAACTCAAACCTACACATACCAAATCCTTCGAGTGAAGCCTTTGAAAATATCGCATAGCTTAGTCAAAGTATTCAGTGACAGAGATAATGTTCTTCTGGTCGCTCAAGAAATTGCACTAACTTAGGAGTTAGGATTTCGCTAGTGCGAACTTCCTATCAGTGAGGAACATGTGAGACATGAGGACCTTCAAAGTTGAAAGATCCTACCGTTGCCGCGCCAGGCGCCACCTGTCCCCAATCTTATCCACACAACGGTCATATCATTGGGGGCATTAATGTCATATATGTCGGGATGCTCCCAGGCTATATATAGCCCCCCACAACCACTAGTTGGTAGGCTGCTCTGAGAGAAACAAACACTAGTCATTTAGAGCAACCCAATCCTTGAGGACTTTGAGCAAAAATCATCAAGTGAGGATAAACCCCAAACACCCAAACCAAAACCCAAAAACCCAAAGTGATTGAGCATTACTGAAGAGATTGTTCCTGTGTGGAATCGACGCTTGTTACCTTTGAGGACTGTGCATCCTCCAGATGGTTAGGCGTCATGGTCTAGAGCATCGAGCACTCAATTGTGGGTCGTCAGGTGACTGAGTTTGTGAGGGTTTGAAATTCTGCCCCGAAAAATTACCAAAAGTGTTGGGCGAAGACTGTGTGTCCTTAGCTCAAGGAGACTATGGTAGGTATTGTGTGTCCCGGGACTGTGTGTCCCGGGAATTCATTTAATAGATCAAGCATTTTGTCTTTCCATTGACTATAGTACTCCCCGTTAAAAATAGGCACTTTACAACTAAGACTCCCCAAACTAGACACATCCATCATCCTCCAATGATGATGAAACCAAAGCTATGGAGACCAAAGCTTTGATACCAATTGTGGGATCACTAAAGGGACGTCTAGAGGGGAGGTGAATAGACTACTTGACAAAATAAAAACTTAGCCTTTTCCCAATTTTAATGGTTGGCAGATTTTAGCAATTCTAACAAGTCTAGCACACCCTACACATGAAAGTCAATAGGTATAGCAGCGGAAAGTAAAGACATGCACATGAAAGTAAGGCGTAGATATAGGAAGATCAAACGCAAAGATGACATAGAGATTTTTTTGGTGTGGTTCTGATAGGTGATGCTATCGTACGTCCATGTTGATGGAGACTTCAACGAGCGAAGTGTAACGGTCGCGAGAGTCTACAGAGGTTCCACCCATGATGGGTCCATGGAGAATAAACCATGTCCATTCCATCATGCCTTACGTCCACGAAGGACTAGCCTCACTCGGGGTAGATCTTCGTGAAGTAGGCAATCTCCTTACCCTTAAAAACTTATTGGTTAAACTCTACATGAAGTCGAAGGCTCCCAAGCGACACCTTGTCCCGGTTCCAGAGGCCCATTAGCCCCGGTTCTGAAACGGGGACTAAAGGGTGAGGACTAAAGCCCATAACCTTTAGTCCCCGTTCCCTTACTAACCGGGACCGAAGGGTCTCCACGTGGCCTCTGCGGGTAGCCCGGGCATGAGGTTCTTTAGTCCCGGTTGGTCACACCAACCGGGACAACATGGCGTCCACGCGTCAGCATCTGGCCGGAGCTAGGGTTTTTGTTTTTTTTTTTGAATGGGGGGAGGTGGGTTTGGGTTTTTTTTGGAGCGTTAATTTAGTGGTTTCATATTGTGTTAGCTAGCTAATAGAGAGAAGTGTCCTCTCCTTCTCCATGCTTGGTCGAACAACAAGTTTTCGTATATCTATCCCACGCTATTACATATATACAATATAACATCTTTTACAATTAATCCAAAACATCATCTAACTAAGATTCAATGACAAATCCAAGTGGCATTCTCTGTCTTCAGGTATGACGTGGTCAACAAAGAATACCGCCAATTCCTCTTGAATTGCTCGTATGCGATCATATGGTAGGAGTTCATCCCGCATCTCCGATATCTAATTTAAAGAAGGGGGTCAATACATGCATATATATGAATAAAACTCAACACAATTGTGAATATTATTTACGTACTTGCAATTTTTTCTCAGAGAATACCCGCTCAGAGGTCGAGTGGCAAATGAACTCGCGTATGTAGTATGCACATAAAACAGTGCCTTCTTTCTAGTACATACACTTTACGAGAATAGAGTTCAATCAAACTGATAAGAAAGCATGGTAATGATATATTGATGAAAATTTGAATCAATTAGAGATGTGCGGAACTAGCTAGTACTACTTACTTTGGGGTGCGTAAATCACAACTCTTTGTTTAGACCGGGAACCTTATTGGCGAACTTCGTCCAAACCCTGCCAGGCAAAAAAATGATTGCTTGGTATCAGGAAACTAACGAAAGTTTCATGTCGATATGGTCTCGGTATATTGACTGAACTTACTTCTTGAGCATTGCAGTAATTTCCTCATAATCCTCTTCGGCTTTATGTCTCGAGTCTAAGACATTACTAGTGACCTGCCAATGTCAATGGATAGCAGAATAAAGTGGTCTCTACACACGCATATATAACTCATCAATTACATTACTTAATTAACCTCGAGTAAGTGAAACCGAGTTTACAGAGAAGACAACAACACTCACTTGAAGTTGTAAGGAAAGATTATTTCCCTTTCTTTGATGTATAAGGAACGAGTTTAGCAAGTTCTCCTCGGTCTCTTTGATTGAGTTTCTACCGTCAATTCATTTACGACATCTGGGCTAATGAACCCAACGTCGACGATTCCTGCTTTTTCTGATTTGAAGATCTTCAATCTGCATAATATATATAGTGAGGATAATTATATATACATGCAATGAACGAGCTGAGCTAGAGACTTAACTATAGAAGTCATACTTACAGACAGTAGGAAGCCATGACTTGTTTGTCGAGGGCCAGTTGATTGTATAACTGAAATAACTCCTCAAATTGAATAGTAATCATGGGAAGTTCAATGAATTCATGCTCTGGTTTCACTACCACATACATAGCATTTTTCCCAGACTCCCTGCAGGTTTTCATGTACCACTCATGCAATCTGTGCATCATCATTGTTAGAGCAGGATGACCAGGTTTGACGAGAGGCTTCCCGTGCACGTATTTATATGGTTCTTTTGTTACATCATTCCCCAAGTAATCATCAGGATTGGTACCGGGCACCATCTCCGGATGATTAGCAACGACGATATCGAGCTCGGGAATTGTTTTCCCAATTGTTCATTCTGCTAACCTTGCATCACTAGAAGTAGTTCCCGACCGCACCGCTTGTGCATATGTCTTTTTAAGAATGCGGTCCTAGTTGGAATCCGGCGGAGGCGCTGGTAGACGCTGCAGTTGATTGATAGTGCGCTCCACTTTCACCGGATCTAGCTTCTCCTTCGGAGGTGGAGTTTTCTTTGCAAAATGGGCCCTCAATTCAGCACGACATATCGCCTTGTTTTCCTCCTTGGTCCTCTCATATGGTAACTTTTCCAGAGGCTCGAGAGATTGACCGAATCTGATTTGCCTCCCACCTCTACTTATACTGCTAGCCGCCGGAGAGAAGGAGGTGTCTCTCTTCTGCTTGAGAGAAGGAGGCGGTCTGCTCTGATGCGTCGGACGAGCCGGAGCGACGGCGTTTGTCTTCCGACGTTGCCGACGAGGCGAAGGAGGAGGCAGACTGCTCTGACACGCCGTAGTAGGCGAAGGAGGAGGCAAAGTGCCCTCACTCGTCGGAGGAGCTAGAGAAGGAGGCGGAGTGCCCTCATCACTCGTCGGAGGAGGAGGAGGAGGAGGGGGAGGAGGGGGAGTGCCCTGACTTGTCGGAGGAGGAGGAGGTGGCACAGGCGTCCGGTTTGGAAGCTTGATGAACTCCTTTTGCCATAGACATTTACTCCCCATGGCACGAACCAGCTGAATCTCCCCTTCACCTGTAGGGTGGTCAAGATTGAGCTGCTCAAATTCCTCCATTACTTGATCCACCATCACAACAACATAGCCATGTGGAATCGAAAGGCAGTGAAAAGTTCCGTTGGGTTGAGGAGGTTCAACAGAGCCGACAGCCGCCTTGAAAGTGAGGTTCCGGCATTTCATCATAAGCTCGCAACATTGAACCTTTGGGATAGTATCCACGGGGTAGCTAGGAGTCGTGAAGTCATGCTGAATGGGCTCCGTGGAAGCCACGCTGCTTTTCCGCTGAGATGGTTGGGTACCTTCTAGGGTAGCTTCGTGCCGCTGAGATGGTTGGCCGGCAGCTCGCTGGCTCTCAAGTTCTTCTAGCTTTTGCTGTTTTGCCTTGATCTGCTGCATGTCACTCAGCTCCGCTTTCCTATTTCTCTCCCGGCTTCTGTAACCGCTTGCGTTAGGAAACCCAAACTTCCACGGAATGGAGCCTGGTGTGCCTCGTGTTCGTCCAGGGTGCTCGGCATTCCCTAGGGCCTCGGTCAGCTCGTCATTCTCTTTGTCTAGAATGAACGTCTCTTCCTGCGTTGCGGCGATACACTTTTGAAGCTTGATCATGGGTATTGCAAGTTGCTCGTCTGTCCAATGACACTTCCCTGTTTCAGGGTCCAAAGTTCCCCCATCACCGAAGATCCAAGTCCTTGAACGGTCTGGCCAGTTCAATGTCTGTGGTTGGACCCCTTTAGCAATCAGGTCATTCTCAGCTTTATCCTAGAACGACCAGGCTTTGAGGTAGCCACCTCACCACGTGTGATGGTGATACGCTTCTTTGCGGCATTGTTCTTGTTTGTCTTCGACATTTTCTTACTCTTCTCCGATGACTTGTAGGCCACAAATGCGGGCCAGTGATATCTTATCTTCTCAAATCGGTCGACAAATTCTGGAGTCTTCCCTTTGTCGACAAACATTGATTTCAAATCATTCTTCCACTTCCCGAATAGATGTGCCATCTTCTTAAGAGCACACGCCTTGACAAGTGGCTCTATAAATCTCTTATTCGGATCTTCCTCTGGTGGTAGGGTGAAATTTGCCTTCAGCGCGGTCCAAAGATCATCTTTCTGCCTATCGGTGACATAATCACCTTCACGGACATCGTCGACCTTAGGCTTTTTCCATTGCTTGACGCTGATCCAGATGTTCTCCCTAACAATAGCTCTTCACCGAGTAGAAAATGCATCCTTGGTCAGGTTGGGTTCAATCGGTAGCCATCGGCCGCGACTGCTGTGATTGTGAACTTTTCATCCAGGCGCAACCTTCTCTTCAGGCCTCGTCTCCTTACCGAAGTTTGGCTCGATCCGGAGGGCTATAAAAGAAGAACGAAGAGTTAATATATGTACATACCTTCCGGAGGGGTTGCGACGACGACAGGCTCGGGGCGACGACGACGGGATCAGGACGGTGACGTCAACGTGCTCGGGGCATCGACGGCAGCGAGGAGGACTGGATCGAGGGCGGCTGCGACGGCGACGTGCTCGGGGCGATAGCGACAGGCTCGGGGACAACGGCGATGATGAGGAGGACTGGATCAGGGGCGGCGACGATGAGGACTGGCTTGGGCGGCGGCGGCGAGCAATGGGAGAGTTTTGGGGGAAATTTCGACAACTCCCGCCTATATGCGAAAACCTTCTGTCCCGTTTGGTGGCCCGAACCTGCACCAATTCCACCCTTTCATCCCGGTTGACTCAGCAAACCGGGATTAAAGGTCAATTTTCAGCAGCCCAAATGGCGTGGAAGAAGATACATGTACTCCCGGTTTGCGGAACCAACTGGGACGAAAGGGGGCATTTGTCCCAGTTTGTGCCAGCAACCGACACTGAAGTCTGTCTTTGGTCCCGGTTTCTACCACAAACCGACACGAAAGGCATGTGCCTGACACACCCGCGGTGCGGTTAGATGTTTAGTCCCACCTCGCTAGCCGAGTGAGAAGTGGAGTGGTTTATAAGCGCTTGTGCGCACACATTTTCAAGCTCCTCTCATATGCACGCTTCCATGCCTAAATTGTCACTAGTTGTTGGGCCTTCTACGAGCCTGAATCCTGGCCCAACTATCTAGTTGGGTTTCTAGTCGTATTCAGCCGTGGTGGCCCATTAGTTGGCATTTCTTTTTAAAGAATACAGTTTTTTATTCCTACTTACTGTTTTTCAGTGATTCTTTATATATTTTTTTGTTTCATTTGTTACTTTATTTATTTTCTTTTGTTCCGACTTACTGTTTTTTAGTGATTCTTTTTTTGCTTTTAGGTCACAAAAATTATTATCAAGATTTCATACGAAAACTCATGTGTTACAAAGAGATTTCATTTTTTGGAATTATTTGAACTCCAGACTTTTTGTGTGTTCAAAATACACCATTCAAAGCCACATCATCAATTTTCAACTATTTCTGACTTCATTTGGTATTTTTCATGCATTTATTGAATATATTGTTAGCCAAATGACTCACAAATTGAAAAGCACTACAAATGAACTCTCAATAGGTTGAAAGTTGGCATCGTATCATCATTTCACCCACATAGCATGTGCTAAAAAGTTGAGAGGGTTGCGGCAAAAACTGGATGCACTTCGTGTACAAATCGGACAATCTCTTTCGAAGTATCATGGTTTCATACGAAAACTCATGTGCTACAAAAGGGATTTCATTTTTTGAACTCCATACCTTTTGTGTGTTCAAAAAGCACCATTCAAGGCCACATCATCAATTTTCAACTATTTCTGATTTTATTTGATATTTTTCATGCATTTACTATTTTTTTTGAGCTAAATGACCCTTAAATTAAAAAGCACTACAAATGAACTCTGAATAGGTTGAAAGTTGGCATGGTATCATCATTTCACCCACATAGAATGTGCTAAAAAGTTAAGAGGGTTGCGTCAAAAACTAGACACACTTCATGTACAAATCGGACAATCTCTTTCGAAGTATCATGGTTTCATACGAAAACTCATTTGTTACAAAAGGGATTTCATTTTTTGGAATTATTTGAACTCCATACCTTTTTGTGTTCAAAATGCACCATTCAAAGCCACGTCATCAATTTTCAACTATTTCTGACTTCATTTGGTATTTTTCATGCATTTATTGATTTTTTTGAGCTAAATGACCCAGAAATTGAAAAGCACTACAAATGAACTCAGAATTTGTAGAAAGTTGGCATGGTATCATCATTTTACCCACATAGCATGTGCTAAAAAGTTGAGAGGGTTGCGGCAAAAACTGGATGCACTTCGTGTACAAATCGGACAATCTCTTTCAAAGTATCAGGGTTTCATACGAAAACTCATGTGTTACAAAGGGATTTCATTCTTTTGAACTCATTCGAACTCCAAACCTTTTGTGTGTTCAAAATGCACCATTCAAGGCCACATCATCAATTTTCAACTATTTCTGACTTCATTTGGTATTCTCATGCATTTACTGAGTCTTTTTAGCTAAATGACCCTTAAATTGAAAAGCACTACAAATAAACTCTAAATAGGTTGAAAGTTGGCATGGTATCATCATTTCACCCACATAGCATGTGCCAAAAAATTGAGAGAGTTTCGGCAAAAACTGGATGCACTTCGTGTACAAATCGGACAATCTCTTTCGAAGTATCACGGTTTCATACGAAAACTCATCTGTTACAAAAGGGACTTCATTTTTTGGAATTATTTGAACCCTGGACCTTTTGTGCATTCACAATGCACCATTCAAGGACACATCATCAATTTTGAACTATTTCTGACTTCATTTGGTATTTTTCATGCATTTACTGATTTTTTTAGCTAAATGACCCTTAAATTGAAAAGCACTACAAATGAACTCTCAATAGGTTGAAAGTTGGCATGGTATTATCATTTCACCCACATAGCATGTGCTAAAAAGTTGCAAGGTTGCGGCAAAAACTGGACGCACTTCGTGTACAAATCGGACAATCTCTTTCGATGTATCAGGTTTCATACGAAAACTCATCTGTTACAAAGGGATTTCATTTTTTAGAATTATTTGAACTCCATACCTTCTGTGTGTTCAAAATGCACCATTCAAAGCCACATCATCAATTTTCAACTATTTCTCACTTTTTCATGCTTTTACTGATATTTTTGGAGCTAAATGACCCAGAAATTCAAAAAACACTACAAATGGACTCTAAATAGTTTGAAAGTTGGCATGGTATCATCATTTCACCCACATAGCATTTTGTGTTTGCGCCAAGTAAGACCTTTGGGATGGTCTACGGTGTTTGCAATTTAAGTTTGCTGAAAAAATAGAAACTTTTGACCTCGGTCCAGGAATTTTTTAAATTCACTGGAACGTGCTTTTGATCTCAATTTTTTACAATAGATTCATATACAATTTACCGAGATTGTCTTAATTGTTCATAATTATTGGAGTTACATAAGTATTCGAATTATACACATTACTTCCGACTATTCTATTTTTGACAGATTCTGTTTTCTTTGTGTTGCTTGCTTATATCGATGTATCTATGGGTTGTATCGGGGGGTATGAACCATGGAGAAGTTTGAATACAGTAAATATTACACCAATATGAATAATTAGTTCACAACGGTACCTAAAGTGGTGATGAATAAAGAAAGGGCTAAACCATTCAAATTTGGAAACTATATAATGGCACAAACAGAAACTAGATATATATAAATTGGTCCAAGCATTACATAATAATACATGCAAGCAGTACATAATAATAGCTAGCATACAATTATATATACAAGTGTTCGCCGTTTTGAACACTACTCATCTAAATCTGAATCTAAATCAGAATGTCCCAAAGCTGGTGCTGCGAGGTGACGCTGGCCATAGTTCACGATACTAATCTTGCAGTACAACTCGTATGCAACGTATGCATATTTTGCTGCATACTGAATGTTGATAGGGTCAAGTGGGGTCTTCCCCCCCCCCCCTTCTTGTGCTGAGACTTCGGGAATGAAGTCTTCATATCATGGTACTCCTCGTCGATCAAGGCGACTACCATATCAGCCATCGAAGTCCTCTCATATTGAAGCTGGAATAGGCCTTGGAGATCAATGTGGCACTCAGCTGGTATCTCAATACCAAAGTTGTGCCTCATATTTGGCCTGTTGTTCGTTATGTCAATGCTAGCGGAATGTATGCCGCCGCGAAGGAAGTCCATGAGTTCTGGACAATGCTTGTCACTACTGCAACATCAACAAATTAAAATGGAACAAATGTTACATACTGCTGCTGATAGAGGCGAAGTTGTCCCTGTCTTTCGATGAGATTGTGGGAATCGTTTTGGTGGAGTAGACTTTGACGATCCGACTATGAACGTGTGAGGACGTCGCGCCTTAGCAATCGCTAAACCAACTCCAGGAGGTTATTGACCACGCCGAAGCATGATCAACCTGACCACGAAGGTTTGTTTCCTGCACGCAAACAAAGAACAAGCAAGAAACCGAGATGCAATCAAGATATTGCGAATATAAGAGGAAAGCTTAATTGATGAAGGTGGGGTTCTGTGACGCCTTTGTCTGGTCGTAGGACACAAACGAAGAACGCGAAGTTGCAGCTATGGCAAACTTGTATTCTAAACAAAATCCAAGTCTAAACGGTGCCCTAAGGGCTGTATATATGAGGGAATAGAGAGGCAATTTCGTGACATTTGAAGGAGGGGTCCGAAAAGAGCCCTAACTCGGTTTCCCCACACATACGGACTCTAACAATAGCCTATATTATGGTACTTCAAAGTTACATTGGACTGGCCCAAAGATAAGGTGGCGCAACACCTATAATATCCTATGGACGAAATTTATAAAGCGGCGTCTTGAATATTTCGTCCAAAGCCTTCATGCTCTCCTTATGGTGGCTTTAGAGTGCGAAAATCACGAGTGGAAGCTCCATTGTTCTCTCCCGCGCGTGCACCTTCTTCTCCATGTGTGATCCCGCTCCAACATATATCCTTCTTGTCCATGCTAGGTCCTTCATTCATGAGCACAACAAAAGTATCTAACTTAGGCAGCATCATATATTCATGAACATTAGAAGTATTCCCAAGAAACAAAAGTACGTGGTAATTCAATTGGCGTGCACGAGCTCTAGTAACTGGTCCAGTATGTATATTGGTTGGGGTTGTGGGTGTTACAATGGTGTTGATGTCCTCATCATCCTCCCCTTCTTGAACTGAAGTCGTCCTCGACGGAAGCTCATCTTCCTCACCCAAATATGGCTTCAAATCTGCAATGTTAAAAGTGGGACTAACCCCAAAATCTGCAGGCAGCTCAAGTCTATATGCATTATCATTTATTTTCTCTAACACTTTGAAAGGACCATCAACACGCGGCATTAGTTTTGACTTGCGCAAATGAGGAAACCTATCCTTACGCAAATGCAACCAAACAAGATCTCCAGGTGCAAAGACAACATGTTTTCTACCCTTATCTCCATCAAGTTTATATTTAGCATTCATGCGCTCAATGTTTTCCTTAGTTAACTCATGCATCTTTAATATCAAATCAGAACGTTCTTTAGCATCAAAATTAACCGTCTCCGAAGATGGAAGAGGTAACAAATCAATAGGTGCATGAGGTAGGAAACTATACACAACTTCAAAAGGACACATCTTTGTAGTAGAATGCATCGAGCGATTATAAGTAAATTCAATATGAGGCAAGCATTCTTCCCATAGTTTTAGATTGTTCTTCGAAACAGACCTAAGCATAGTAGACAAAGATCTATTGACTACTTCAGTTTGTCCATCAGTTTGCGGGTGACATGTAGTAGTAAAAACCAATTTTGTCCCCAACTTAGCCCATAAACATCGCCAAAAGTGACTAAGAAATTTAGCATCACGATCTGAAACAATCGTATTTGGCACACCATGCAAGCGAATAATTTCACGAAAGAACAAATCAGCCACATTAGCGGCATCATCACTTTTATGACATGGTATAAAGTGTGCCATTTTAGAAAATATGTCCACGACAACAAATATGCTATCCCTCCCCTTCTTTGTTTGAGGTAAACCTAAAACAAAGTCCATAGATATATCCTCCCAAGGAACACTAGGTATAGGCAAAGGCATATATAAACCATAAGGATTAAGTCATGACTTAGCTTTTTGACATGTCGTGCATCGAGCAACAAAACGCTCAACATCCCGTTGCATCCTTGGCCAAAAGAAATGTGTAGCAAGTACGTCCTCCGTCTTCTTGACGCCAAAGTGTCCCATCAATCCTCCTCCATGCGCCTCCTGTAACAACAAAACACAAACGGAGCTAGCTGGAATGCATAGCTTGTTAGCACGAAACACAAATCCATTATTAATGATGAACTTATTCCATGTTCTCCCTTCTTTACAATTTTCCATCACATCTTTGAAATCAGCATCATGCACATATTGATCTTTGATGGTCTCCAAACCAAATATTTTAAAGTCAAGTTGTGAAATCATAGTATAACAACGAGACAAAGCATCAACAATAACATTTTCTTTACCCTTCTTGTGTTTAATGACGTACGGGAAAGTCTCAATGAATTCAACCCATTTAGCATGTCCACGGTTTAGTTTTGCTTGACTTTTAATATGTTTCAAAGATTCATGATCTGAATGTATGACAAATTATTTGGGCCATAAAGAATGTTGCCATGTTTCCAAAGTCCGAACAAGAGCATATAATTCCTTATCATAAGTAGAATAATTCAGACCAGGCCCACTTAATTTTTCAGAAAAGTATGCAACAGGTTTACCATCTTGTAATAATACACCTCCTAATCCAATTCCACTAGCATCACATTCAAGCTCGAAAGTCTTATTAAAATCAGGAAGTTGGAGTAAAGGAGCATGTGTTAACTTATCTTTCAAAACCGTGAAGGCTACTTCCTGTCGGTACCCCAAGAATAAGTCACATCCTTCTTTGTAAGCTCATTGAAGGTGTAGCAATGGTGCTGAAATCTCTCACAAAATGCCTATAAAACCCGACGAGTCCAAAGAAACTCCTCACTTGTGTGACCGTTCTAGGCTGCGGCCAACTCTCAATAGCTTCAATCTTGGCTTTATCAACTTCAATTCCCTGTGGAGTAACAACATAGCCAAGAAAAGATACCCGGTCTGTGCAAAAGGTGCACTTCCCAAGGTTACCAAATAGACATGCATCACATAGAGCAGTAAAAATAACACGCAAATGATCCAAGTGTTCCTCCAAAGATCTACTATAAATCAGTATATCATCAAAGTAGACTACCACAAATCGTCCAATGAAAGCACGTAAAACCTCATTCATTGATCCCATGAAAGTGCTAGGTGCATTAGTCAATCCAAAAGGCATAACTAACCACTCATATAAGCCAAACTTAGTTTTAAATGTCGTTTTCCATTCGTCTCCCAATTTCATGCGAATTTGATGGTATCCACTATGCAAATCAACTTTGGAGAAAATTGTAGAGCCACTTAATTCATCAAGCATACCATCTAGCCTAGGAATAGGATGATGATAACGAATAGTAATATTATTAATGCCTCTACAATCAACACGCATACGCGATGTACCATCCTTTTTCGGCACTAGAATAATAGGAACAACACAAGGACTAAGAGATTCATGTATATAACCTTTGTCGAGCAGCTCTTGTACTTGACGCATAATCTCCTTCGTCTCCTCTGGATTGGTACGGTATGGTGCATGGTCAGGTAGCGATGCACCGGGAATTAAGTCAATCTGATGCTCAATCCCTCTAATAGGTGGTAATCCTGGTGGCACGTCTTGTGGAAAGACGTCAGCGAACTCCTGCAAATTGTTAATGACAGCAGGAGGCAAAGAGGGTGGCATGTCCTCGAATGAAAATAATACCTCTTTGCATACGAAAGCATAGCAAACAGATGTAGTAATATCCAAATCAGTAATATCAGATTTAGTGGCAAGTAAAAAACCACTCTTCAGTCTTACTTCAGAGGCAACACTAGATGATGATTTAGTAGGCTTATTGTGTTGCTCAACTTCCTTTGCTACAATCTGATTTTCACTCTTATGTAGGTCTTGTTTTGCTTTACTAGCTCTAGCAATGTCATCTTTCATAATATGTTCAGGAGACATATGAAGCAAAGTGATATTTTGATCCTTCTGAACAAGAGTATACTGATTTGTTCTACCATGTTGTACATTTTTTTATCAAATTGCCATGGTCTACCAAGTAAAATGGAGCATGCTTGCATGGGTACCACATCACAATCAACAAAATCAGAATATGTAGCAATGCTAAAATGCACACGAACAGTACGTGTTACCTTAACCTTGCCGTTGTTATTGAACCACTGGATATAATAAGGATGAGGATGTGGTCTGGTGGTGAGAGACAACTTCTCCACCATCTCCATGCTAGCTAAGTTATTGCAACACCCTCCATCAATGATTACGCGAACAGAACGTTCCTTTACCACTCCCTTAGTATGGAACAAGTTGTGCCTCTGATTTTGCTCAGCCTGTGTTACCTGCACACTTAAAACACGTTGAGCAACTAAACTTTCATACATGTCAGCGTAGTCAGCAGCCATGTATTGTGTCTCTTGTTCAATATCATCTACACCCCGTTCTTCACTTGCAATAAGAGCTAGAGTCTCCTCGTCATAATCACTAGCGGAGTCATATCCACCATCCTCTATAATAATCATCACGCGCTTGGATGGGCACTCTCTCGCATAATGACCTCCACCCTTGCAACGATGACAAATAACCTCATGTGTTTGCCCTGTGGATGCCATGGATGAAGAAGAGCTCTGTGCAGGCCCGGAAGGTGTGCTATTGGCGAAGGTTGTGGCAGGGGCATGTTTCCTGGTATTTCTGGTGGAATTGGCGGCTTAAGTAGAAGGTTATGTAGAATGTCGTGTGGAAGTAGAAGTGGTTCGTGGCGTCCATGAGGAAGTGTGACCTGCAGAAAAATTAGTTCTCGCCAATGCCTGATGATCCTGCACTTCACGTTCAGCTTTGCAAGCAAGATGGAATAAACGAGTGATACTGTTATAATCCTTATATTCTAGAATAGTGTGAATATCTCTATTTAATCCACCCATAAAATGTGCAAGCATAGCTTCATTGTCCTCTACAATACCACATCTAATCATGCCAATTTGTAATTCCTGATAATATTCTTCTACAGATTTTTTTTCCTTGTCTTAAACGCTGCAAGTTTTGAAGTAATTCATGTTGATAATATGGTGGAACCCAACAAGTACACATAGCAGTTTTTAAAGCAGGCCAAGTAGTTGGAATATTAGCATGATGTATTCTACAATATTCAGACCAGCAAACACAAGAAAAACTAGTGAAAGAACAAACAGCAGCAGCAACACGTCTATCTTCAGGAAATTGCAAGCATGTAAAACGTTGCTCTGTTTCTAACTCCCAAGTAAGATATATATTAGGAACATATCGACCATCAAAAGTAGGAATATTCAATTTAAGTTTAGGGAGATGGTCATGATCCCGTACCTGAGGGTGTGGTGCATCCCTACCATTGCGATTGTATCCATGTGGAAGACCAGCGGCTTGTCGTGGTGGTTGTTGTTCCTGGTGCCGAACTGGAGCAACCTCTACCTCATCATCGTAATCACCATCATAATCATCATCATACTCCTCATTCTGCTCAGCCATAGAAACATCGGTAGTAGCAGCAGCAGCAGGCCCAGCAGCAGCAGCAGGAGCAACAACACCAAAATTCTGCACTTGGTCGACAGGCACGCGTCGCGTTCGTAGCCATTGTTGTGGTTGAACAGGGACAACAGCTGCAGCTGGTGGTGGTAAACGGGCAAGCACCTCATTGAACTTGGCGATCATCTTGGCGTCGAATTTTTTCTCCATACCTTCGAGCTTCTCCATGGCCTCTCCAAAGCTGGTCACGAAATCCTGTACCTGGTCACACATCATTTGCTGAAATTTATCATGGAGCTCCCGGTTGGTCAGGTTCTCCCAGTCGATCTCCTCGTCGTGTGATCCTGGCATGGTTAGCAGTAATAGGAACATAGAAGAATAGGAACCTACAGACTACTAGGAAGTGGTGGTGGTGGTGGTGGTGGTGTGTCACAAATCCATCAAGCAAATCCCAATTTCTTACCAATTCTTACCCAGCAGCAGGTGGCGATCGACAACCGGTGTAGTCAAAACTCTCAAAGCTTGGATAGAGCGATCCCAAGGTGGTGTCAAACACATGATGTAGATGTATGTGGAGCTGGGAAGGCTTATAATATGGTAGCAAGAAGGGTTAGCAATAATCAGTTCAGAGATGCAAAATTGAAAACACGCTCAACGACGGTACCATGCTGGTCCTAGGCTAGACCGTACTAGAGACGCGAGCCTAGAACACCAACGAAGTCACGACGACACGTACTAATCAAGGGAAGAGCCACTCTGATTTATTTGTTCTCTCATTTTTTGCGCTCCTTTTTTTGCGCTTTCTTTCAGAAAATCACTATAATGGCGAGTGTCTCAAAACTCTTCCCAAGCACCAAAAACAGGATAGGCACGAAATTTTTTTTGACATTTTTTTAAATTTCTGGAGCAATTCGGGGCTGCGACGACCAAAAATTGTGACAAAAATCAGTATGATGGCGAGTGTCCCAAAAATCTCTAAAAATCCTAACAAAACGACAAGGATTTTTTTTCACCCCTCAAAATTTTGGCCTAAAAAGTGCTCTGGAAAGCGTGCCAGACCTTTTTTTCGAAACCTACTCAGGTAAGGAAACGCGAAACCGAAATCAAACAGATCTCGAAATTAACCTAAGACGAAAAGGAGGTAGACTAGGATTGTGGTGGGTATATGGTGGTGGTATATGGCAGCAAGGCTAAGGGTGGCGTGGTGGCGGTATATGGCAGCAACGATGATGGTAGCGTGGAGGTGATATATGGCAGCGATGAAAGACGGTGCGGCGATGTTGTGACAACTTATGAACAGAACTCGAAACTCTAAAAGGACTAGACACTAAGACCAACAACTCGACACGATGATGTAACCGCAAATTCAAGTAAGCAAACTACTGAAAAGACTATGCAAAGGCTCAGATTGGTTCGGATATGATGATCTAACCCTAATTTTTTTTGGCTTTTTCATGGACGATAGGTATGGAGAACATATGCGATCTAACTACGAAAAACTGGTAAAATCTCACCGAGCAACCTGGAAATTTGTTACCACTTGATGGAGGCGAAGTTGTCCCTGTCTTTCGATGAGATCGTGAGAATCGTTTTGGTGGAGTAGACTTTGACGATCTGACTACGAACGTGTGAGGACGTCGTGCCTTAGCAATCGCTAAACCAACTCCGAGAGGTTATTGTCCACACGAGAGCACGATCAACCTGACCACGAAGGTCTGTTTCCTGCACTCAAACGAAAAACAAGCAAGAAACCGAGATGCAATCAATATATTGCGAATATAAGAGGAAAGCTTTATTGATGAAGGTAGGGTTCTGTGACGCCTCTGTCTGGTCGTAGGACACAAACGAAGAATGCAAAGTTGCAGCTATGGCGAACTTGTAATCTAAACAAAACCCAAGTCTAAACGGTGCCCTAAGGGCTGTATATATGAGGGAATAGAGAGGCAATTTCGTGACACTTGGAGGAGGGGTCCGAAAACAGCCATAAACTCGGTTTCCCCACACATACGGACTCTAAAAATAGCCTATATTATGGTATTTCGAAATTACATGGGCCTGGCCCAAAGATAAGGTGGCGCAACACCTATAATAGCCTATGGACGAAATTTATAAAGTGGTGTCTTGAATATTTCGTCCAAAGCCTTCATGCTCTCCTTATGGTGGATTTAGAGTGCAAAAATCACCAGTGTAAGCTCCATTGTTCTCTCCCGCGCGTGCACCTTCTTCTCCATGTGTGATCCCACTCCAACGGATATGCTTCTTGTCCATGCTAGGTCCTTCATTCATGAGCACAACAAAAGTATCTAACTTAGGCATCATCATATGTTCATGAGCATTAGAAGTATTCCCAAGAAACGAAAGTACCTGGTAATTCAATTGGCGTGCATGAGCTCTGGTATCTGGTCCAGTATGTATACCGGCTGGGGTTGTGGGTGTTACAATGGTGTTGATGTCCTCATCAGCTGCAACAAGGAAAAATGTTTCAATACAACTAAAGAGAAATTTATCATAACGATTCAAATGGAACATATTGCTATTCTATGCAATTTTCATATCCTATGAATTGATCTTTATAGGATTCCAATAATGTAACATATTGCTATCCAATGCAATTTTCATATCCTATATATTGATCAAGAAACCCTGAATTAACTATCCAATGGAACATATAAAGAAACTGCATATTGCTATCCAATGGAACCTAGAGAGATCATTATATGCAATTTTCATAACCTTTGGATCAAAGAAAGCCTCAAAACTTACCAATAAAAAATTGTTTCACTACAACTAAAGAGAAATTAAGCTTTATAGTATTCCAATATTGTAACATATTGCTATCCTATGCAATTTTCATATCCTATGAATTGATCAAGAAACCCTCAATTAACTATATATCCAATGGAACATATATAGAAACTGCATATTGCTATCCAACGGAACCTAGGGAAATCAATATATGCAATTTTCATAACCTTGGATCAAAGAAAGCCTATGTTGTAATATATCCAATGGAACCTACGGAGATCAATATATGCTATCTAATGGAACCTAGGGAGATCAATATATCCAATGTTGTAACACATATTGCTACCCTATGCAATTTTCATATCCTATGAATTGATTAAGGAACCCTAAATTAACTATCCAATGAAACGTATGTAGAAACTCCATATTGCTATCAAATGGAACCTAGAGAAGATTAATACATGCAATTTTCATAACCTTGGATCAAAGAAAGACTCAAAACTTACCTCGCCCATTGGAAGATCAAGACATACTGTTTGAAACATAGCTAGATGACGGCAACACCTTTATGGTCGGCCGTGTACTCCAGATCAAGCCCCAAGAATGCCTCATGCTCCAGCGCGGCGTCAACCCACTCCTGGACCGTCTAAGAAAATTTGGCACCGTCGTGCTCTCGTTCGTGTATCCGACCCTGAGTTGGGTCGTGCCATGTGCGCGCACCATTCCGGTTTCATATGTCATGGTGGAAGAAGAATGGAAGAAGAGAGGGGAAGAAGAGAGGAAGAAGAAGAAGAGAGGAAGAAGAAGAAGAGAGGAGAGCGCTAGAGGAGAAGAACGGAGAATGGCGATAGACCCTGCTTCAATTGCAATTTTCATCGCTGGAAACGACGCGGGAGGGCGAACCGTTTGGACCTTTAGTCCCGGGTTGGACGACAAACCGACACTAAAGGGGTGATTCGAAGGGCCGCCACCCGGTTTGATCCACCAACCGGGACTAAAGGAGGATACGAACAGTTGTACGAACGCCCGCCACCACACCTTAGTCCCGGTTTAATCCACATGAAAGCAAAATGTAGAGTCTTTAAGTTTGAAGCTTGGCCAATCTATTCTTCACCTTCCTTAGGGATTCTTCGCATAATCCAACCAATTCTCTGTGTGGATTCATCTGGAATAAACTAGATAGAACTATTAGTCCAAAAGACAATGTATGCTGTCATGAATTATCAAAAACACCAAGGTAGTATATGTGCTTTCAACTTGTCATGGATGTAATGCCTATATACATGATCATGACATGAATAACATCATAACTATGCACTTTTCTATCAATTGTCCAACAGTAATTTGTTTACCCACTGTGTGCTTTGTTCTTGAAAGAGATGTCTGTGGTGAAAACTATTACCCGGGGTCTATTTCACATGTTTACTAAAACCCTATTTACCTTGATGTAATTTATTTATATTTAATTTACTTTGCGAATTATCAATTATCCATTATCATATTTGATTCCTTGCAATTAAGGAGTACAAGGAGATTGACAACCCTCTTACCCGTGTTGGATGCAAGTATTTGCTCTTGTGTGTATAGATTGTGTGATTCTTCTATTGGTTCAATAAACCTTGGTTCTCAACTAAAATATATAGTTATTGCTACTTTACTACTTTATCCCTTCCTCTCTTGAAAAAACCATAATGCATCTACAAAGTAGCAAGGAGCCAGTGTAGAGCTCACTTGCTGCCCTGACAGCGGAGGCTCTAAGCAAAACGCCTCGAAGGCAGAAAATTCCTTAGAGAGAAAGACGAAAAGAAGTCATGACGTGTTCCTATAACTCCCAACAGTAACAGAGCTATGAAGAAACATTTATGCTGCTCAGCAGGAGGTCGGTCGAAAAGGGCATGATGGCCTTCTTATGCTACTTTTAATGGCTTCAGGACCCACCAAGAAGGCGAGGTAGACGTCGATGACCTCTTGGTCGAGCTCCTCTTGGTAGACCGAGGCGGGATCCTTCGAGCCCGAATAGTGGGACTTTAGGACGAAAAAGCACGGCGGCACACGGGCTCTAGTGAGGCCGTTATTTTTTTTACCAAAATACTTTTTTCACATGCTAAAAAAATCTGAAGTAAAGTATATATATAGATACGTATTTGTAATATACGTGTATAATTTTTCACTAATATTTATACTTTTATGTAGCGTATATAAAAAAGATAAATACACAGATTAAAATGGGCCTTATTTTTGTTGTATTTGGGCTAGATTTTTATCTTTTTTGTGTAGAATGTAAAAAGCCGAATTACCTGATGGAGCTTTTTACGTACTTAACTACCATGTATATGTATTTGTATAAAAAAGTTTGATATTTTTTAAACCTTCTAAATATTTTTTTTTAAATACCTGAGCCTGGTCTCTGCAACATCACACTCGACTTTTGGAGGTCTTGAGCTTGCAGTGGCAGTACGCCACGTGCCATCCAGGTGTGTACGATGTCACCTCCTATCAGACAACCTTTCTTCAGGCGAGCGGTGGCCTCCGCCAATACCTTGGCCTCCAACATTAGTTTGGTCAGCGGAGCCCATGCCTGTAGTTTCCATGGGGGCTCATTCACGAAGGCCGGCAGATCCTCGCCGAGGCCGTACACATAAAACTAGGGCTTGTGCCACTCCCAATAGGATTTTGGGAGACCAACGGAAAAGAACGTGGAGTTGGGACAAAGTTGCAAGATGGTGTCCCCAAGGCCGCAAACGGCGCCCTCATTCATTTACACGCATACCCGAAAGAAGTAACGGAATAACTAAAAGTGGGGAGTCGTCTGAAGGTAACATTCATAGAAAGTGATGAAGTTGGTGATGTAGAGCACCCCGTTAGGCGGGATGTGATGCAGTTGGCAACCGAAGAACTATAGAAGGCCCGACACGAAGCCATGAAGCGGGAGTCCAAGCCCTCTCCCAAAATAACCCATGCATAAGACGAGCTCGCCGATGCGAGACTCCAATGGGATCTTTCCGGTAGGGAGCCAGACGTTTAGATCTGCCGACATCAAGAGTTGGTCCTTGTAGCCCTCGATTTCACCCTCCGTGATTGTGGAGGGAAACCATCTCCCCGTCGATTTGGGGGCGACGCGCGCTAACTTCTCACTGCATTTGTAGGCGACTGATTTCTACTTTTTACCAACGGTGCTTGACGAAGGCCGATCCCCCTTCACACTCCTTGTCTTTACCATTGGCGATGAGAAGGCAACAAGGAGTGTGGAGAACGAATGAAAGTGAAGCGGTGGCGGCGCGTGTGAAAGGTTGAAATGAGCAGAGGTGATGTGAGATTGAAAACCCTCCGCTTGCCTCTCTCTTATGGACGTTCGAAAGCCCAAGCTTCATCACACGGAGACGAGGCATGTGGTTTTTCCCGGTTCGGCAAATTCCATATTTGTAGAAAGATGGTGCGATACTCACGGCGACGTCGCCGCTACGCCCCGAGATTCGTGGGGGTGCTAAACAAGAACCCTCCCGACAACACTTGGGAGAACTTTGGGCTGGTGGGCTCCCCCTCAATCAGCTAGAGGCACTGAGCGACCTGTCGTCCGACCTCCCTACAGAAGGAGGCTCATGAAGAAACCTAGAAGAATATGGGAGGTCGTCGAAGGTCTCATGGTCATCCCCTGCGACCTCCGCAACGGGCTACTGACGGGACCATATGCCATAGGTGGCTATCATAAGGGAGCCCGACCTCGTCATCTACAAGGGGGCCGCTAGGCCCAAGGCGAGAACTAAACCCTAGGAGGCAGAGAGGACCTTCGTTCCCCCTAAGATTAGAGAGCGACAACGCCCTAGATCACATCTACCATCATATAAACCCTATACCTCTACTGTCTACATAAAGGGAGATCGAGGGTCTTCATTTACATCTAGTATCAGATAGGCAAACTCTGAATAGCAATCTCACACACCATTGTAACCCCTCGCACGAGGTATCCCTTCACCATGCATAACAAAAAACAGCAGGACATAGGGTATTACTTTTCGAAGGGCTAAACCTGGATAAACCCATTGTGCGACCTTCGATCCATGATTTTCAGCTGTGGTTGGACACCTACTGAATGCTCTAGCGGTATTTCACACCCTAAACCCTAAACAATGACAAAAATTGCCCCCTCTCCACACCCCCTTGAAAAATAATTATTTAAGACCGGGTCTCTTTTCTTGTATTGTGAGACCCTATTCAAAAGATGCCACGTGTATTCATTAGGTCCCGCTTGGATGCGGTGTAAATCTATACACTCAGAATTTATTATTTATTTACACGTGTAAATTATAAGGGAAATGTTTTCCGCCCATGCGTCGGCGAACGTTTGGCTGGACGCACGCGCGTCGTCGATCTCGTCTTTTATCCTGCGATCTCCTCCCCATCCCGATGACTCACGTGTGGTGCGGCGCATGGTCAAAGGGGCCCACCATCTATGCGCCCCTACGCTGCTGCCGCCGCTGCGCTGGTCCCTGCCCCCGTCGGCCCGCCCGGATCGCCAGTTCCCCCCACCGTCGACCGTCCGCATCGCCGGATCCAGCCTTCACACGTCGTCCTGGTCGCCTGCCGCCATGGCCGAGCACGCGTATACAAGTGTTACAAACGTCACCCAAAATTGTTGCAACGTCTATTTCAAAAAGCTTCAAAACCCAAAATGAAATTGCTTCAACCAGACATATGATAAGGTGCAAGCGGTCATTTGCCATGACGGAATGCTGCAACCGTTGACATAAAATGCTACAACTGTTGATTAAAAGCTGCAACCATACATATAAAAAGCTGCAAGTGGTCATTGCCATGGCGGAATGCTGCAACCGTTGACGTAGAATGCTACAACCGTTTATGAAAAAAGTTGCAACCGGACATATAAAAGCTACAAGCGATCATTGCTATGACGGAGTGCTGCAATCGTTGACATAAAATGCTACAACCATTGATGAAAAAAGTTGCAACGAAGGACCGACAAGGCGCTCACGTTTGTTGGCTCTGCAAGGACGACAACCGGCGACGAGGACGTCCGGCGAGAGAGGGCGACGGAAGAAGGACCCCTTGACCGCCAGGGGGCAGGGGGAGAGGGGAAGGGCGAGGGGAGCGCCGCTGCACGCTGGACGGGGATGGCCGGTGAGGCGCTCGCATTCGTGGTTCGAGGTTGAGGACGAAGA
This sequence comes from Hordeum vulgare subsp. vulgare, assembly GCF_904849725.1. Classification (NCBI taxonomy): domain Eukaryota; kingdom Viridiplantae; phylum Streptophyta; class Magnoliopsida; order Poales; family Poaceae; genus Hordeum; species Hordeum vulgare. Next base: position 178,067,831 of record NC_058524.1, on the reverse strand, counting down.
CGAAATCTGACGGTTCAAGGCCCCCGATTCAACGGCTGCTGTGTGACCGGCGCGAGCACTCGCGCCGGCGCCAAGCACTTTCCAAATTATAAGCCGTAGTATGCTTTCCGCCTGAGATAGATACGGCATGAGGTCTTTATCGCTTACGGAGCTATATACGGACAATTCAAACAGGGCCTCAATCTCAAAGTACTAATTCTTCTCCGAGCGGTCTTTTCCCATCTTCACTATCGACGGCATCCCCTCATCGGATACTCGCATGTGTCACCAGTTCTTGTGGGCAGTTGGGACCACAGTTGATCTCCTCCTAGACCGTGGTACAGAACCATGGTAGGTGGGACGGAGTGAGCACCAATTCACCAAGGAACGATGGTAAAAGAATTTTTGTCCAAATAGACCACTAGCTGAATATTATTGTCAAAAAAGACCACATGCGGTATGAAATGCGAGAAAAGACCCCCATTTTTCGTGGCGGTGGGCGCGCTAGGTGACGCGTGGCACCTGCCGCCATGGGCCGAGCCGGCTGTGCCCCGCCGCCACCCGGCGAGGCGGCCGGCCGGGCAGGTGGCACCTGCCGCCACCACTCCAGGCGGCAGGCTGCCCATGCTCGCACATGCATGCCTCAAAAGCTGGCTCGCCATGCCACGGCCATGCACGACCATGCATGCTGCCATGCACAGCATCCCGCCGGCCGCCTGGGGTGCTGGCGGCAGGTGCCACGTGCCCGGCCGGCCGCCTCGCCGGGTGGCGGCGGGGCCCAGCCGCCTCGGCCCATGGCGGCAGGTGCCACGCGTCACCTGGCGCGCGTGCTGCCACGAAAAATGGGGGTCTTTTCTCGCATTTCATACCGCATGTGGTCTTTTTTGACAATAACATTCGGCTAGTGGTCCTTTTGGACAAAAATTCGGTAAAAAGATGCAAGCTCAGTTATGACAGTACTACCCATGGCCGCATGAGAGCATCCAAATGAGCTCGTCCTAGTCAGCGAGGCATCCGCAACGCATGCAGCTCGCGTCCTCTCCCGGATGCTCTGCCTACAAGCTCCACGGCGCGTCGCGGCTCTCCCTAGCGCCGCCGAACTAGAGATGCTCCACCCAGCGTAGGCGACTGCTACGGATCAACGACTGATTTTTTAAATTAATCGGATCTCCAGCCATTAGATGTGTTTTACAAAGACGTTGGATCTGGTCAACGCGAGCAACAATCATTTGTCGTAATGAAGCTTCATTGCAGCGCGAGTGGAGCTTCGTTGCAGTGCGGACGCTGCATCGCAGATCTTGACGTTGCTGGTGAATCTCTATTGCATCCGCCGGTGAAGCTTCATTGCAGCTTTGGGCGCTGCATCGCAGCTCTCGTCGCCGTCGGTGAAGCTCCGTTGTAGCTCGGGGCGCAGCGTCACAGCTCTTGGCGTCGCCGGTGAAGCTCCATTGCAGCCGCCGGTAAAGTTTCATTGCAGTGCCCACTGGCGCGGGGTGATCCAACGCAGCACCGGGGACCGATTGCAGCTTCGGCAATGCTTCATTGGAGCGCGGCATCAGCACCGCGGGCTCCATCTCAACATTTCGCCGACGCCGTCGGCGAAGCTTCACTATAACGCTACCTCCGTGCATTGGTGCTGCTCCATCCCAACACCGGTTGTCCCTCGTCGTGCTCCATCCCAGCATCATTGCTATGGAAGGAAAAAAGAGGAAGAAGATGAGGAGGAGAATGAGTAGAGGAGAGAGCACTGGAAGGGATAAGGCGGAAAGAAAAGATGTGGCTGAGGGGAACACGTGAGGAGCCAGCGACCCGCCTGATTTTTGAGTAAATGCAGTCGGTTGATCCAAAGTATTTTTCAAGCTGGATTGTGGAAGAAAGAGGTCTTTGAGATTGGTGAGAAAACACGTGGCATCTTCCGCGGAGGGCCTCATGGGATGGGGAATGAGACCCGGTCTCCTAGAATTATTTTCCCCCTCGGCTCTTCACCCACACACTTCCTATCCATCCGCTCACAGCTCGCCCCCTCCACACTATCTCGCCGGCGCGCAGGCGGCGCCGTCCCATCATGGGATGACGTCCGCCGCAAAATAAGCCCCCCCACGACCAACCAAAGCCCCGATTAGCCACCAACATCGATCCCCATGAAGGCGTCTATCAAGTTCCGCGACGACGACCGGCCGCTGATGCGGGCCAAGGTGCCGATCGGCGTGCTCGGGCTGCCGTTCCAGTCCGGTCTCTCCGCTGGCGGCGATCCCCGGGAGCTCCGCTTCGATCTCTCCACCGCTTTCGCCTCCGGGCCAGCTCTCCGCTTATCGTATCGCCCCAACGACCCCGGTCTCCCCTTCGCCATCTCCATCCGCGCCGGTGTCGGAGCCCTCGGCTCCCCTGTCTGCGCCCCCTTCTCTCTCGCTGCCGAGTTCAACCTCCTGCCCGCCAACTCCGGATCTCCTGCCTTCTTCCTCCTCCTCAAGCCCCGCCTCGGCGATTTCTCACTCTCCCACACCCTCCGGTCGTCCGCGTCTCCTCCGCCCCGTACGGTCGGGGAGGTCTCTGCCGGCGAAGGGCGGGACCACGAGGACGAGCTGAGCTACAAGGCCTTCTCGTTGAGCGGGAGTGGGTTCGCGGCGGACGTTGCCACGGCGGGGAGGAGCGGTGGCGTCGGCACGCTGCTGTCCGGGATGAGGCTGACCACGAGGAGCGTGCTCCCGCTCTGGGGCAGGGCGAGCATGCGGTTCAACTGGGGGATCCGCGCGCCACCGGTACTGCAGGCGGCGTTCGCCGACGACCGCAAGGACGCGCGTGTGCCCATCTGTAAGATGCCGCTGCTGGTCATCAACAAGATCTCCATCGAGCAGTCACCACGCGCCGACAATAAGAAAGGCAGGAAAGCAGATGTCTCGCTGCCTGCCATCGCAACCACTGACGCGTCGGATGGCGCGGGCCACGATTCCACTAGCGAGGATTACTCGCTGATGAGGCGACAGCTGGAGGCGATGAATGCGGAGAGCGGGATGCTCCGCCGCGCCGTGGAGGACCTACGCACCGAGATCGGGCGTGGCAGGGCCGCGTCCGTGGCAGCAGTAGGGAGGTCGCCACCGCAGCCGCATCACGGGTTCTCGGTGAAGCCTGATCGTCGGGGCGGTGGGAAGGAGCCAGCGGCGGAGAACGCAGCGATGCCAGCGCCAGCGCCAGACGAGGTGGGCGAGGAGTTGAAGAGGGCGCTGGAGGCGCGCCGGAGATGAAAGCTGCCAAAGCTAAACAGCGTGATCTGTACTCTTGGTTGCTGCAGTACTAATTTTTCGATTTTGAGTTGAATAATAACAGAGCAATTCAGTAGTAGCATTGGTGAGCTAAAGATCTGGAGCTATATACAGCAGTAGTCTGCCTTACGTACAGCGCCGAAATGCCCTTTTTTGCATGTAACATATCTTCGGACGCGTCCGACATATCTCGTACTTCCTCCGTTCCTAAAAAGTAAGTCTTTTTAGAGGTCCATTAAAAGATGGAGCTCACTACCTAGCGGTGCCGCACGGCTCAATGATAAGCTTATCATTTTGGCAGCGCATGCATGCAAAACATTTTTCAGTTCTAGTCAACATTTTATGCATATTTATTGTCAATTTTTAAAATATTTTATCTCACAAATTAATAATTTGAATGGAGATTCATCTTCATCATTAGGTTCGTCTCGACAAAACCTTCAAAATAAGATCCCATGTTGACATGTTTTGTTGATTCTTTTTCGTCATTCCTAGTTGCTACATTTATGTCATCATAGTTGTCATCTTACGGATGTACAGTTGTCATAAAAAATATACATAGTTACCGTGATAATAATTTTATACTTTTTAAGTATTGCAGTATTATGTGAAGCTAAAAAATGATTATTAAAACACTAATAATAGGCAAGCAAATGCTTGAACCAGCACAAGTATAATGAATCAAGTTTTTACTCATTCATGAACGTGATAACCAAGTTGATTTAATGTGAGAACTATATAACAAATAATATGACAAGTAAGTCATAATAATCTGGCAAGTATCGACGAAAACAGAAGTTATTGAAACATGTTAACATGAGATCTAGTTTTGAAGATCTCGTCGCGATAAAGTCAGTGGTGAAAGCGGATCATTAATTGAGATAATGGTTTGGAAGATAAATCTTTTTTAAAATGCAAATATCTAGTATAACTCAGCAGCGTGTGAGTGCAAAAAGTAGATTCCCTCTTATACTCCTATTAAACTAACCAGTACTACGTTATGCTAATTAGTAAATCGTCTCCGTACTTTTGAGATCTGACACATGCGCGCGGCCGCTGCACAGGAGAACATGTGTGCGTAGGAAGCCCATTAGATTTTCCCTTAAAAGATTACATATAGATGTATATAGACATATTTTAAAATATAGAATTATTCATTTTACTCTGTATGTAATCCATAGTAAAATATCTAAAAAGACTTATATTTAGGAATGAAGTGAGTACAAGCGAAGAAGGAGGCGAGGAAGACGACGGTTGGCGGGTGTCTGCGTGCAGGATTTATAGAATGCGCCGAAAATGCTCATCAAACGCCCACGCGTGCCTAAAAGATGCGTTTTTTTCCTCGGGCGCCATATTTCACACGTCTGTTGGAGTTGCTCTAAGAGCATCTCCAACCCATGCACTAAAACAGTTGTATGCTAAAAAAAATCCATGCGCTAAAACAGTTGTACGCTAAAAAAATCCATGCGCTAAAATAGTTGTACGCTAAAAAAGGTAATATAGCGCGCTGATGGATGTAGCGGTTCAGCAGCTGTGCTACAATCCGCGCACGATAAACACGTGTCGTGTGTGTTTGAAAAAACTGCATCACACACGGTTTATTTGGTGCACCTATTCCAGTGTATGGGACAAGCGAACTTTTGCGCGCGAGCGACCAACCTGGATCAGAAACTTTCCGGCGCTGGTGCCTTAGCCCGTAAGTGTCGACGACGCTTACCCGGCCCTCCCCAGTGCGTCGCCGCTCCCCTTGCTTCTTTTGGTGGCCGTCACTGCTTCCTCTACCTTCTCTCTTCGTCGCCACCCCTCGAGCACATTGTTCCTTCGACGAACAGCGTCCGGTGGCCTTTTGCAGCTTGGCGCCCGCAAGGTGTTTGACAAAAAAACTTGCAAGGTATTTATTGCCTTAAACTTTATATGTGTAGATGAATTTGATGCATATTGTTTGTAGTTTTAAGTTAGTTTAAATTCAATTTTATATATGAGTTCATCCTACGATTCTTCCAATGAAGAATTTGATCTTCAAGAGGAGGAGAAAGTCGTAATGATCCTAGCTATCCACGTCAATAAAAAGTCTAAGCACGGTGGTTCGGTTTTGTGTCTCACAAATTGTGGAGGGAAAGGATCTATGCCCACAACAGATTGGCGAGGAACTATTTTTTGGAGAATCCCACATACCCCGCATCCTACTTTCGGCGCCGTTTTAGGATGAGCATAAAGTTGTTCAAACACATCGTCGAGAAACTCACCGATGCATGATCGGTTTTTTTAGCAAAGGATGAATGCCACCGGAGAACTCGGACATAACACCTTTCAAAAGGTGACCGCCATTTTGCGTATGTTGGCATATGGTATTCCGGCGGATCTAGTTGATGACCACTTGGCCATGGATGAGAGTCAAGTCATCATGTGTGTCAAACGCTTCGCGGTTGGAATTGTGCAAGCGTTTGGTCCAGAATATTTGAGACCTCCCAATGCTAAAGATACCTCAAGGCTTGTGGAGTTCAACAAAGCTTGCAGGTTACCAGGTATGCTTGGCCCAATAGATTGCAAGCATTGGAGTCGGAAGAACTGTCCTGCGGCATGGCATGGACAATCCACGACCAGAAAAAGGGTTGCACTATAATCCTTGAAGCGGTGACCGATCGTGAGACTTGGATTTGGCATGCTTTTTTCGGAACACCCGGATCTTGCAATGACATCAATGTTATGCAACGGTCACCACTCATGAATAGGATTGCAAATGGTGAAACTCCACCAGTGAAGTTTGCAGCAAATGGCCATACAAACAACTATGGCTACTATCTTGCGAATGACATCTATTCAAGGTGGAAAACATTTGTGAAGTTGTTGAAGGCATCACAAGGTAAAAAAATCTTGATTTCCACAATGCTCAAGCGGTGGCTTGGAAAGATATGGATAGAGGTTCTGAGGTTTTGCAAGCCCAATTTGCTATTGTGAGAAGACCTACTAGATTTTGGGATCAAAAGAAGCTTTTAATACATCATGAACACTTGTGTGATCATGGATAACATGATCATCGAGAATGAGCGTGGGCAAGATTTAGACTATTCCGAGTATGAGTTGATGAGACAACCCATGCGAGTGCGAAGGAGTGTTGCGAGGGTGACCCTCTTTGTTGCCTCCTATCATGTCAAACGACGTGGCAAGGGGGGAGGTGAATAGACTACTTGCACAAATTAAAATCCTAGCCTTTTCCCAAATTTGATGGTTGACAGATTTTAGTAATTCTAACAAGTCTAGTAAACCCTACACATGCTTGTCAACAAATATGGCAGCGAAAAGTACATACATTGCACATGTAGTAAGTAGTAGAGTTTAGGAAGATCAAACCCAGCGAGGTTGACACAACAATTTTTCACATGGTTCCGGTAGGTGATGCTATCATACATCTATGTTAGTGGAGACTTCATCCCACGAAGGGCAACAGCTGCGAGAGTCCACGGAGGGCTCCACCCACAAGGGGTCCATGAAAAAGCGGCCTTGTCTATTCCACCATGGCTTCCGTCCACAGAGGACTAGCTTCACTCACGGTTGATCTTCACGAAGCAGGCAATCTCCTTGCCCGTACAAACTTCTTGGTTCAACTCCACAACACGAAGGAGGAGGCTCCCAAAAGACACCTAACCAATCTGGGAGGCACCACCCTCCAAAAGGTAATAGATGTGGTAGAATGATGAACTCCTTGTTCTTGTGCTTCAAAAGATAGTCTCCTCAACGCTCAATCACTCTCTCACAGATTTGGCATGGGTAGGAGAGATTGATCTTGTGGAAAGCAACTTGGGGAGGCTAGAGATCACGTTTAAAATGGTTGGATTGGAATCTCTTGATCAGAACATATGAGTAGGTGACTCTCTCTCGAAAATATGGATCTGGCAAGGGGTGTGTGTTCCGAGTGCTTCCTCTACGAATGAGAGGAGGTGGATGGGTATATATAGACACCCACCAAAATTCAACTGTTACAACATTATTGCCCAACTCGGTGACACCGAAATGAATCTCGGTGGTACAGAGTTGCTCTAAATGTGGCAACTTTTGAATTCTCGGTGAGACCAATATATGAATCTCGGTGGTACCGATACGATGACCTAGACGAGTTTCCAAAACTCGATGAGACCGTTTCCAATCTCAGAAATTCCGATTGTTGGAATTTTCTTAACAGAAAGTTGGTCACTGAATCTCGATGGCACCGATATGAAAGTTGGTGGTACCGACAAATTAAGGTTTGGCAAAGGATCTGTCTGGTGGAAAATCGGTAGGGTTGAGTGGAAAATATTGGTGGCACCGATTTTTCTCGTTTAGCTCTGGATAGAGATATTTTGTGGCAGAATAGTTGAGTATTTTTGTGGCTATCTCTAAGCACTTGAGAAACCAAATCATCATAATCCCTCACCCCCTTTTAATAGTATTGGCTTTCCTATGGACTCAAAGTGATTTGTCACAAATGTAAAATGTAGAGTCTTCTTGCTTGAAGCTTGAGCCAATCCTATTCCTTTCTTTGTATCAAGGGGCTTCTCCTCACAATGCTTTGGCCAATTCTCTCAGTGGACTATACCTGTAATATACTAGGTAAAATTGTTATTCCAAGCGACAATGTATGTTTTCATGAATTCTCAAAATCACCAAGGGAGCATATGTGCTTTCCGCTTTAAAAGGATGTAGTCGAGGAGTGGTGGGCATGGAATGGCCAACAAAACTAGTTTGATGTTGTATGCACTATTTGTTGTGTTAAAATATTTTTTTGTTTGCATTGTAATAATAATTGAACTATTTATTGTTCATTTAATTTGTTTGTATTTGATCTTCTTTGTTTTATGTTTGAGTGGAAAATATGTTTGTGCTAGGCGGACGGTCTCGAATTTAACGCCACTACTGAAGCGCTACATGTGGCACACAATATTATAACATTTCTAGTAAAGCAAAACAACAGCCCAACATGTTTAAAGGTTGCTTCCGCGCTGCAAAAAATTTGCGTGCCACACGGTAGCATTGATGGAGATGCTTTAATAAAACTAAACTACTCCCTCCATCACAGTTTAGAAGGTGTGCATGGAAATTCTCTAGAACCTAGGTGATTATTGATTGGCTGTGAAATGAGTTAAAAAATAGCATTCACACTAGGCATGCATATAGAAGTAGTACAAAAGAGTACTAATTAGATGGTAGGAGTAAATGCAACGCGCCTTAACCCTTGTCTATTATGGAAATGCACGTAAATTTAACCATGCCTTCTAAACCGTGACAAAGGTACTACTAGCACGGTTTTGCTTTTGGACAAAATAAGGGCCCCGAAGGACCTAAAATCTGCATTAAAGATCAACTAGAGATAAAGTGCAGCTCATAAAGAGACCCAAAGGAAACATAGAGGACCCCAAAGTAAGAGATGGAAAAGTAATCGGTACCAACTCTGCTTCTGCTCGGATCCACGTTCGCCATCGCCGATGATGGACCACTTAGGGCATCGAGACCGCCATAGGTACATCATCTGCACACCATGGCCATTGAACTAAAGCAGCATGTGCCTCTCATATGGCATCATGACCACGAGGAATTGAGATGTCCGCCCTTCGACCAGAAAAAGGCAGCGGTTTGCCCGTGAAGGCTGGCAATTGACCACCACTACACGCGTCGTGATACGTCCATTTTGCATCAGGTTTTGCTACTGTTATTTATAGTGTTTTTATGCAATATATCACTTTATGGAGTAATTATAATGCCTTTTCTCTCATAATATGCAAGGTTTATACAAAGAGGGAGAATGCCGGTAGATGGAATTCTGGACCTGAAAGAGCTACATCACAGATACCTATTCTGCACATCTCCAAATCCGTTGAAACTCCACGGAGAATATTTTTGGAATAAATAAAAAATACTGAAAGAAAGAAGTACCAGAGGGGGCTGTCAAGTGCCAACTAGGCACCACGGCGTGCCAGCCCCCCTCGCGCGCCATGGTGGGTAGTGGGCCATCCAGCCCACTTATGGCAGCCATCTTATGGTATATATTCACGTTTGACCTAGAAAAAAGGGGGAGGACTTTTGGGATGGAGCACCATCGTTTCGAAGCAGAACTTGGGCAGGAGCACTTTTGCCCTCTAGCGGAGCGATTCCGCCCGGGGAACTTACCTCCCGGAGGAGGAAATAGAGGCCATCGCCATCACCAACAACCCTCTCATCTTGGGGAGTCCAATCTTCATCAGCATCTTCAACTACACCATCTCCTCTCAGAACCCTAGTTCATCTCTTGTGCTCAATCTTGTACCGGAACCTCAGATTGGTACTTGGGGGTGACTAGTAGTGTTGATTACATTTTGTAGTTGATGCTTTGTGGTTTATTTGATGGAAGATCATATGTTCAGATACAATATGCTATTTAATACCCCACTGATCATGAGCATGTTAATAACTTGTGAGTAGTTACTTTTGTTCTTGAGGCCACGGGAGAAGTCATGTTGCAAGTAGTCGTGTGAAGTTGATATTCGTTTGATAGTTTGATAGTATGAATGTTGTGATTCCCTTAGTGGTGTTATGTGAACGTGGACTACATGACACTTCACCATCTTTGGGCCTAAGTTAATGCATTGTGTACTAGTTATTATATGATGGGTTGCGAGAGTGACATAAACTTAAACCCTAGTTTATGCGTTATTCCGTAAGGGGCTGATTTGGATCCCTATGTTTAATGCTATGGTTAGAATTTATTCTTAATACTTTTCTTGTATTTGCGGATGCTTGCGGGAGGGTTAATCATAAGTGGGATTCTAGTTCAAGCAAGAACAACACCCAAGCACCGGTCCACCCTCATATCAAATTATCAAAGTACCGAACGCGAATTAACCCGACATGATGAAAGTGACTAGATGAAATTCCCGTGTAACCTCAAGAACATTTTGCCTATTATAAGAAACAGTTCCGGCCTATACTTTGCCACAGAAGGATAGGGCTACCTAGATGCACTTATTTTTACTATTGCTACTCGTTACTTGTTACAATTATCTTGCTATCAAACAACTTGTTATCGCTATTTCAGTGCTTGCGGAAATTACCTTGCTGAAAACCGCTTATCATTTCCTTCTGCTCCTCGTTGGGTTTGACACTCTTACTTAATACGAATGGACTACAGTTGATCCCCTATACTTGTGGGTCATCAAGACACTTTTCTGGCGCCGTTGCCGGGGAGTGAAGCGCCTTTGGTAAGTGGAATTTGGTAAGGTAAAATTTATATTACGTGCTGTAATTTACCGTCACTTGTCAGTATGGAAAGTAATCCTTTGAGGGGTTTGTGTGGGGTATCTTCACCTCGACCGCAACCTACTAAACCTACTAAAAATATTTACTATGAAATTCCTTCGGGTATGATAGAGAAACTGCTAGCTAATCCTTATGCATGAGATGGAACAAATCATCCCGATATGCACCTAATCTATGTGGATGAAGTTTGTGGATTATTTAAGCTTGCAGGTTTATCCGGAGATGAAGTCAATAAGAAGGTTTTCCCTTTATCTTTGTGGGGAAAAGCATTGACATGGTATAGGCTATGTGATAATACACGATCTTGGAACTGGAATCGATTGCAATTGGAGTTTCACAAAACATTTATCGTATGCATCTTGTTCATCATGATCCAAATTTTATCTATAATTTCTGGCCTTGTGAAGGAGAAAGTATCACTCTAGCTTGGGGTAGGATTAAGTCAAGGTTATATTAATGCCCCAATCATGAGTTCCTGAGAGATATTATTATTCATATTTTTTATGCTCGGCTTTCTCGTAATGATCAAACCATGCTCGATACTTCTTGTTCTAGTTCTTTTATGGAGAAGACAATTGAATTCGGGTGGGATGTTTTGGAAAGAATTAAACGCAACTCTGAAGATTGGGAATTCGACGAAAATAAATAGTGTGTTATAAAACTTGAGTTTGATTGTGTTAAATCTTTTATGAATACAAATGCTTTTAATGATTTTAGCACTAAATATGGACTTGACTCTAAGATAGTACCCTCATCTTGTGAAACCTTTGCTACTCATGTTGATCTCCCTAGAGAGAAATGGTTTAAATATCATCCACCCGTTCAAGAAAAGGTTGAAGAACCAATTAGAGTTGAGAATGAAACTATCACTTACAATGTTGATCCAGTTGTGCCTACTGCTTATATTGAGAAACCACCTTTCCCTGTTGGGATAAAGGAACATGCTAAAGCTTCAACCGTGGTTAACAAAAGTTATGTTAGAACAACCAAACCCTGTGAGAAAATCAAGGTAGAACCTAGTATTGCTATGGTTAAAGATATCTTGGTCGATAATATTGATGGGCATGTTATTTATTTATGTGATGAAGATGCTAGAATTGCCAAACCTAATACTAAAGATAAAAATAAAGCCGTTGTTGGCATGCGTGTCATCTCAATCAAAATAGGAGATCATTGTTATCATGATTTATGTGATATGGGTGCTAGTGTTAGTGCTATTCCTTTTACCTTATATCGAGAAATTATGCATGAGATAGCACCTGCTGAAATAGAAGACATAGATGTTACTATCGAACTTGCTAATAGAGACACCATCACACCACTTGGGATTGTTAGAGATATTGAAGTATTGTGTGGAAAAGTAAAACACCCTACTGATTTTCTAGTACTTGTCTCACCACAAGATGGTTTTTGTCCCATAATATTTGGTAGACCCTTCTTGAACATTGTCAATGCTCAAATAGATTGCAAAAAATAAACTCTTAGTGTTAATTTTGGTGGTACGTCTCATGAGTTTAATTTCTCTAAGTTCAGTAAGCAACCCCATGATAAATAATTACCTAGTAAAGATGAAATAATTGGTCTTGCTTCTACTGCCATTCTTCCTACTGATCCATTAGAACAATATTTGCTAGACCATGAAAATGATATGCATATGCATGAAAGAAATGAAATAGATAAAATGTTATTTGAACAACGACCTATCCTTAAACACAACTTGCATGTTGAAACTCTAGGAGGTCCTCCTCCACCCAAGGGTGATCCTCTGTTTGAATTCAGGCAATTACCTAACAATTTGAAATATGCTTATCTTGATGAAAAGAAGATATATCATGCTATTATCAGTGCTAGCCTTACAAAGCATGAAAAAAAGATTGTTAATTTTTTTAAGGAAGCACCGAGCTGCTATTGGGTATAGTCTTGATGATATTAAGGTCATTAGTCCCACTCTGTGTCAGCACAAGATTAATATGGAACCAGATGTTGAAACCGTTGTTGATCACCAAGAAAGACTAAATATCAAAATGAAAGAAGTGGTAAGAAATGAAATATTAAAGCTTCTAGAAGGAGGTATAATTTATCCCATAGGTGATAGTAGATGGGTAAGTCTCGTTCATTGTATTCCTAAGAAAGAAGGTATTACTGTTGTTCCTAGTGATAAAAATGAACTTATTCCACAAAGAATTGTGAGTGGCTATAGAATGGTAGAAAATTAAACAAATCTACTAGGAAAGATCATTATCATTTACCTTTCATAGACAAAATTCTAGAAATATTATTGAAGCACACACATTTTTTCTTTCTAGATGATTATTCTGGTTTCTCTCAAATACTTGTGTCACAACCTGATCAAGATAAAACCACCTTTACTTGTCCTTTTGGAACCTATGCTTATAGACATATGCCTTCTGGATTACGCAATGCACCTGCTACCTTTCAAAGATGTATGACTGCTATATTCTCTGATTTTTGTGAAAAGATTGTTGAGGTTTTCATGGATGACTTTTTTCGTTTATGGAACTTATTTTGATGATTGCTTAAGCAACCTTGATCGAGTTTTGCAGAGATGTGAGCAAACTAACCTTGTCTTGAATTGGGCAAAGTGCCACTTTATCATAAATGAAGGTATTGTCTTGGGTCATAAAATTTATGAACGAGGTATTGAGGTGGATAAGGCTAAAGTTAATGCAATTGGGAAGGTGCCATGTCGTAAAGATATTAAAGGTATCCGAGTTTAATTGGTCATGCTGGCTTCTATAGGAGGTTTATTAAAGAATTCTCTAAAATTTCTAGACCTCTTAACAATTTATTACAGAAGGATTTTCCTTTCGTTTTTTATGATGATTGCGTAGAAGCCTTTGAAAGACTTAAGAAAGCCTTAAATTGTGCACCTATTATTCAACCACCTCATTGGAACTTGCCTTTTAAAATTATGTGTGATGCTAGTGATTATGCTGTTGGTGCCATTCTAGGACAAAGAATTGATAAGAAATTAAATGGTATCCAGTATGCTACTAAAATCTAGACAGTGCCCAGGGAAATTATGCTACTACTGAAAAAGAATTCTTCGCCGTTGTATTTGCTTGTGATAAATTAAGATCTTACATTGTTGATTCTAAAGTAATTGCTCACACTGATCATGCTACTATTAAATATCTTATGGAAAAGAAAGATGCGAAACCTAGACTTATTAGGTGGGTTCTTTGCTTCAAGATTTTTTTTGCATATCATTGAGAGGAAAGGAGCTGAGAACCCCATTTTAGCTAATAACTTGTCTAGGTTAGAAAATATTCTTGATGACCCACTACCTATTGATGATAGCTTCCCTGATGAACAACGATTTGTGGTCAATGTTTCTCATAACACAATGTGGTTTGCTGATTATGCTAACTACATTGTTGCTAAATACATACCACCTAGTTTCACCTATCAGCAAAAGAAAAAAAAATCTTCGTTGATTTAAGACATTACTTTTGGGATGACCCACATCTTTATAAAGAGGGAGTTGATGGTATTATTAGACGTCATATACTTGAGCATGAATAGGAACAAATTCATCAGAAGTGTCACTCCGAGGCTTATGGAGGACGCCATGTGGGATATAGGACTGCACACAAGGTATTACAGCCTGGATTTTATTGGCCTACTCTTTTCAAAGATGCTCGTAAGTTTGTCCTCTCTTGTGTTGAATTTCAAAGAATTGGTACTATGATTAGACGTCAAGAAATGCCTATGAATTATTCACTTGTTATTGAACCATTTCATGTTTGGGGTTTTGATTATATGGGACATTTTCCTTCCTCTAGTGGGTATACACATATTTTGGTTGTTGTTGATTATGTCACGAAGTGGGTAGAAGTTATTCCAACCAGTAGTGTTGATCATAACACCTCTATTAAAATGCTTAAGGAAGTTATTTTCCCATGTTTTGGAGTCCCTAGATATTTAATGACTGATGGTTGTTCACATTTTATTCATGGTGCTTTTGGCAAGTTGCTTGCTAGATATGATGTTAACCATAGAATTGCATCTCCCTATCATCCTCAATCTAGTGATCAAGTAGAATTACCCAATAGAGAAATAAAATTAATATTGCAAAAGACTGTCAATAGGTCCCGAATGAATTCGTCTAAGAAATTAGATGATGCATTGTGGGCCTATAGAACATCTTATAAAAATCCTATGGGTATGTCTCCTTATAAAATGGTTTCTGGAAAAGCATGTCATTTACCTCTTGAGTTAGAACACAAAGCTTATTCGGCAATTAAAGAACTCAACTATGATTTCAAACTTGCCGGTGAAAAGAGGTTATTTGATATTATCTCACTAGATGAATGGAGAACCCAAGCTTATGAAAATGAAAAAACTATTCAAAGAAAAAGTTAAAAGATGGCATGAAAAAAGAATCCAAAAGCGAGAATTCAAAGTTGGTGAATATGTTCTATTGTGCAATTATTGTCTTAGATTTTTTGTAGGAAAACTTCTCTCCAAATGGGAAGGACCATATATCATCGAAGAAGTTTATCGGTCTGGAGCCATTAAGATCAATGGTCCTGAGGGCACTAATACGAAGGTGGTCAATCAACAAAGAATAAATCACTATATGTTAGGTACACCTATTAATGTTGAAACAAATATTATTCAAACCTTGACACCAGAGGAATAGATAAAGGATACCTTCCAGAACACTCCAAAACCCTTAAAAGGAACAGGTATGTGATACGGTAAGTAAAAGAACTCCGAAAAAATCCAAAAAAATATTTTCTATTAGTTTTGGAATATTAAAAAAATTAGGAAATTGATAAACACACGGGAAGGCAACCCAGGTTCCCACTAGGCACCAAGGCGCGCCAGCCCCACCTGGCGCACCCTGGTGGGTAGTGGGCCCCTCGGGCACCTTCCTAGCAGAACTATCAAGCCGGGCATCATGTCTTCTCCCTCCTCCAACCGCGTGGAAGAGGATGCTTGGCTAATGATGATAGAACTCAATAAGGAGGAACCAGCAGAAGCCACCAATGAGAACAAGGGTGAGAAAGTCAAGGGGATCAAGCTCGAGAAGAGGGGCATGCCATGCTGGCAAAAGAACACGAGGAAGAAGATTACCTCCAACCCTATTATGAACATCTCACCCCTACTGAAATCAAAGCCTTTAGGTCTTCGAAAAGTTTCGTGTTCAGAATAAATATCTTACTCGTGAAAATATTTTGTTAAAGGAGCACGTCATCGGCCTCCGGAGCATTATTCCAGGACTTGAGAACATATTGAGGCTACATTGTGTTTCTACCTTATCATCTACACCACCACCACCTTCATCTTCCTCACCAAAGGAGGAGACTTGAATACATAGGTATGAGCACTCCCCTTGGCTTGTGCCAAGCTTGGGGGAGGTGCCCCGGTATCGTATCACCATCACTCATATTATCTTTATCCATCTTAGTTTGATCTTTAGGTATTTTGTGATTTAGTCAAATAAAAGTTTAGTTCAATCCATCTTTTTGAGTGCTAGTTTCATGATCTATCTATCTATGTAATCGAGTGAGATTATATAATAAAGTTTAGTTTGAGACATTTCTTCTTTACCTTCTTGTTGCAATCAAAATAAAGGAAAATAATGAAAAATATCATATGCTAATCTTATAGTAAGTAGTGACACCACATAAGGAAAAGTATAAGTGCTAAAATTTGTTGAAGGTTGACAAACATAACATTGGTCGGTGATGCAACACATGAAATAATTAATAAGGTAAGAGAAGATTTACATGCAAATACACTATCCTTGACATATTTTATGATTGTGAGCCCCCATTAATTATAGTATGCCAAAACTATCGACGTTGGACAAGGAAGACAACGTAATGATTTATGTTTATCCACATTCACATAGAAGTTATATTGTTATAGATCCTCTAACATGTGATTCTTGCCCAATATCTTTGCTAGCCAAGAGTCCGTACTAAGTAGATATACTATATGTGCATCCAAAACCTTAAACCCAAATCCATTTTTAAGAGTCCACCATAGCTACCTATGGATTGTGTAAGATCCTTCAAGTTTTCATCGGTGCAAAAGACAATAAAAATCACTTCTAAACGTGTTCGATCATTTAGTGTAATGGAAATTAAGAGTTGTACAAACTTGTGATGGCAATAATAAAAGCGATAAAATGCATAATAAATGTTGCTATCATAAGAGGCAATATAACCTAATGTTCCTTTGCACTAAGTGATTTGGCATACAACTAAAAAGCGCACGACAACCTCTGCTTCCCAATGCGAAGGACCTATCTTTTACTTTTATGTATTTAATTTTATGCAAGAGTCAAAGTATTCTTATCTACTCCTTTTTATTTTATATTTTGCAAGAATCATCTGGTGGGGCAAGATCTAGACATATATCCAGTTGAATGTGGGTGGCGATGAGTTATTACCGTTGACATCACCCCTGAGGTGAATACGTTGGGAGACGCCACTTTAAGCCCCTATCTTCATATGTATCCAGTTGAAACCTTTTGCTCATATGTATGCGGTGAGTGTTAGCAATCATAGAATACTAAATGATGGTTGAGTATGTAGACTTGCTTAAAAGCTCCGATATGCGACCCTTCCTGAAAATGTGATGAATTGTGTTGCAAAGTTAACTGAAAACATAGTTTGTTAGTTCTCAATAGAGTTTATGCTTCATACTTCGAAGCTGTGATGAATTGCTACTTGTTTATGAGAAGCTTTTATGATGAAAGTTATATGATGAAAATTATGTGATAAAGTATATGATGAAGTTTATTTGCTATTATAGTAATGACCATGATGCTACTATGTCCGTATTTTTTTATTATCGACACCTCTCTCTCAAAGCACGTGGTCATGATTTTCATTCTCAGCTTTCGCTTGAGGAAAAGTAAGGTCTAAGCTTTTGGAAGTTGATACATCCATTTTGCATCATGTTTTGCTACTGTTATTTATAGTGTTTTTATGCATTATATCAATTTATGGAGTAATTCTAATGCCTTTTCTCTCGTAATATGCAAGGTTTACAAAAAGAGGGAGAATATTGGTAGATGGAATTCTAGACCTGAAAAAGCTACACCAGAGATACCTATCTACACATCTACAAATGGGTTAAAACTTTGGAATAATTCAAAAATACTGGAAGAAAGAAGTACCAGAGGGCACAACTAGGGAAAACCCTAGTAGTAGCGCTGGAAATATGCATAGCAGTAGCGCTGGGTCGAGCGCTACTGCTATCGCGCTACAGCTAAACCCTTGTAGTAGCGCTGGTATGGGTAGCGCTACTGGTAAGTAGTATTAGCAGTAGCGCTTCCCTGCCCACTGCTACTGCTAACTATAGTAGTAGCGCTTTCCCATAGTAAGCGTTGTTGCTAAGCAGCGCTACTGGTAAGTATTTACCAGCGCTACTGTTAACTTTTACTGCTTTCACAGCTTTGCACCCTCTACGTATTTGTGATGTATTTATACAGATTCTATACAATAGTTTCATCACATCATATTAAACATACACCATTCTCACATATCATAGACACACAATAGTCTCGTCATACTATCATCATCATCATCCTACACAAAATATAATCACATAATCTCGAAAATAGCGATACATAAGTGCGATCATGTCATGTCTCGAATAAGTGCAACTGCATGGTCATGGCACACCCACAAGTTTCATCATCTCTATCTACAACATGATGTAGAAGAGAAGAGCGATCAACATGAGGAAGAGCGCGACTATGTAGTATCGGCGGTCCCGTCCCTGCTCATGCTGGAGTGTCCACCTCAAGTAACTACTTTCCGCTTCGGCTCTGGTGTCGAACCCTCTATCGCTAGCACCTGGGTACCTGTGCACCTGGGCCTGAGCGGCTGGCCACTGGTCGTAGACTCCTGGAACCCTCCCAACATACACGATGTAGTAGTCCTTCGCCATCTCTGATCTAGGTACCTGCATCATGAGTTGTTGGTTTGAACGATAGTATGCAACATAATGTACTTAAGAAAACAAAGAGGCATGATTAGCAAAATAAAAGCAACCAATAGTAAACATAAATGACGAAGTTCCTCATACCCAAACTAACTAACTAGAGCGATCTACGCTAGTTCAGGACCACGGTTTAGTTACATCACATAGTTTTGTCGTGCATAATTTCAAAGTTTTGCCATAGAAATACAGTAGTGATAAGGCACACTAGTTCAGGGCCACAGTTTAGTTACATCACAATCAGTCGCTCAGGTCGTCGTTCCAATCTTCATAGTCAGGGAGGATGCACCCGAGCTTCGTGAAAGGCTTCATGTCCAGACGTTGAGCGACTAGCAGTGCTCGGACATCAACCCGCATTATTGGCCCATGGTAGAACATCCCCGTTGGTTCGAGGACTTGCTTCATGATCACTTGGGCTACTTTACACTATACATGATAAAACTCAGCTCGGATTCGATGATCCGGTGTCTTTCCTATGCTTGTGGCCCAGCTAACAATCTCGGCATCTTCGGTAGTAGCTGACATGCGAAGGCGTTGATTATCCCTTTTGAACTCCATTAGGTGATGCATGAGGTAGAATCCATCAGCCATACTGTTGTGCGGTTGTTGGATGCAGCAGAAGTCGGTCTTTTGGCTGAAAGCCGGTGCTTTATTCCTGTACTTATTCACCTTGATATATCCACCGGTCAGGCTGAAGGTCCACACGACAAAGTCGAGAACACTCTTTACGTGCGTGTAATCCTTTTTCTTGAGGTTCTTCGACGAGTCCAAGTACATAGCATGGGAGTATTCCGGGTATAGAATGATGAGGACGGCGCCACCCCCGCCGCGCAAATTAAGTACACCTCAAATTACCCTCCATGCTTGCAAAGGAATGATTAACATGTACAAAAGGATATGCGCGGATGACTTACGAGGGATGATAAGGCAGGAGAATCGCTTCCTTGTCCTTATTAGAGATCATGAATTCACCGAGGTACTTGCTCGCATATTCGCGGTGCTCTTTTGCAAACTTCCAAGAAGCCCTCGTGCATATAGTATGGGTCCGTGACGCAGATATATTTGATTCTCTCCATATTGATGATGGAGTTGAGATGCATCACATACATACAGATGCACTAGAAATCCAGCTTGGTCATGTGGAACATGTTGTAGATGTAATCAAATGGCAGGAGGAACTGATTCGCGGGACAGGTATCGACGTTCAACTTCCCACCCGACACATGAGCCGAGTAAAGCGGGTATCCTGGATGTTTCGCGACCAGAAGGCATTTCTCTCTGTCCAGCACATCTTCATGTAGTCTCTTTAGATCATTGTTCAGTATGTGATCTAGCGCTTTGGCAGGTAGGATTGGCTCGCCGGCGATGTGGAAACGCTGCTTACCTTCGACAGGTATTCTGTCTACCACCAGGGGTTTCAGAGGCGGCTGGCTGCTTGAAGCACCTATGGCGCCTTCAGGGCCTTTCTTGGCCGGTCTCTTCCTTTGCTTCTTGGGGGTTGGCGGTAGTGAGCCCACCATACCTTCCCTAACCACCACCCCAAGTTTCCTCGGGCTAAACAGTGGATGGGCCTCGGGGGGTTACTGGGTAGAGGCGGCATCTGGAGGTGTCTCGTGTGAGGATGGCTTGAAGAGAGACTTTTTGCATTCCTCCTTAGGACGTTCCGGCTCCGGCAAATCAAGAAGCATCAAGTCATCATCTCCACGGTCATAGCCTGAGTCTTTGGTGTCCTGAGCCATCAATCCATCATAGCGGTATTGAAATACTGGTTCGGGTCCTCATCATCATCCTCCATGTCATCATCAACATTTGCTTCTTCGATAGCGGGGACGACATGATCTAGCACTAATGGAGGCTCTCCCTCGCGTCGTACGCTACCATCATCTGCCACGATAGGTGCAGGTAATTTGGTAGGTGGTGTGGTGTTCATAACTTCTTGAGAAGTTGGCGTTGGCATGATACTGGGCTCCTCGAGACGAAGAAGAGACTTCGGCCAAGTCAAGAACCAGTTCTTGCATGCGCCAATCGTCTTAGGGGTCTCGTTGTCACCGACTGGTATCGGAGGCGGAAAAACATGAGCGTTGGAGGGAGAGTGGAGGGAGAGGGAGATCGAGGGGGAGTGGAGGGAGAGGGGGAGTTAGGAAATTTTTTAGCGTGGTTAACTCCTATATTAGCGCTCGTTTAGTACCAGCGCTAGTGCTAACCGCTATAGTTATGTTTCTTTATTACTTTCTTTTTTATTATGTTTCTTTATTATTTTATTTTTATTATGTTTCTTTATTATTTTATTTTTATTATGTTTCTTTATTATTTTATTTTTATTACTTTTCTTTTTTTCAATTTTATTTCCTTTTCTGTTTACTTTCCTTTTATTTTTATTATTTGTTTTTCTCCCGATCGACGACGACGGCGTCTCCCTCTCCCCCAATGCGTGAATATCACCGGAACCATGCATGTCGTAACATATCAGTTGACCGATAACGGTCACTTAAGTGCGTACACAAAATAGATACAAATATATAAATGTAGGTTTCTGATCAGCTGCGTCGACGATGTTTCACATTGAGCTTCTTCCCTTTCTTGTTCCTTGCCGAGTAATTGAGACCAACCTTGTGACTTTCTAGAGCCATGGAGTACGATCTTTCCGCTGCCATGTAGTCTTGATTTTTCTTTTCACGTATGCTTCATCGTCATCGTCATCTTCCCTCATCGGGTTGTCGTATTGGTCGTATTCTTCCTCGTTGGCGACTCCATCCATTTCGACGATGCTCCTTTTGGATCTCCTCACGACAACACGACTGGGATTGGCCGGGTCAGTTATGAAGAAGCATTGTGTCACGTGCTTAGCGTGTACCCATGGCTCATTTTTGGCGATGATGTTAACGTTCCCGGGAGTGCTCTTCGCATTGGGTATAAACATGGTGGTGAAATACTTGTTTTCTCTTACGACGTCCTTGGCCCATCTGACACGGAACATCGTCATATCGTACATTCCAGCATAGTCAAGCTGCCAGATCTCTTTGACCCTTCCGTAGAATCTTTCAGTTGTGCCATTGGCGTCGGTCACGCATTGAATTGTCACCCCGGAGTTCTAGTAATCACTGTCCATGTCTTTGGCCTCCATGTAGAACATGTACCCATTGATATCATAGGAGTGATAGGTCGCGAGCTTGGGCGTAGGGCCATGTGCTAAGGCGTGTATAAGCAATCCGTCCAAACTGCCCTCTCCCGGGGGATTTTCAAGAACTTGCTCTTCGAACCAACGCAAGAAAGTAGCGTTGTGCTCTACAGTAACTTCGTCGTCCGTCTTGAGCATCCCCTTATCACGGTACTTCTTTGCAATGCTTTATTTGTGTTGTGCCACATAATCATCTACCACATCTAGGTGTTGTAGCACTACTAAGTTAGCCTTGTCAAAGTCGTTCCGTCGATCCTAGTAGTCCATGTGCAATTCCCTCTGGCCGTTGTTGTGACCATCTCCTTTGAGCTTCCCATCGTGCTTCTTGACGGGCAAACCAACAACAGGGTCTCCAATGCTTATATAATTCTCGCAAAAGGAGACGCACTCATGCGTCAGATACCCCTAGACGATGCTCCCTTCGGGACAAGACTTGTTACGAACGAATCCTTTGATGACCTCATCCATCCTCTCGAATGGCATCATGCTGTGAAGGAATGTCAGCCCAAGGTCGATGATGTTGTCCATGATGTGGACACACAGATGCACCATGACGTCAAAGAACGCGGAAGGGAAGTACATCTCAAGCTCACATAGTATGACAATGACCTCTTCATGTAGCCTTCAGAGCTGCTTCACACTTATAGACTTTCGAAAGATAACGTCGAAGAAGTTGCAGAGACCAATAAGCGTGTCACAGACGTGCTTGTCCATTATCCCTCTAATGTCAACCGGGAGTATCTGCGTCATCATCACGTGACAGTCATGAGACTTCATCCCGCTGAACCTTTTCTTCTTGGGGTCTAGAAATCTGCTTATCTTCCCATAGTAACCCGAACTGACTTTGATTTCCATAAGGCACTTGATGAATTGATCGATCTCCTTCGGACATAAGGTGAAGCAAGAAGGGGGGCAATAATTCTCCTCCTTCTTGTTGACTTTTCTGCCCCTTTCCCCCTCCTCTATCTCGGTATCCGTCTCCTCCATCAACTTTTTACGGTGGATGTCTTTCCTGATCTTCAAATCTTCCAAGTCTTTCCTTGCCTTCGGCCCATCCTTGGTCTTCTCCGGCATGTTCATCAGTGTGCCAAGCAAGCTCTCAAGGACATCCTTCATGATATGCATTTTCTCAAGGCAATGAGGCGTGTTGTGATTGGACCAGTACTCCAAGTCCCAGAAAACAGACCTCATTTTCCATACCTTCAACAACGGTTCTCGCGCCTTTTTGATATTTCCTGGCGCGGGTCATTGTTCCCTGTTTCTAGCTCGTCGATTTCGGCACCGCTCCTCTTACGTGAAGGTCCTCGAAGCTCAGCCAACCCATTGAATAGATCTCCACGCTTTCTCCACGGGTCATCCTTCTTGAGCCATCTACGATGTCCCATGTATATGATTTTCCGAGACCCGCCATCTTTCGTTGACGTAAGCTGCTGAGACGTTGTATCATCCATGCACCTCGTGCATCCGAAGTATCCGTGGCACACCTGGCCTGAGGTGTACCCGTAACCGAGATAGTCATGCACCGTCATCATCAGCGCAGCTCTCATATGGAAATACTCTCCTTTGCTGGCGTCCCATGTCCATGCCGGTGATTTCCATAACGTGTCTAGATCCTTCCATCCACGATCAAAAGGGTCAAAAAGTACTCCTTCCTTGCATCTTGCACATGGACATCTAATCCTAGTCCGATTATTTGCATGCATATCCATCACCGCGGATTGCATGTACCGCTCCACCTTCCATCCAGTAACCTTCATGACCGACTGCATAGTATAAAAAGCGAAAGGGTTATAAAATGAATAATGCATGCATGCTTCAAATTCATGTAAAATTGTGGCATGAACTTGCCTAAAAATAGGACATATTGAGTTTGCTCGAAATTCACCGAAACGGAAATAAATTGACATTTCGGCAAAACATAAGCAAATCGATCGGAGGGCATGTCACACTCGCACAAATCTCTCCATATATATATCCCAAACACACATATTCCCATTCTTTAAGTGAACAACTTTTTACTCACCTATATATCTCCTGAGAGAGACCGATCGAGTGAGATGATGAGAGAGACCGATCGAAAGGGCACGTGTGGATGGCTAAATAGCTAGCTAGATCTAGTTGTTGGGGAGGAGAGGTGAATCTAGCTATCTAACTAATGGAGAGGGAGTTATGGTGGAGGGGGGAATTAATATAATGGGGAGAGGAAGAGAGGTAGGACAAAGAGAGATGCGAGATAAGTCATTTATGAAGGAGAGTTATGGTGGAGGGGGACATTAATGAGGAGAGAAGAGAGGTAGGAGGAAGAGAGAAGAAGAGCAACAATGGTGTGGAGAGTGTGGAGAGGGGAGAGGAGGGGGAGAGAGGTGAAAGTGGGGAAGAGCAGGGGGAGGGGAGGGGGGGGGGGGTAAAAAGGTGGCAACCGCAACTAGCAGTAGTTCTGGATACCAGAGAGCGCTGCAGCTATGCTATTAGTAGTAGTGTTGCGTACCAGCGAGCGCTACTACTAAATGGGGCCAACTAGCAGCAGCGGTGCTGCAAAACAAAGCGCTACCGCAAAACACTTAGCAGTAGCGCTGGGTTTTGGGCAACGCTGCTACTACAACTACTGTCGGTGGCATCGTCTGGTCCCACATAGTAGTAGCGCGTTTTAAATATCCAACGCTACTACCAAGGTGTTAGTAGTAGCACCTAAATATATCAGCGCTACTGCTAATTACCAGCAGTGTTTTCTTTTTTCCAGCACTACTATCGAGGTCGTGCCTATAAGGTTTTTCCTCGTAGTGGGGGGGGGGGCTGTTGGAAATATTCCCTAGAGGCAATAATAAATTAGTTATTATTTTATTTCTTTGTTCGTGATAATCATTTATTATCCATGCTATAATTGTATTGATTGGAAACACAAATACATGTGTGGATAGATAGACAAAACACTGTCCCTAGTAAGCCTCTAGTTGACTAGCTCATTGATCAAAGATGGTCAAGGTTTCCTAACCATAGACAAGTGTTGTCACTTGATAACGGGATCACATTATTAGGAGAATCATGTGATGGACAAGACCCAAAACTATGAACGTAGCATATTGATCGTGTCATTTTATTGCTATTGTTTTCTGTGTGTCAAGTATTTGTTCCTATGACCATGAGATCATATAACTCACTGGCACCGGAGGAACACCTTGTGTGCATCAAACGTCGCAACGTAACTGGGTGACTATAAATGTGCTCTGCAGGTATCTCCGAAGGTGTCCGTTGAGTTAGTATGGATCAAGACTGGGATTTGTCACTCCGTGTGACGGAGAGGTATCTCGGGGCCCTCTCGGTAATACAACATCACACACAAGCCTTGCAAGCAATGTGACTAAGTGTAAGTCACATGATCTGGTATTACGGAATTAGAAAAGAGACTTGCTGGTAACGAGATTGAAATAGGTATGCGGATACTGACGATCGAATCTCGGGCAAGTAACATACCGAAGGACAAAGGGAATGACATACGGGATTATATGAATCCTTGACACCGAAGTTCAACCGATAAGATCTTCGAAGAATATGTGGGATCCAATATGGGCATCACAATACCGCTATTGGATATTGACCGAGGAGTACCTCGGGGCATGTCTACATAGTTCTCGAACCCGCAGGGTCTGCACACTTAAGGATCGGTGATGTTTTAGTATAGTTGAGTTATATGCGTGGTTACCGAATGTTGTTCGGAGTCCCGGATGAGATCACGAACGTCATGAGGATTTCTGAAATGGTCCGAAGATGAAGATTGATATATAGGATGACTTCATTTGGTTACCGGAAAGTTTTCGGGCATTACCGGGAATGTACCGGGAGTGAGAATGGGTTCCGGAAGTTCACCGGGAGGGGGCAACCCTCCCGGGGAAAGCCCAAAGGACTTATGGGTGGAGCACCAGCCCTTAGTGAGCTGGTGGAACAGTCCAATAAGGCCTATGCGCCATAAGAGAAAAACCAAAGAAAGAAAAAAAGGGAAAAGGTGGGAAGGAAGAGAAGGACTCCACTTTCCATTCCTATTTTGAGTAGGAGTCCTACTCCCCTCTTGGCCGGCACCCCCTTGGGGACTTGGTCCTCAAGGTTGCCTCCTCCCCCTCCCTCCTATATATACTTGTGATTTAGGTCTGATTTGAGACAACTTTTGCCACGTGCAACTCAGATCTAGACACCATAGTTTTACCTCTAGATCGTATTTCTATGGAGCTCGGGCGGAGCCCTGCAAGAGTAGATCCTTCACCACCACCGGAGCACCGTCACGCTACCGAAGAACTCATCTACTTCTCCATATTTCTTGCTGGATCAAGAAGGCCGAGATCATCGTCGAGTTGTACGTGTGCTGAACGCGGAGGTGCCGTCCGTTCGGCACTAGATCGGAGCGGATCGTGGAATGGCTCGCGGGACTGTTCGTGGGACGGTTCGTGGGGTGAATCGAGGGACGTGAGGACGTTCCACTACATCAACCATGTTTGTTAACACTTCCTGCTGTGCAATCTACAAGGGTACGTAGATCCAAATCTCCTCTCGTAGATGGACATCACCATGATAGGTCTTCGTGCGCGTAGGAATTTTTTTGTTTCCCATGCGACGTTCCCCAACAATGGCATCATGAGATAGGTTCATGCGTAGATGTTATCTCGATTAGAACACAAAGGGTTTTGTGGATGGTGATGTTCGATTTGCTGCCCTCCTTAGTCTTTTCTCGATTCGGCTATATTGTTGGATTGAAGCGGCCCGGACCGACATTATTCGTATGCTTACAGAAGACTGGTTTCATCGCTTGACATGCAACCTCGTTGCATAAATATGACTGGCGGGTGTCAGTTTCTTCAACTTTAGTTGAATTGGTTTTGACCGAGGCGGTCCTTGGAGAGGTTAAATAGCAATTTGCATATCTCCGTTGTGGTTTTTGTGTAAGTAAGATGCGATCTACTAGATACCCATAGCAACCACGTAAAACATGCAACAACAATTAGAGGACGTCTAACTTGTTTTTGCAGGGTATGCTTGTGATATGATATGGCCAATGACGTGATGTGATATATTGGATGTATGAGATGATCATGTTGTAATAGTTAATATCGACTTGCGCGTCGATGGTACGGCAACCGGCAGGAGCCATAGGGTTGTCCTTAAACTAATGTTGGTGTTTGCAGATGTGTTTACTATATTGCTAGGACATAGCTTTAGTAGTAATAGCATAAGTAGCACGACAACCCCGATGGCAACACGTTGATGGAGATCATGGTGTGGCGCCGGTGACAAGAAAATCGTGCCGGTGCTTTGGTGATGGAGATCAAGAAGCACATGATGATGGCCTTATCATGTCACTTATGAATTGCATGTGATGTTAATCCTTTCATGCACCTTATTTTGCTTAGAACGACGGTAGCATTATGAGGTGATCTCTCACTAAAATTTCAAGACGAAATTGTGTTCTCCCCAATTGTGCACCGTTGCGATAGTTCATCGTTTCGAGACACCACATGATGATCGGGTGTGATAGACTCAACGTTCACATACAACGGGTGCAAAACAATTGCACACACGGAACACTCGGGTTAAACTTGACGAGCCTAGCATGTGTAGACATGGCCTCGGAACACAAGAGACTGAAAGGTCGAGCATGAATCATATAGTTGATATGATTAGCATAGAGATGCTTACCACTGATGCTATACTTAGCTCACGTGATGATCGGAGTTGAGTTAGTGGATTTGGATCATGTACCACTCAAATGACTAGAGAGATGTACTTTTTGAGTGGGAGTTCTTAATTAATATGATTAATTGAACTAATTATCATGAACATAGTCTAATGGTCTTTGCGAATTACGATGTAGCTTGCACTATAGCTCTACATGTTTTTATATGTTCCTAGAGAAAGTTTAGTTGAAAGTTGATAGTGGCAACTTTGCGGACTGAGTCCGTAAAACTAAGGATTGTCCTCATTGCTGCGCAGAAGGCTTATGTGCTTAATGCACCACTCGGTGTGCTGCACCTCGAGCGTCGTCTGTGGATGTTGCGAACATCTGACATAAACGTTTTTGATGACTACGTGATAGTTCAGTGCGTAATACTTAATGGCTTAAAAGCAAGGCGCCAAAGACATTTTGAAACGTCGCGGAACATAAGAGAGGTTCTAAGAGATGAAATTGATATTTCATGCTCGTGCCCTTGTTGAGAGGTAAGAGATCTCCGACAAGATTCTTTGCCTGCAAAGTAAAGGAGAAAAGCTCAAATCATTGAGCATGTTCTCAGATTGTCTGAGTACAACAATCGCTTGAATCAAGTGGGAGTTAATATTCCAGATGAGATAGTGATGGTTCTCCAAAGTCACTGCCACTAAGCTGCTAGAGCTTCGTGATGAACTACAACATATCAAGGATAAATATGATGATCCTTGAGCAATTCGCAATGTTTGACACTGCGAAAGTAGAAATCAATAAGGAGCATCAATTGTTGATGGTTAGTAAAACCACTAGTTTCAAGAAGGGCAAGGGCTGGAAGGGATACTTCATGAAATGGAAAACTAGTTGCTGCTCTAGTGAAGAAACCCAAGATTGAACCCAAACCCAAGACTAAGTGCTTATGTTATGAGGGGAACGGTCACTAAGGCGGAGCTACCCTAGATACTTGGTAGATAAGAAGGCTGGCAAAGTCGACATAAGTATATTGATGTGTACTTTACTAGTACTCCTAGTAGATCGAGGGTATTGGATGCCGGTTCGGTTGCTAAGTGATTAGTAACTCGAAATGAAAGATACAGTATAAACGGAGACTAGCTAAAGGCGAGGTGACGATATGTGTTGGAAGTGTTTCCACGGTTGATGTAATCAAACATCGCACGCTCCCTCTATCATCCGGATTGGTGGTAAAACCTAAATAATTGTTATTTGGTGTTTGTGTTGAGCATGAACATGATTGGATCGTGTTTATTGCAAAAAGATTATTCATTTAAAGAGAATAATAGTTATTCTATTTGCTTGAATAATTACCCTCAATGGTTTATTTAATCTCGATCATAGCGTTACACATGTTCATAAAATTAGTGCCAAAAGTAACAAAGTAATAATGATAGTACCACTTAGCTGTGGCACTGCCACTTGAGTCATGTTGGTATAAAATGCATGAAGGAGCTCCATGCTGATGGATCTTTGTACTCACTCATTTTTGAAACGTTTGAGACATGCAAACCATACCTGTTGGTATAAACGCATAAAGAAACTCCATGCGGATGGATCGTTTGGATTCACTTAATTTTGAATCACTTGAGACATGCAAATCATGCCACATGAAACAAGAGAGTAACTTGTTGGGAGTAATGCATTTTTGATGTGTGCAGTCCAATAAGTGCTGAGGCACGCAGTGGATATCGTTATGTTCTTACTTCAGTGACGATTTGAGTAGATACATGAGTATTTACTTGATGAATCACAAGGCTGAAATATTGAAAAGTTCAAAGCTATTTCAGAGTGAAGATCATCGTGACAAGAGGATAAAACAGTCTACGATATGATCATAGAGATGAATATCTGAGTTGAGTTTTGGTATGCAATTAAGACAATGTGGAAGTTGTTTTCGCAGTTCATGCCACCTAGAACACCATAGTGTGATGATGTATCTAAACGTCATAAGCCGCACCCTACGTGATATGGTGCATACTATGATGTCTCTTATCGAATTGCCACTATCGTTTATGGGGTATGCATTAGAATTAGAGACAACCGCATTCACTTTAAATAGGGCACCACGTATTTCCGTTGTGATGACACAGTATAGACTATGGTTTGGAGAAACCTAAGTTGTCATTTCTTGAAAAGTTTGGGGCTGCGATACTTATGTGAAAAAGTTTCAGTTTGATAAGCTCGAACCCAAAGCGGATAAATGCATATTCATAGGATATCCAAAATAGTTGGATACATCTCCTATCTCAGATCCGGAAGCAAAGTGTTTGTTT
The DNA here is from genome assembly GCF_904849725.1 of Hordeum vulgare subsp. vulgare. Classification (NCBI taxonomy): domain Eukaryota; kingdom Viridiplantae; phylum Streptophyta; class Magnoliopsida; order Poales; family Poaceae; genus Hordeum; species Hordeum vulgare. The sequence continues at coordinate 178,038,188 of NC_058524.1, read as the reverse complement.
CTAGAAATGGGTCCTTTCTCGAGGAAAGGTTTCCCTCGAAAGAATTGAGAGGGAGGGTGGTGGAACTTGATGAGGTTAGTGAACCGTCACTTCAACGAGTGTGTAGCAGGGCGCAGGAAGATGTTCCTGTGGCGCCTACACCAATTGAAGTAGAAACTGATGATGGTGATCATTGAGCTTCGGATCAAGTTACTACAAACCTCGTAGGACGACAAAGGTCATGTACTACTATAGAGTGGTACGGTAACCCTGTCTTGGAGGTCATGTTGTTGAACAACAATGAACCTACGAGTAAGAACAAGAAATGGTTGGCCCGGATTCCGACAAATGGCTGGAGGCCATGAAATCCGAGAGAGGATCCATGTATAAAACAAAGTGTAGACTTTGGAAGAATTACTTGATGGTAGTAAGACTATTAAGTAAAGATGGATCCTTAAAAGGAAGACAGACGATGATGGTGATAAGTCACTATTAAGAAAAGCTGGACTTGTCGCAAAGATGTTTTCGACAAGATCAAAGAGTCGACTATGATGTGACTTTCTCACTCGTAGCGATGCTAAAAGTCTGTTGGAATTATGGTAGTAGTTGCTGCATTATTTGTGAAATATTGCACACAGGAAGTCAAAACATTGTTTCCTCGACGATTTCCTTGAGGAAAGGTTGTATGTGATACAACGAGAAGGTTTTGTCGATCCTAAGGATACTAACAAGTATGCAAGCTCTAGCGATCGTTCAATGGACTGGTGCAAGCATCTCGGAGTTGGAATATACACTTTGATGAGATGATCAAAGATTTTGGGTTTGTACAAGCTTTATGAGAAACTTGTATTTCCAAAGAAGTGAGTGGGAGCACTATAGAATTTCTGATAAGTATATGTGGTTGACATATTGGTGATCAGAACTAATGTATAGTTTCTGTAAAACATAAAGGTTGTTTGAAAGGGGTTTTTCAAAGGAAGAACTGGATAGAGCTACTTGAACATTGAGCATCAAGATATATGGAGATAGATCAAAATGCTAAACAAAACTTTCAAATGAAATGCATGCCTTGGCAAAGAAAGAGTTCTCGGCTGTGTTGTAAGGTGTGAGTTTGAGTAAAACTCCAAAGCCCGACCAAGGCAGAAGAAAGAGAAAGTACGAAGGTCGTCCCCTATGCTTTAGCCGTAGACTCTAAAGTATGCGAAGCTGTGTACCGCACGTGATGTGTGCCTTGCCACAAGTCTGTTAAGAGGTACAAAAGGGAATCACTAAAATAGTGGTCAAAGTTATCCTTAGTAACTAGTGGACTAAGGAAATGTTTCTCGATTATGGAGGTGTTTAAAGAGTTCGTCGTAAAGGGTTACGTTGATGCAAACTTTGACACTAATATGAATAACTATGAGTAGTAAAACGGATTCGTATAGTAGAGTAGATATTTGGAGTATTTCCGAATAACACGTAGTAGCAGCATCTATAAGATGACATAAAGATTTGTAAAGCAAACATGGATCTGAAAGTTTCAGAATCATTGACTAAAAACTTATCTCACGAGGAAAACGTGATCAGACCCCAGAACTATATGGGTGTTGGATTCGTTGAAATCACATGGTGATGTGAACTAGATTATTGACTCTAGTGCAAGTGGGAGACTGTTGGAAATATGCCCTAGAGGCAATAATAAATTAGTCATTATTTTATTTCTTTGTTCGTGATAATTGTTTATTATCCATGCTATAATTGTATTGATTGGAAACGCAAATACATGTGTGGATACATAGACAAAACACCATCCCTAGTAAGCCTCTAGTTGACTAGCTCGTTGATCAAAGATGGTCAAGGTTTTCCAACCATAGACAAGTGTTGTCACTTGATAACGGGATCACATCATTAGGAGAATCATGAGATGGACAAGACCCAAAACTATGAACGTAGCATATTGATCGTGTCGTTTTATTGCTATTGTTTTCTGCGTGTCAAGTATTTGTTCCTATGACCATGAGGTCATATAACTCACTGTCACCGGAGGAATACCTTGTGTGCATCAAACGTCGCAACGTAACTGGGTGACTATAAAGGTGCTCTACAGGTATCTCCGAAGGTGTCCGTTGAGTTAGTATGGATCAAGACTGGGATTTGTCACTCCATGTGACGGAGAGGTATCTCGGGCCCTCTCGATAATACAACATCACACACAAGCCTTGCAAGAAATGAGACTAAGTTTAAGTCACGGGATCTTGTATTACGAAACGAGAAAAGACACTTGCTGGTAACAAGGTTGAAATAGGTATGCGGATACCGACGATCGAATCTCGGGCAAGTAACATACCGAAGGACAAAGGGAATGACATACGGGATTATATGAATCCTTGACACATAGGTTCAACCGATAAGATCTTCGGAGAATATGTGGATCTAATATGGGCATCCAGGTCCCGCTATTGGATATTGACCGAGGAGTACCTCGGGGCATGTCTACATAGTTCTCGAACACGCAGGGTCTGCACACTTAAGGATCGGCGATGTTTTAGTATAGTTGAGTTATATGCATGGTTAATGAATGTTGTTCGGAGTCCCGGATGAGATCACAGACGTCACGAGGGTTTCTGGAATGGTTCGGAGATGAAGATTGATATATAGGATGACTTCATTTGGTTACCGGAATGTTTTCGGGCATTACCGGGAATGTACCGGGAGTGACGAATGGGTTCCGGAAGTTCACCTGGAGGGGGGCAACCCTCCTGGGAGAAGCCCAATGGCCCTAGGGGTGGCGCACCATCCCTTAGTGGGCTTGTGGGACATCCCAAGAGGGGATATGTGCAAAGGAAAGAAAACCAAATGAATAGAAAAAAAAGAGAGGTGGGAAAGAAGAGAAGGACTCCACTTTCCAATCCTATTTTGAGTACGATTGGAGTAGTACTCCTACTCCCCTCTTGGCCGGCACCCCCTTGGGGACTTGGTCCTCAAAGTTGCCTCCTCCCCCTCCCTCCTATATATAGTGGTGATTTAGGGCTGATTTGAGACAACTTTTGCCACGTGCAACTCAGATCTAGACACCATAGTTTTACCTCTAGATCGTATTTCCGCGGAGCTCGAGCGGAGCCCTGCAGGAGTAGATCCATCACCACCACCGGAGCGCCGTCATGCTACCGCAGAACTCATCTACTTCTCCGTCTTGCTTGCTGTATCAAGAAGGCCGAGATCATCGTCGAGCTGTACGTGTGCTGAACGTGGAGGTGCCGTCCGTTCGGCACTAGATCGGAGCGGATCGTGGGACTGATAGTGGGACGGTTCGTGGGGCGGATCGAGGGATGTGAGGACGTTCCACTATATCAACCGCGTTTCTTAACGCTTCCTGCTGTGTGATCTACAAGGGTACGTAGATCAAAATCTCCTCTCGTAGATGGACATTGCTACTTCTAGAACTTGCGTTGGTTTTTCCCTTGAAGAGGAAAGGGTGATGCAGAAAAGTAGAGATAAGTATTTCCCCCAGTTTGAGAACCAAAGTATCAATCCAGTAGGAGTATCAAGATGAGGCACCAAGGCACCTGCGCAAGAACAAACAAACTTGCACCCAACGCGATAAAGGGGTTGTCAATTACGATTACTTGCAAGGTGAGATCTGATAGTGATAATAGGTAAATATAAATAAATAAATAAAAGTGCAGCAAGGTATTTTTGGTATTTTTGTATGTAGATGTGAATATATAATGTGTAAAATAGACCCGGGGGCCATAGTGTTCACTAGAGGCTTCTCTCATGATAGGAAATATTATGCTGGGTGAACGAATTACTGTCGAGCAATTGATAGAATTGCGCAAAGTCATGACGATATCTAAGGCAATGATCATACATATAGGCATCACGTCCGAGACAAGTGGACCGATACTTTCTGCATCTACTACTATTACTCCACACATCGACCACTATCCAGCATGCATCTAGTGTATTGAGTTCATAACAAACAGAGTAACGCCTTAAGCAAGATGACATGATGTAGAGGGATAAATTCATGCAATATGATATAAACCCCATATTTTTACCCTTAATGGCAACAACACGATGCGTGCCTCGCTACCCCTTCTGTCACTAGGTGAGGACACCGCACGGTATGAACCCAAAACCAAGCACTTCTCCCATTGCAAGAATTATAGATGAAGTTGGCCAAACGAAACCCATAACTTGAAGATAATTACAAGGATACAAAATCATTCATATAAGAAATTATAGGAGACTCAAATAGTATTCATATATAATCTGATCATAAATCCACAATTCATCGGATCTCGACAAACACACCGCAAAAGAAAGTTACATCGGATAGATCTCCATGAAGATCATGGAGAACTTTGTATTGAAGATCAAAGAGAGAGAAGAAGCCATCTAGCTACTAGCTATGGACCCGAAGGTCTGTGGTGAACTTCTCACGCATCATCAGAGAGGCAATGGTGTTGATGAAGAAGCCCTCCATGTCCGAATCCCCCTCCGACAGGGCACCAGAACGGTCCCCAGATGGGATCTCACGGAAACAGAAGCTTGCTGCGGCGGAAAAGTATTTTCGTGACTCTCTCTATTGGTTTGGCGATTTAGGGAATCTATAGGCGAAAGAGGTAGGGCAAAGGAGGCATGGGGGCCAACAAGCCTGCTAGGCGCCCCCCGGGGTGCGCCTAGGGGGCTCGTGGCCTCCTTCGTGGCCTTCTGACTTGGTTATCAAGTCTTTTGGATCCCTTCTGTTATGGAAAAAATCACCCCGAAGGTTTTTTTCCGTTTGGACTCCGTTTAATATTCTTATCTGAAAAAGGTCAAAAACACGGAAAAAATAGAAACTGGTACTGGGCACTGAGTTAATGGGTTAGTCCCAAAAATGATATAAAATAGCATATAAATGGATATAAAACATCCTAAGTTGATAATATGATAGCATGGACCAATAAAAAATTATAGATACGTTGGAGACGTATCAAGCATCCCCAAGCTTAACTCCTGCTCGTCCTTGAGTAGGGAAGTGATAAAGACCGAATTTTTGATGTGGAATGCTACCTACCATATTTGTTCTTTGTAACTTATTTATTGTGGCATGAATGTTCAGATCCATAAGATTCAAAACAATAGTTTAATATTCACATGAAAACAATAATACTTCAAGCATACTAGCAAAGTAATCATGAACTTTTGAAATAACAAGGCCAAAGAAAGTTATCCCTACAAAATCATATAGTCTGGCTATGCTCCATCATCCTCACACAACGAATTTAAATCATGCACAACCCCGGTATTGGCCAAGTAATTGTTTTCGCACTCTTACTTTCTCAAACATTTTCAACTCTCACACAATACATGAGCGTGAGCCATGGATATAGCACTATAGGTGGAATAGAGTGTGGTGGAGGTTGTGAGGCAAAAAGGAGGAGATGGTCACATCGACTCGGCGTATCAACGGGCTATGGAGATGCCCATCAATAGATATCAATGTGAATGAGTAGGAATTGCCATGCAACGGTGCACTAGAGCTATAAGTGTATGAAAGATCAAAAAGAAAACTAGTGGGTGTGCACCCAACTTGCTTGCTCACGAAGACCTAGGGCAATTTTGAGGAAGCCCATCATTGGAATATACAAGCCAAGTTATATAATGAAAATTCCCACTAGTACATGAAAGTGACAAAACAAGGGACTCTCTATCATGAAGAACATGGTGCTATTTGGAAGCACAAGCGTGGAAAAAGATAGTAGCATTGTCCCTTCTCTCTTTTTGTCTCATTTTTTTGTTTGGGCTCTTTGGCCTCTTTTTTTTCATTTAATTTTTTTCTTTTTTTGTGGGAATCTTTGGCCTCTTTTTTTTTATTTGGGCTTCGCTGGCCTCTGATGACCCACAAGTATAGGGGATCAATCGTAGTCCTTTTGATAAGTCAGAGTGTCAAACCCAACGAGGAGCAGAAGGATCTGATAAGTGGTTTTCAGCAAGGTAAAATCTGCAGCCACAGAAATTATCGGTAAAAAATGATTGTGTGGTGAGGTGATTCGTAGCGAGCAACAAGTAACAAAAGTAGCAACGGTGCAGCAAAGTGGCCCAATCCCTTTTGTAGCAAGGGACAAGCCTGGAAAAAGTTATATAGGAGGAAAAACGCTCCCGAGGACACACGGGAATTTCTGTCATGCTAGTTTTCATCATGTTCATATGATCCGCGTTCGTTACTTTGATAGTTTGATATATGGGTGGACCGGCGCTTGGGTACTACCCTTACTTGGACAAGCATCCCACTTATGATTAACCCCTCTCGCAAGCATCTGCAACTACGAAAGAAGAATTAAGACAAAGTCTAACCATAGCATTAAACTAGTGGATCCAAATCAGCCCCTTACGAAGCAACGCATAAACTAGGGTTTAAGCTTCTGTCACTCTAGCAACCTATCATCTACTTACTACTTCCCAATGCCTTCCTCTAGGCCCAAATAATGCTGAAGTGTTATCTAGTCGACGTTCACATAACACTACTAGAGGAAAAACAACATACAACACATCAAATTACCGAACGAATACAAATTCACATGACTACTATTAGCATGACTTATCCCATGTCCTCAGGAACAAAAGTAACTACTCACAAAGCATAATCATATTCATGACCAGAGAGGTAATGAGTAGCATCAAGGATCTGAACATAAACTCTTCCACCAAGTAATCCAACTAGCATCAACTACAAAGAGTAATCAACACTACTAGGAACCTTACAAGTACCAATCGGAGTCGCGAGACGGAGACTGGTTACAAGTGATGAACTAGGGTTTGGAGATGAGATGGTGCTGATGAAGATGTTGATGGTGACGAGTCCCCTCCGATGAGAGGAGTGTTGGTGATGACGATGGCTACGATTTCCCCCTCCGGGAGGGAAGTTTCCCCGGCAGGATCGTCCCGTAGGAGCTCTAGATTGGTTCTGCTCAAGTTCCACCTCGTGGCGGCGGTGAATCCACGAAAAAGCTCCTCCTTAATTTTTTTTCCAGACGAAACTCTTCATATAGCACAAGAGGGGGGCAAGTGGGCCAACAGGTTGCCCACAAGTCCTCATGGCGCAGCCTGGGGGGGTGCCGTGCAGGCTTGTGGCCAACCCCTGGAGCCCCTCTGGCACTTCTTCGGCCCAATATTTTTTATAAATCCGGAAAAAATCCTCGTTGATTTTTACGGCGTTTGGAGTTGCGCATAATAGGTATCTCAAACTTGCTCCACTTTCAGGCCAGAATTCCAGCTGCCGGTATTCTCCCTCTTCATGTAAACCTTGCAAAATAAGAGAGAAAAGGCATAAGTATTGTATCGTGAAGTGGAATAACAACCCAAGAAGAGATAAATATCAACATAAAAGCATGATGCAAAATGGACGTATCAGTATCTCATCGAGTTATCGGGACATATGAATAAAGGGGCTTACAGTTTTGCCTCCCAACTGCTTACCTCAAGGGTAATGTCAACAATAATAACTCATGAATGCTTACCTCCAAGTTGACATATGAATATAGATATTTCCAAGCATATGACGTTAGCCAAGATAAAGGCGAAACAAGGAATTGGTGAAGATCACCATGACTCTTTCAAGGGCAAAAAGTAAAGGTACAAGATAGGCCCTTCGCAGAGGGAAGCAGAGGTTGTCATGCACTTTTGAGGTTTGGATGTGTGTCCTCTTAGTGCGGAGAAGCGTCACTTTATATTGCCCCCTGTGATAAAGAACTTTATTATGTAGTATGTCGCTTTTATGGCTTCCTCATCACAGGTTCGTACAAAGCTTATTTTCCACACACTAATAGATCATACATATTAGAGAGCAATTTTTATTGCTTGCACCGATGACAACTTACTTGAGGGATCTTATTCAATCCATAGGTGGGTATGGTGGACACTCATGGCAAAACTGGGCTGAAGGTTTATGGATGCACAAGTAGTATCTCTACTTAGTGCGGGAGTGTTAGAGCATATATCTCCATATGTGGTTTTGGTAATTGATGACAATTCCTATGGACTAATGGTTGCCTTAAGTTATATTTATAGGATTTGTCCATATGCACTTCTTGAAGTCCATCTGTTGGGTTCAAGGAGTTTATATGATGACCAAGGTGGTATTCAAGGTATTATCCAAAGAATGGTCATAGAGACACAAGGTTGATCAAGATCTCAGACAAAGAGTAAATCAAGATGATCGACACACAAAGCGTACAAGATGTACCGAGAGGGATCAAGTGATCCCATGGTATGGTACGCATTGTCCATTACGTGTTTGTGTACTAACCCATGGTCTTCGTGAGAGTTCTATGTGGGGGTTAGGTGTGTTTCCATGGGTTTGCGTCAAAGAGAAGATCTCATACAACCCATGAAGTATGACGTCAAGTTGTGATCGTCATCAAGATTGCGATGTGCAAGTTCAAGTGGATCAACACGAAGATATCATGCTTGAAGCTTGTTGTCCATTGACAAAGAGTAAATCAAGATGATCGACACACAAAGCGTACAAGATGTACCGAGAGGGATCAAGTGATCCCATGGTATGGTAAGCATTGTCCATTACGTGTTTGTGTACTAACCCATGGTCTTCGTGAGAGTTCTATGTGGGGGTTAGGTGTGTTTCCATGGGCTTGCGTCAAAGAGAAGATCTCATACAACCCATGAAGTATGACATCAAGTTGTGATCGTCATCAAGATTGTGATGTGCAAGTTCAAGTGGATCAGCACGAAGATATCATGCTTGAAGCTTGCTGTCCATTGACAAAGAGTAAATCAAGATGATCGACACACAAAGCGTACAAGATGTACCGAGAGGGATCAAGTGATCCCATGGTATGGTAAGCATTGTCCATTACGTGTTTGTGTACTAACCCATGGTCTTCGTGAGAGTTCTATGTGGGGGTTAGGTGTGTTTCCATGGGCTTGCGTCAAAGAGAAGATCTCATACAACCCATGAAGTATGACGTCAAGTTGTGATCGTCATCAAGATTGCGATGTGCAAGTTCAAGTGGATCAGCACGAAGATATCATACTTGAAGCTTGCTGTCCATTATGGTGGCAATGGACTTGTGAAGATATGCTGAAGAGTGGCTCACCCATAGTGAGTATGGGGGAGCAATCAACTAGTCTTCATCAACCCAACGCAATCAAGAAAGGTGGTCCATCTTGAGGAAGCCAAGATCATCATCATCTAGCTCAAGAGGACGAGGTGCAAGGTATAGGTTTCCCTTGATAGGTTTTCTGGTTAGGATAGATTGCTGTACTATCAAGGGGGGCTCTCAAGTGAGTAGCTTGATCGTATCGTTCGTTGAGAGCTCAAACCATTTGCATCCTTGCATCATACTTCTTGGTTCTTGTTTGGTATTTATCTTTGTGAGTTTTAGAGCTTATGGTCATCTTCGTGACAAGCTCGAGTTCATCGAAAACGGAGTCCATATGCATCTACGATGGTGTTTTCGATGTTGGAGTTTTTGCCAGTTCTTCATTCATAGAGATCTCACATCTCTATATCATTGGCATCTTCATATCTGCATGGTCTTAAGATTTCCAACAAGCTTGGGTTTGCTCGATTCGGAGCTCGTATGCAAAAGTTATGGCTGTTTGAGTGGCGAGCGGTAGTACCGCTGGACCTAGCGGTAGTACCGCTAGAGTTGGCGGTAGTACCGCTGGCCCTAGCGGTAGTACGGCTGGCTGGCGGTAGTACCGCACCTGGTTAGCGGTAGTACCGCTCCAGGAGCTTAGTACCGCCTGCCTAGCGGTTGTTCGTGGACGGACCTTTTTGCGAAGACTTTCTTGGCGGTGGTAGTGCCTTTGCACTACCAGGGGCCCAGCGGTAGTACCGCTGGGGCCAGCGGTAGTACCGCTGGAGTGCCAGCGGTAGTACCGCTGCAGCCAGCGGTAGTACCGCTAGCTGGCGGTAGTACCACTGCAGTCAGCGGTAGTACCGCTGGAGTGCCAGCGGTAGTACCGCTGCAGCCAGCGGTAGTACCGCTGGAGCTCGGGCAGAGAGTGGGGGTAACGGTCTGATTCCTTCCCCCACTATATAAAGGGGGTCTTCTTCCCCCTTGGCCTTATCCATCTGTTGAGCTCTTGTTCTACCTCCATTGTTGACATTCTTAGAGCTTGCTTACTCTCAATCCCTCCAATGATTCTTGCTTGTTCTTGAGGGAGAAGAGAGAGGAGATCTAGATCCACATCTCCACCAATCACTTTCTCCTTTATGTGAGGGGAACCCCTTGGATCTTGATCTTGGAGTTCTTTGTGAGCTCCTTGTTCTTCCTCTCATATTTCTCCATAGCTTTTGTTGTTGTGGAGGGATTTGAGTGTGACGGACTTGACCACTTCGTGTGTTCTTTCCATTGCATTAGTTGCATCGGTTTGAGTTCTCCACGTGATACGTGGAAGTGAAGTTTGAGAAGCTTATTACCTTTGGTACTTAGTACCCTAGATATTGTTCTTCATGGATGCTTTTTCATCCTAGAAGCTTGGTGGTGTTTCGGAGCTCAATCATTATGGTGTGAAGCACCGGGCAAGCGTCAGGGTCTCCAATTAGGTTGTGGAGATTGCCCCGAGCAATTTGTACGGGTACCGGTAACCGCCCCCAAGGGTTGCCACGTGTACGGGTTCGGTGACCGCCCCCAAGGTTTGCCATTTGTACGGGTTCGGTGACCGCCCTCAAGGGTCCCTTAGTGGAATCACGGCATCTTGCATTGTGTGAGGGCGTGAGGAGATTACGGTGGCCTTAGTGGCATCTTGGGGAGCATTGTGCCTCCACACCGCTCTAACGGAGATTAGCATCCGCAAGGGTGTGAACTTCGGGATACATCATCGTCTCCCCGTGCCTCGGTTATCTCTTACCCGAACCCTTTACTTATGCACTTTACTTTGTGATAGACATATTGTTTATTGTAATATATCTTGCTATCACTTAGTTGTTTATCTTGCTTAGCATAAGTTGTTGGTGCACATAGGTGAGCCTAGTTGTTTGTAGGTTTTGTGCTTGACATATTAAACGTTAGTTTTATTCCGCATTTGTTCAAGCCTAAACCTTAATTATTTTAAAGCGCCTATTCACCCCCCCTCTAGGCGACATCCACGTCCTTTCAGGGAGGTTTGGCTAATGTGAGGTGGAAGCAATCGTCACATGCTAATGGATCTCTAATCATATAACATTGTTGAGAACGAACCAAACACAATTCATTATTTTGTGTTCCTTGTCCAACATCTACTTCTAGGCATGCAATAGTTTAGTGAGTGTTCACAATCATAGGTGGTGTCAGATATGATATATTTATATGTGAACCTCTCCTTCTTTATCACTTCCTATTAATTGCAACAATGACCAAGGTCTACGTTTGCCTACCCTCAACAAGTTTCAATCCTCATTCTTTTTATATGTGAAGCCATCACTTCCCATAAGATCATTACATGATCTTTCATGCTTTTGTTCTATTCTCACTCTTTTGATCGCGGCAAGAGGCAAAGCCCTTCAATTAAGACACCCTTTATTATATGTCTCACGAGCTCGAATACATCAGGGGTGACACAAAGAAAAACTCAAGACTAAAATACTAAGACTTTTAATGTACTAGAGAAAGAGAAAACTGAAAAGGAAAACTAAAACAAAGGTAAAGACAAAAGATGTGACGGTGATACGATACCGGGGCAACTCCCCCAAGCTTGGCACAAGCCAAGGGGATTGCCCATACCCATGCTTAGTTGTCTTCCTTTGGTGGTGATGATGGAGGAGTTGTTGAAGAAGTCTTGAGGTTGTTTAATTTCCACTTGAGCATAAAGTTCTGCTCCCTTAGATCATCATTTTCCTCTTCAAGCTTCAACACCCTTTGTCATAATTCCTGCTTACTCTCCTGCAAGAAACAAGAAGCGATAAACAAGGTCTTAGGCTTCTTCCTTGAGCCAGGGAGGCTCGACTTCTTGAACTCCACATGCGTTAGTCCAGGTTGAGGTAGAGGAGCCTCCTCTTCATCGGAACTCGTTTGTTCCTTCCCCTTGGGATCATAATATTCTTCCTCATCAGATGTCCAGCCATAAGTATCAAAGTCCCCATAGACCCTGGTGTTAGCAAGGTAATCATCCACATAGCCCTCCCCCTCTGAATCCTGAGAAGACATCTTGACCTAGATCTGCGGCAGAAAACAGGCTCGAAACGAAAAACAGAGGAAATCTACGTGATGCACATGTCAAACCAAACGAGAGTATATATAATGATTTTTTAGACCAGAAGGAGTACCCTGCACGAAAACGGAGTCCGGGAGGCGCACGAGGTCTCCACAAGCCCTCACGGTGCGGCCAGGGGGTTGGGCCGCGCCATGCAGGCTTGTCGCCTCCTCGCGCACTTTCCGGACTACTTCCAATTTTTGTACTTTTTCAAATATTCCAAAATAGAGAAAATTTCCTACTGGAAAAGTTTTGGACTCTGTTTTCTTACCGAATCACATACCTCTTCGTTTTCGGAGTCTGAAACAGGCTGATAAATATCCGTTAGGTATTCTTCCGGAGTTATGGTATTGATAATATTGCTTTCAACATTTATGGGAGTACCTGAGATATAATGCTTGATTCTCTGCCCATTTACCACTCTCGGACTATTACCTTCCATGTTGTTGATCTTGATAGCACCGGAACGATATACTTCCTCAACAACATAGGGACCTTCCCATTTAGAGAGAAGCTTGCCTGCAAAGAATCTTAAACGAGAGTTATATAGCAAGACATAATCACCTTCATTGAACTCACGCTTTTGTATCCTCTTATCATGCCACCTCTTAACCTTCTCTTTAACAACTTGGCATTCTCATATGCCTGAGTTCTCCACTCATCAAGCGAGCTAATATCAAATAACCTCTTCTCACCGGTAAGTTTGAAATGAAAGTTGAGCTCTTTGATTGCCCTATAAGCTTAATGCTCTAGCTCAAGAGGTAAATGACATGCTTTACCGTACACCATTTTGTACGGAGACATGCCCATGGGATTATTATAGGGAGTTCTATAAGCCCCCAGTGCGTCATCGAGCTTGTTAGAGCAATTCTTTCTAGACCCATTGACAGTCTTTTGCAGAATCAATTTAATCTCTCTATTACTTAGCTCTACTTGACCACTGGACTGAGGGTGATAGGGAGACACAATTCTATGTTTGACATCGAACTTAGCAAGCGTTTTACGAAAAGCACCATGAATGAAGTGTGAACCACCGTCGGTCATTAGATATCTAGGGACTCCTAACCTAGGGAAGATAACTTCTTTCAGCACTACTAGTGGGTATAGCTTCTAACCACTTAGTGACGTAATCAACAACAACTAGGATATGAGTATACGCGTTGGATTTTGGAAAAGGTCCCATATAATCAAAGCCCCGGACATCAAATGGTTCAATGACAAGTGAATAGTTCATAGGCATTTCCTGACATTTGCTAATATTACCTATTCTTTGACATTCGTCACAAGACAAGACAAACTTACGGGCATCCTTGAAGAGAGTGGGCCAATAGAAACCTGATTGCAATACCTTGTGTGCAGTTCTATCTCCCGCATGGTGTCCTCTGTAGGCCTCGGAGTGACACTTCTGTAGGATCTGTCCCTGTTCATGTTCAAGTACACAACGTCTAATAACACCATCTACTCCTTCCTTATAAAGGTGAGGATCATCCCAAAAGTAATGTCTCAAGTCAAAGAAGAATTTCTTCTTTTGCTGGTACGTGAAACTAGGTGGTATGTATTTGGCAACGATATAGTTTGCATAATCAACATACCACGGTGCACTACGTGAAGCATTGTTGACATTCAATTGCTCATCGGGAAAGCTATCATCAATAGGTTGTGGGTCATCAATAACGTTCTCCAACCTAGACAAGTTATCTACTACTGGGTTATCAGCACCCTTTCTGTCGACAACGTGCAAATCAAATTCTTGTAGCAAGAGAATCCATCTGATAAGTCTAGGTTTAGCGTCCTTCTTCTCCATGAGGTACTTAATAGCAGCATGATCAGTGTGAATAGTGACTTTGGAATCAACTATGGAAGACCTGAACTTTTCACATGAAAACACGACTCCTAAAAATTCCTTCTCCGTAGTAGCATAGTTTCTTTGGGCACTGTCTAGAGTTTTACTAGCATAGTGAATAACATTCAACTTCTTATCAACTCTTTGCCCTAGAACAACAGCAACATCATAATTACTAGCATCACACATGAGTTCAAAAGGTAAGTTCCAATCAGGTGGTTGAACAATAAGTGCAGTTATCAAAGCCCTCTTAAGTATTTCGAAGGCTTCCTCACAATCATCGTCAAAAATAAATGGAATATCCTTTTGCAAGAGATTGGTAAGAGGCCTAGAAATCTTAGAGAAGTCTTTAATGAACCTTCTATAGAAACCAGCATGACCAAGGAAACTTCTTATACCTTTGATATTTGTGGGGTATGGCATTTTCTCGATTGCATCAACCTTAGCCTTATCAACTTCAATACCTCTTTCAGAAATTTTATGTCCGAAGACGATGCCTTCATTAACCATAAAGTGGCACTTCTCCCAATTCAAGACAAGATTGTTGTCTTTACATCTTTGCAAGACTCGATCAAGGTTGCTGAGGCAATCATCAAAAGAAGACCCGTAAACGGAAAAGTCATCCATGAAAACCTCGACAGTCTTTTCACAAAAGTCAAAGAATATAGCCATCATACATCTTTGAAAGGTGGCAGGTGCATTACATAAGCCAAAAGCATACGTCTTTAAGCAAAGGTACCGAAAGTGCAGGTGAAAGTTGTTTTCTCCTAATCAGTTTGTGCAACTGGTATTTGGGAGAAACCAGAATAACAGTCTAGAAAGGAAAAGTGTGTGTGTTTAGACAACCTTTCTAGCATTTGGTCGATAAAAGGGAGAGGGTAATGATCTTTCCTAGTGGCTTTATTCAGTTTCCTAAAATCGATCACCATCCTATAGCCAGTAATAATCCTTTGTGGGATCAATTCATCCTTATCATTAGGGACAACGGTAATGCCGCCCTTCTTAGGGACGCAATGCACCGGACTCACCCAATCGCTATGAGCAACACGATAGATAAGACCCGCTTCCAGGAGCTTTAGTATTTCTTTTCTTACTACTTTTTTCATCCTAGGATTCAATCTCCTTTGATGATCAGCAACTCGTTTGAAATCAGGATCGGTTTTAATCTTGTGCTGGCACAGAGTGGGACTAATGCCCTTAGATCATCAAGAGTATATCCAATAGCAGCACGGTGCTTCCTCAGAGTTTTTAGCAACTTATTTTCTTCATGCTCTGAGAGGCTAGCACTAATAATGACATGATATATGTCCTTTTCATCAAGATAAGCATACTTAAGAGTATTTGGCATATGTTTAAGCTCGAATAGAGGATCACCCTTTGGTGGGGGTGGATCCCCAAGCAGTTCAACATGCAATTTATTCTTAAGGATAGGATATTGTTCTAAGACAACTCTATCTATCTCATCTGTTTCGTCCATATGCATATCATTTTCATGCTCAAGCAAGTATTGCTCTAAGGGATCAGTAGGAGGCACGGCAATAGAAGCTAAGGCAATAGTTTCATCCCTACTAGGCAGCTCCTTTTCATGAGGTTGTCTACCAAACTTGGAGAAGTTGAACTCGTGTGACACACCTTCAAAGCCAACAGTCACAGTTTGCTTCTCACTATCAATATGAGCATTGACAATATTGAGAAAGGGTCTGTAAAATATGATGGGACAAAAGCTATCTTGTGCGGTAGCAAGAACGAGGAAATCAGCAAGATACTTCGTTTTACCACATAAGACTTCAACATCCCTAACAATTCCCACAGGGCAGATAGTATCTCTATTGGCAAGCTGAATAGTGACATCAATAGGCTCTATCTCAAGAGGTGCAATCTCGTCTTTGATTTCATCATATAAGGATTGAGGTATTGCACTAACACTAGCACCCACGTCACATAAACCATGATAACAATGATCTCCTATCTTAACAGAAACCACAGGCATGCCAATAAAAGGCTATGTTTGTCTCTAGCGTGAGGTTAAGCAATTCTAGCACCATCTTCACAGAAGTGAATATCATGTCCCTCAACATCGTCGGACAAAAGATCTTTGATAAATAGCAATTCTAGGTTCAACTCTAATTTCCTCAGGGGGTGTAGGTGTTCTAATGTAGCCTCTACGTATCATAGTTGAAGCTTTAGAATGAATCTTTATCCTAACAGGGAAAGGTGGTTTCTCAATGTAAGCACTGGGAACAACAGGATCATTATAGGCAATGACTCTCTCTTCAACTGGATTGGGTTTAACTACATTGACTTCTAAAGGAGGATGATATTTGAACCACTTCTCTTTGGGGAGATCAATATGAGTAGCAAATGATTCACACAATGAAGCTACTATCTCAGAGTCAAGTCCATACTTAGCGCTAAAGTCACAAAAAGTATTTGTCTCATCAAAGGATTTAACGCAATCAAACGTGAAATTCATACCTGACTCCTTACCTTATTCAAGCTCCCAATCTTCAGAGTTGCGTTTAATTCTCTCCAATAAATTCCATTTGAAGTCAATATCTCTCTTCATAAAAGAACCGGTACAAGAAGTGTCAAGCATGGTGCGATCATCATGAGAAAGCCGAGCATAGAAGTTCTGAATGATAATTTCTTTCGAGAGCTCATGATTGGGGCATGATAATTTATGCTTTCTCTGTCACGAGGCCAAAAGTTATAAATATAATTCCGATCACGATGTACGAAATGCATAGGATAAAACTTTTGATGAAATTCCAATTTCAACCGATTGTAGTCCCATGATCCAGTATCATCACATAGCCTATGCCATGTCAATGACTTATCCTTCAAAGATAAAGGAAAGACCTTATTCTTGACCTCATCCTCGGGCAAACCTGCAAGCTTAAATAAACGACAAACTTCATCTACATAGATCAGATGCAAGTCTGGATGTGGTGTTCCATCTCCTGTAAAAGGATTAGCCAGCAGTTTCTCAAGCATACCCGAAGGAAATTCAAAGCAAATATTTTCAGTAGGTGCAGCAGGTTGAGGAGCAACTCTCTGTGCTTCTGTTCGAGGTGAGGATACCCCGAACAAGCCCCTCAAAGGATTAGTATCCATAGTGACAAGTGACAATAAATTTCGGCACACTATATGAATGTTTCCTTACCAAGTTCCACTTACCAAAGGCGCTTCACTCCCCGGCAACGGCGCCAGAAAAGAGTCTTGATGACCCACAAGTATAGGGGATCAATCATAGTCCTTTCGATAAGTAAGAGTGTGGAACCCAACGACGAGCAAAAGGATCTTATAAGTGGTTTTCGGCAAGGTAAAATCTGCACGCACTGCAATTGTCGGTAACAAGTGATTGTGTGGTGAGATGATTCGTAGCGAGCGACAAGTAAAAAAAGTAGCAACGGTGCAGCAAAGTGGCCCAATCCCTTTTGTAGCAAGGGACAAACCTGGACAAAGTCTTATAGGAGGAAAAACGCTCCCGAGGACACACGGGAATTTTTGTCATGCTAGTTTTCATCATGTTCATATGATCCGCGTTCGTTACTTTGATAGTTTGATATGTGGGTGGACCAGCGCTTGGGTACTGCCCTTACTTGGACAAGCATCCCACTTATGATTAACCCCTCTCGCAAGCATCCGCAACTATGAAAGAAGAATTAAGACGAAGTCTAACCATAGCATTAAACTAGTGGATCCAAATTAGCCCCTTACGAAGCAACGCATAAACTAGGGTTTAAGCTTCTGTCACTCTAGCAACCCATCATCTACTTACTACTTCCCAATGCCTTCCTCTAGGCCCAAATAATGGTGAAGTGTTATGTAGTTCACATAACACCACTAGAGGAAAAACTACATACAACACATCAAATTAACGAACGAATACCAAATTCACATGACTACTATTAGCATGACTTATCCCATGTCCTCAGGAACAAAATTAACTAATCACAAACCATAATCATATTCATGACCAGAGAGGAGTAGCATCAAGGATCTGAACATAAACTCTTCCACCAAGTAATCCAACTAGCATCAACTACAAAGAGTAATCAACACTACTAGCAACCTTACAAGTACCAATCGGAGTCGCGAGACGGAGATTGGTTACAAGTGATGAACTAGAGTTTGGAGATGAGATGGTGCTGATGAAGATGTTGATGGTAACGAGTCCCCTCCGATGAGAGGAGTGTTGGTGATGACGGTGGCAACGATTTCCGCCTCCGGGAGGGAAGTTTCCCCGCCAGGATCGTCCTGCCGGAGCTCTAGATTGGTTCTGCTCAAGTTCCGCCTCGTGGCGGCGACGAATCCACGAAAAAGCTCCTCCTTGATTTTTTCCAGACGAAACCCTTCATATAGAAGAAGAGGGGGCAAGCGGGCCAACAGGTTGCCCGCAAGCCCTCATGGCGTGGCCTGGGGGGGTGGCCGCGCCGTGTAGGCTTGTGGCCAACCCCTGGCTCCCCTCTGGCGCTTCTTCGGTCTAGTATTTTTTATAAATCTGGAAAAAATCCTCATTGATTTTTATGGTGTTTGGAGTTGCGCAGAATAGGTATCTCAAACTTGCTCCACTTTTAGGCCAGAATTCCAGCTGCCGGTATTCTCTCTCTTCATGTAAACCTTGCAATATAAGAGAGAAAAGACATAAGAATTGTACCGTGAAGTGAAATAACAGCCCAAGAAGCGATAAATATCAACATGAAAACATGATGCAAAATGGACGTATCAGCCTCTTTTATTATTTCCTCACATGGGACAATGCTCTAATAATGATGATCATCACACTTTATTTACTTACAACTCGATACTTAGAACAATAATGACTCTATATGAAATGCCTCCGGCAGTGTACCGGGATGTGCAACGATCTAGCTTAGCGTATGACGTTGAAACATCTCGCTAGCTATCTTATGATCATGCAATCGCAATATGAAAGTGATGACACATGTCATGAGACGGAACGGTGGAAGTTGCATGGCAATATCTGTCGGAATGGCTATGAAATGCCATAATTGGTAGGTATGGTGGCTGTTTTCAGGAAGGTATATGGTGGTTTTGTGCACCGGCGAAAGTTGCGCGACACTAGAGAGGCTAGCAATGGTGGAAGTGTGATAGTGCATCTATACCATGGAATCACATTAGTCATGAAGAACTCATATACTTATTGCAAAAGTTTTATTAGTAATCGAAACAAAGTGCTAAACGCTTACTCCTAGGGGAAGGGTTGGTAGGAGTTAACCATCGCGCGATCCCGACCGCCACACAAAGGATGACTATCAATAAATCAATTATGCTCCGACTTCCTAACATAGCGGTTGACCATACGTGCATGCTACGGGAATCACTAACCTTAAGACAAGTATTTCTAGATTCACAACACCCTACTATCATAACTCCAATATTTCCATATCCATATCTCAAAACTAATTGTGAGGAATCAAACTTCTCTTACTAATCAATGCACTTAATATGAAAGTTTTTATTATATCCTCTTTGGATGCCTATCATATTTAGGACTAATTTCATAACACACGCCAATTACCAAGTTACTTAGAGAGAGCGCTCTCAAAATGATATAAGTGAAGATCGAGAGTTTTTGTTTCTACAAAATATGACACCGCTATGCTCTACAAAGATTTAAGTGAAGCACTAGAGCAAAATTATCTAGCTCTAAATATATAAGTGAAGCTCATGGGAGCAAATATATCTATCTCAAAACATATAAGTGAAGCACATGGGAGCAAAATTATCTAGCTCAAAAGATATAAGTGAAGCACATGCGAGCTAAGTTGCCTAACTCAAAAGATATAAGTGAAGCTCATTGAGTATTCTAACAAAATCACGATGAGTGCATGTCCCTCTCAAAAGGTGTGCAGCAAGGATATTGTGATAAAACAAAAAGCAAAGACTCCTATAATACACAACACTCCAAGCAAAACATATATCATGTGGTTAATAAAAATATAGCTCCAAGAGGGGATGCCTTCCCGGGGCATCCCCAAGCTTAGGCTTTTTGTGTCCTTGAATTTGGCTTGGGATGACTTGGGCATCCCCAAGCTTAGGATCTTTCCACTCTTTATTCCATTGTCCATAAGAACATCACCCAAAACATGAAAACTTCACAACACAAAAGTTTAAACAGAAACTCGTGATATCATTAGCATAAGAAAACAAACCACAAACTTTTTAGGTACTGTAGTAACTTATATTCCATTTAGATTGATGTTATGTTACTGTATTTTCACTTCTCCATGGCTCGTACCCCCCGATACTAACCATAGTTTCATCAAAATAAGCAATCAACGCAACAAAAACAGAATCTGTCAAAAACAGAACAGTCTGTAGCAATCTGTATATTTCGTGTACCTGTGCTATCCCAAAAATTCTGAACAAATTATGACAAATAGCGAAATTTTCATATCAATCAGCAGCATAAAGAATAAACTCAAAAGCTCTTTCTGGATAGGAAATAAAAATAAAGTTTCTGTCTTTTTTCAGCATGATTAAACAACTATCACTCATGGGGTTATAGTCCTAGGGTAGGGTCATAGGCCTGCCCTGTAGGTCCTACCCAAGGACTACCCCTCATAAGGGACAAGGCCCTTAGTCAGTTCCGACTGAACTAAGGAGTTCCCATCATCCAGTCGATAACAGATCCTCGACCATCCAGTCGGAGACGAGCATTCGGAGTATACCAAACTAACCGAGTGGATTCCACCCTGTGCATCGTAACCCCCCTGGAGGGAAACGGTCATACGTTTCCATGTGCCTTTATTAGCATTTAAGACGTACGTTACCTGTAACGTAGGCATTTATTCGCCACTACTCCACCCCTGTGCACCGAACCGTTGTGGAGGGCAGCGCACTCTATATAAGCCACCCTCCCCCACTAGTGCAGGGGTTAGCAATTCACTGTATTCCATATTCCACTCGACAACAAGCTCCTAGAGCACTGAGAGGTAGGGCTATTACCTCCACCGCATAGGGGCCTGAACTCATACAACCTCGCCGTAGCTAAGGCTCTGCCCATCCTTTCGTACCCTACACATCTACTGTCAGACTTATACCCACGACAGTTGGCGCCCACCGTGGGGCAGGCGTCTAAGCGACTTCCGGCGAGTTTGCGACTACATCATTTCGTCATGTTGTCCGGTGGAGATTCGAGCATGGGTCACGAGATCCTCTTCGGTGCACTCTCCTTCATCATCGACGATTCGGCATGGCTTCGGGACACTCCTCTCGACATCGAGGCGCTTCCCTGCTGCGGGGCTACGCACTTCCGTGCTGGCGCCCGCGGCATTCTTCTTCTCCAGCAGCCGGCTCCGGTGTCGACCTACACCGCCGTCACGCGCCGCAACAAGGGGTCCTGCCGTCCGCGGCTCCAGCGTTGGGTGCAGCACGCCCAGGCGCGCCAGAACGCGTCTTCACAAGTGGCGGTCCTAGAGTCGGTTGTGGTTGCCCCGCCGTCCCAACGCTCGGACTCGGTTCCGACTGAGTTTCCTTCCGAGTGCGTGGGTCGCGGGCCTGCAGCAGAAGTACACATGGCCAACTCCCATGAAGGTCCCCGTCAAGCTGGCCGGAACGAGCACGAGATCGGCGAAACATCCGGCGCTTGCCGTCCGCCTCGCCGTTCTGCCAGTCGGCACACTCGGCGGAGCAACGTGGAGTTGTTCCGCACACCCATCCTCAACTTGGCTGCGGCTGCCAAGATAGCCGATTCCCTTCAGCCGACTGATTCAGAGGCTGGCAGGGGGATCGAGCAAATCCGCGCCCTGTTGCACACGGCGCAGCAGCAAAATTCGGCGGTCTCCCACTCGCACAACAGGATCCACAATAGTTCTGTTCATGTGAATACGCATCGGTCAGTTCACAGCCCTGGTTCTCATCAGCGACACAAGGGAGGCAGCCGTTCCATAAATCCCGAAGATCGTCGCCGTTCATGCACCCCTCCGCGGGGTGGGCCCTACGGGCCCCGACATCATGATGATCGGCGTTCAGTCATTGACACTTACGACCCAAGGCCCGACGCGAGAGGGCATATCGCCGAGCAGAGGGTCGACAGGGGCCGAGCCCACCGCGATGGTTACGACATTGACCGTCCGAGTGGAAGCAGGACCATCGTTTCTGGTCCCGAGTGTTTCAGTCGAGCCATCCGTTCGGCTGACATCCCTCCCAACTTCCGATTGGCGACGGGAATCAACAAGTTTACAGGAGAGTCCAAGCCAAAAACGTGGCTGGATGATTACCGAGTGGCAGTCCAGATCGGAGGAGGGGACGACCACGTCGCCATGAAGCATCTCCCTCTGATGCTCGACGGCTCGGCGCGAGCGTGGCTGAACCAGCTGGCCCCCTCAAGCATCTATAGCTGGGCAGATCTGGCCCGAGTGTTCATCAGGACCTTCGAAGGGACATGCAAGCGCCCTGATGGCCTCATGGAGCTCCAGCATTGTGCCCAGAAGCAGAATGAACCCCTGCGTGATTTCATTCAGCGTTGGACAACCCTCTACCACACGGTGGAGAACGTCACAGAGCATCAAGCAGTCTGCACCTTCAAGGCAGGCGTGCGGTACAGGGATCTGTACCTGAAGTTCGGCCGAACAGGCGACATCTCCATGAGCAAGATGATGGAGATAGCGGCACGCTATGCAAATGGCGAAGAAGAGGACCGCATCCGAAGCGGCAAGCACAAAACAGTCGCCGATGGAGATGGGTGTAACACTAAGAAGCAGAAGCAGAAAGCTCCGTCCACTCCGTAGGCAGAAGCCGCAGCTCTAACCAATGCCAAGTTCAAGGGCAAAGGGAAGGCTGAGTTCACCCCCAAGAAGAAGCAGTTCAATAATCCCATCCTGGACCAGCCATGTACGATTCATACGAAGATGGATGAAGAGGGCAACCCCATATATCCGAAGCATACCACTTGACAATGTCGCCTCCTGATCCACGGGTTCGGCGAAGGGCAACCGAGTGAAAAGGACAATGAACAAGATGAGGAAGATAAGGAGGATCCGTTCCCCCAAGTCCATGCAACACTGATGATTTTTGCTGACGTTGAGAGCAAGAGTCGACTGAAGCTGGTGAACAGGGAGGTGAACATGGCCACCCCTACCAACCCCAAGTTCCTCAAGTGGTCTCAGATTGCGGTCACCTTTGACCAGTCGGATCATCCAGCACACGTACCCACCCCAGGGAGACAGGCTCTGGTCATCGACCCGGTGGTGGAAGGAGTCCGACTGCGCAAAGTCCTCATGGATGGCGGCAGTGGTTTGAACATCATGTACGCCAACACTCTCAAGGGGATGGGCATTCCGATGTCCAAACTCAGCAAGAGCAGCATGCAGTTCCATGGAGTCGTCCCTGGACGAAAGGCCAAGTCACTCGGCCAGATCGCGTTGGACGTCGTTTTCGGCTCCGACAAGAACTTCCGCCAGGAAAAGCTGACGTTCGAGGTGGAGGACTTCTAGAGCGCTTACCACGCAATTCTGGGCCGCCCGGCGTATGCGCGTTTCATGGCCCGTCCATGTTATGTATACCTGAAGCTGAAGATGCCAGGCCCGAAAGGTGTGATCACCATCACAGGCAATCGACAGCGGGCCGAAGAGTGTCTGCAGCAGGGATCAAGAATCGCCGACCAGCAGATGGCCGTCCTCGAGCTTGACGAGTACAAGAAAACAGTCGACCCCGTTGACTTGATGTGTTCAAAGAAGCCAGCTTCGGAGTCCGCATTCCAGTCAGCGGGAGAGACGAAAAAGGTCAGCATCCACCCGACGGACGACACCGCTGCCCCTACGAACATCTCCACCACCCTCGATCCTAAATAGGAAGCCGAACTCACCCAATTCCTCCGTGAGAACTGGGACATCTTCGCATGGAAACCCTCTGACATGCCAGGTGTACCCAGGGAGTTGGCTGAGCACCGACTGCATGTGGATCCCACCGCTCAGCCTGTCCGAGAACGCCTGCATCGGTCCGCCGCGCACAATAGGAAGGCAATCGGGGAAGAGGTGGCCAAGCTTTTGGCAGCCAACTTCATTCGGGAGGTTCACCACTCCGAGTGGCTCGCCAATGTTGTCATGGTGCCCAAGAAGGACAAGTCGCTCCGAATGTGCATCGACTTCAAGCATCTCAATAAGGTCTGCCCGAAAGACCATTTTCTGCTCCCCCGCATCGATCAAATTGTCGATTCGACTGCGGGTTGCGAGCGTTTGTCATTTCTTGATGCCTACTCAGGCTATCATTAGATCCGTCTGTATGGCCCCGATGAATTAAAAACAGCCTTCATCACCCCATTCAGGTGCTTCTGCTACATCACTATGCCATTCGGTTTGAAGAATGCAGGAGCTACCTTTATGCGCATGATCCAAAAATGCCTCCTCGACCAGATCGGTCGGAATGTGGAGGCGTATATGGATGATATCGTAGTCAAGTCACGCAAAGGTTCCGACCTGCTGACTGACTTGGCAGAAACATTCGCCAACCTTCGTAGGTACGATATCAAGCTCAACCCCGCCAAGTGTTCATTCGGCGTTCCCAGCGGAAAGTTACTCGGTTTCTTCGTTTCCGAACGAGGGATCGATGTCAACCCCGAAAAGATCGGCACCATCGTACGAATGGAGAGGCCGGTCAGAATACACGATGTTCAACGGCTCACAGGTTGCCTAGTGGCTTTGAGCAGGTTTATCAGTTGACTCGGCGAAAAAGCACTTCCTCTGTACCGACTCATGAAGAAATCAGATACTTTCGAGTGGACAGATGAAGCCCAAGTTGCATTCGACGACCTCAAAGTCCTACTTTCCACCCAGCCGGTTCTTACTGCTCCGCTCAGTAAAGAGCCCCTTCTTCTGTATATCGCGGCTACAAATCAAGTCGTCAGCACTGTTCTTACAGTTGAACGAGAAGAAGAAGGCAAAGCATACAAAGTTCAGCGGCCAGTGTATTACGTCTCCGAAGTCCTGACTCCTTCCAAGTAGAGGTATCCCCACTATCAAAAACTTATCTACGGGATTTACATGACTGCGAAGAAGGTGGCTCATTATTTCCAAGACCACTCGGTGTTTGTCGTTTCTGATGCTCTGTTGTCGGAAATCCTCCACAATCGGGACGCATCGGGCCGAGTGGCGAAGTGGGCAATGGAGATGTTGTACTGCGATATCAAGTTCGAGGCCAAGAAAACTATAAAGTCTCAAGCTCTGGCTGACTTCATAGCATAATGGGTAGAACAACAGCAACTGACCCACATCTACTCGGCTCATTGGACAATGTTCTTCGATGGGTCCAAGATGTTGAATAGCTCCGGCGCTGGCGTTGTGATCGAATCGCCAAAGGGTGACAAACTCAAGTATGTGCTATAGATACACTTTGATTCCTCCAACAATGAGGCAGAGTATGAAGCTCTCCTTTATGGACTGCGCATGGCCATCGCACTCGGAGTCCGTCGCCTGATGGTCTATGGCGATTCGGATTTGGTGGTTAATCAAGTGATGAAAGAGTGGGACGCCAGGAACCCCACCATGACCACATACTGCAATGCAGTGAGGAAGCTCGAGAAGAAGTTTGAAGGTCTAGAGCTCCACCATGTTCCGCGACTGAAGAACCAAGCAGCTGATGAGTTGGCAAAACTCGGATCCACTCGAAGACCAGTCCCGAGTGACGTCTGCCTCGAGCACCTCCACCTTCCCTCAGTTAAAGAATATCCTTTCACAGAGGAACCAGTACAACCAAAGAGCTCGACAGATCCGACTGAAGTCGACATACCTGCTGTGGTTGATCTGATCATGGAGATTCTTGCTGTCATCCCCGATTGGACTGTGCCGATCATTGCATATATCTTGAGGCAGGAATTACCAGAAGACGAAGTCCAAGCCAGGTAGATAGTCCGCAGGTCGAAGTCGTTCACTGTCATTGATGGCCAGTTGTACAAGGAAAGCGTTTCAGGCGTTCTTCAATGATGCATCTCCCCAGAGGAGGGACAGTTAATCCTGGAAGAAATTCACTCGGGAACCTGCGGTCATCACGCCTCTTCGAGAGCAATCGTCGCCAAAGCATTCAGAGCTGGCTTCTTCTGGCTACACGCAAACGAAATGGCTAAAGATATGGTCGACCGATGTGAAGGCTGTCAGTTCTACTCCAACAAGTCCCACAAGCCAACATCTGCGTTGAAGACAATCCCTCTTGTGTGGCCGTTTGCAGTATGGGGATTAGATACAGTCGATCCATTCAGGACAGGCCAAGGAGGATACACACATCTGTTGGTGGCAGTCGACAAGTTCACAAAATGGATTGAAGCCAAGCCCATCAAGAAGCTCGACGCCCTAACAGCCATCAAGTTTGTCAGGGATATCATCTCCAGATTCGGGGTACCTCAAAGCATAATCACGGACAACGGGACAAACTTTGATTCGGACAGATTCAAAGCTTTCTGTGCAAGCCAAGGTATCCGAGTGGATTTTGCATCCGTGGCGCATCCTCAAACAAACGGACAAGCAGAGCGGGTGAATGGACTTATTCTGCAAGGTTTAAAGCCCCGACTCCTGCAAGAGGTGGGACATGCCGCTGGCGCATGGGTCACCGAGCTACCTTCAGTGCTTTGGGGTCTCCGCACAACCCCGAACAGATCTACAGGGCGATCACCGTTCTTCCTCGTTTACAGAGCAGAAGCAGTCCTTCCGAGTGACTTGCTTCACATTGCTCCACGATTCGAACTCTTCTCCAAATCTAAAGCAGAACAAGCAAGGCAAGACGGAGTGGACCTTCTAGAGGAGGAGCGCGAGATGGCACTGACTCGCTCAACCATTTATCAACAAGATCTGCGGCGCTTTCACGCACGACACGTCAAGAGTCGCACGTTCCAAGCAGGCGACCTGGTGCTCCGAGTGGATCAGCAAAGACCTCACAAGTTGGCTCCTGCCTGGGAAGGACCCTTCATCATCTCCAAGGTGCTAAACAACGGAGCATACATACTCTACAACATCGACAGGGAAACAGACGAGCCGCGAGCATGGAACGGAGATCTCCTGAAGCGCTTCTACACGTGACCGTCGACTGAAGCAATGTAAAGAACAAGTATTGGTGAAATAATATAAAGCAGACTGAGCTTTTGCAGATTCAAAATTCTTCCGCGGTCGCAGACTCTGGTCTCAAAAAAAAACTTAGCTACGATCAAGAATCGCCTAAGTACTAACTTTCTCTGAGTGTGCACTAAACGTCGCACTCGGGGACTTAGCTGCGATCAAGAATCGCCTAAGTAATAAGTTTCTCCGAGTGTGTACTAAACGTCGCACTCGGGGACTTAGCTGCGTTCAACAATCGCCTAAGTACTGACTTTCCTTCGAGTGTGCACTAAACGTCGCACTCGGGGACTTAGCTGCGATCAAGAATCGCCTAAGTACTAACTTTCTCTGAGTAT
Source organism: Hordeum vulgare subsp. vulgare (assembly GCF_904849725.1). NCBI lineage: Eukaryota > Viridiplantae > Streptophyta > Magnoliopsida > Poales > Poaceae > Hordeum > Hordeum vulgare. Next base: position 178,010,799 of record NC_058524.1, on the reverse strand, counting down.
GGACTAAACGTCGCACTCGGGGACTTAGCTACGATCAAGAATCGCCTAAGTACTAACTTTCTACGAGTGTGCACTAAACGTCGCACTCGGGGACTTAGCTGCGATCAAGAATCGCCTAAGTACTGACTTTCTCCGAGTGTGCACTAAACGTCGCACTCGGGGACTTAGCTGCGATCAAGAATCGCCTAAGTAATAATTTTCTCCGAGTGTGCACTAAACGTCGCACTCGGGGACTGAGCTGCCATCAAGAATCGCCTAAGTACAAACTTTCTCCGAGTGTGCACTAAACGTCGCACTCGGGGACTTAGCTGCGATCAAGAATCGCCTAAGTAATAACTTTCTCCGAGTGTGCACTAAACATCGCACTCGGGGACTGAGCTGCGATCAAGAATCGCCTAAGTACAAATTTTCTCTGAGCGTGCACTACTCGTCACACTCGAAGACTTCACTGCGATCAAGAATCGCTTAAATGAGAAAGCTTCCTGCGACTGTATCCTAGAGATACACCCGGGGACTCAGCAGACCCTCATTGAGGCTCATGTGGATGTCAAGACCACTGACAATTACATGAGTAGCAGACCCTCATTGAGGCTCATGTGGATGTCAAGACCACTGACAATTACATGAGTAACAACCCGCTCCGAGTATGACCTTTCAGTCGCACCCGAGGACTTAGCTGCGATCACGAATCGCCTAAGTACTCAGATGCATTCGACTGTATCCTACAGATACACTCGGGGACTCAACATAACCTCATTGAGACTCATGTAGATGTCAAGACCACTAACAATTACATGAGTAGTAGAACCTCATTGAGGCTCATGTAGATGTCAACACTACTGACAATTACATGAGTAACAACTCGCTCCGAGTGCGGCCTGACAGTCGCACTCGAAGACTTAGCCGCGATCATGAATCGCCTAAGTACTCTATTGCCTTCGAGTGTATCCTACAGATCCACTCGGAGACTCGGCAGACCCTCAGGGAGGCTCATGCAGATGTCAAGATAACTGACAATTACATGCTCTGCATTTTTGCCATTGGCTTCACCAAGAAACGCCAAACAAAAACTCGAGCCAAAATCGTATCAACAACTCTTTGGCAAAAGAAGAGCAAAAAGGTTTGATTCAAATTCAAAGTTCACCTAAAAATAGTTGGCTCGGTGTGGATCAAGCTTACCCGCACCGAACCAAGAATGTGACGGCCAACAGCAGTGGCCAAAGTTTCTTACAACCAACACTCGGCATACCGAGGTAAAAGTTTTCTTAAGCGTCGTCCGGACTGGCGCAAGGACTGGCGGGCTCTACGAATGTGTCCAGGTCGATCTCGTCGGTGATGCGGGTGGCGCTCTGAAGGAAGGTTTCCATGAAGTCTTCGAATCGAAGTTTCTTCGTGTTGGCGACCTGCAATGCTTTCAGCTTCTCTTCACGGACCTCCTTGCAATGCACTCAGACCAGAGACAGAGCAACGTCCGCACCACAACGAGCCGCAGACTTCTTCCATGACTGCACTTGGTTTGGGACCTCCTCCAGCCGAGTCATCAAGCCTTCCATCTCATGCCGAGACTCGTCTTCAGGCCAAAGCTCCTTGTCGATCCGTCCGACGACTTCTCTCAGTCGACCGATGAAAGGCCCAACTTTGCCCAGCCGAATGTGCGCTCGGAGCAGGTATCGATTGGCGTCCTCGCCGAGTGGAATGTTCTCAAGAATCGACCGCTCAACGTCAGCTGCTTCAGCCTCAGCGTCCATGTAAAAATCTGCAAAGACAGGACGAGCAAACAATAAGCGCCGAGTGAAATGCACATACCACAAGCACTCGGAAAAACAGAACTTACCATCCAGAAGCATTATCATCTGCCGGGCCCAGTCACCAACATATTTTTCCTGCGCTATACACCGCCTGTTCAGCACTTTCATTTGTCCCATCAGCTTGGACCTTTGCGCCTTCATTCTCTCCACTTCAGCAGTCAATGCCTTGTTTGCCTCACGGGCCTGCTCCAAGGACTTTTCTCGTTCCGCCAGAACATCCTTCATACCAGCCATTGCAACCATTGCCGCATCCAGCTCACCAGCAAACTGAACCTTTTCAGCCCTAAGAGTCTCGTACGCTGACCCCATCTCGCAAGTTTTCTGCCACCCAGCGCCAAGAGACGATCAGACAAATCCAACAATAAAAAAATCTAAGTTCTTCAGACCCCTGCCGACGCAAGCAGTCGACAACGGTCTCGGGGACTACACCCAGTGGGTTCACTAAGAGTGACCCCACTGGCATGAAAGTCAAACAGGTCCGCCCTATTGAGCTACATGACAACACCTAAGCCTAGGAGGCTACTACTACCTGACCTGAGTAAAATTACCCTCGGGGACTCATCCAGTAGGTGCACTCCGAGTGCCCCAACTGTTAGCATGCGAACAGATTAATTTTTGATCTACTCAAGTCAACAAAAAGTGTGTATAAAGACAACTGCCGGTGCAAGCACTCGACGGAAGTCTCAGGGACTACACCCACTAGGTTCACTAAGAGTGAATCCATTGCAAAAATCATACGATATCCGAGCACACCCAGTGGGTTACAAGAGAAAAGTAAATACTTACTAGCCCACTTACTCGGATATCATCCCGCAGTTCCAAGCTTCGCTGGTACAGAGACGCGATGGAGTCGTATGCCTTCTTGGCCTCTCCCGCCATCAGCTCCGCCTGCACCATGGCCCCCTTGGCCGCTCCCACCTGATCCTCCGGGAGGCGCTGGACGTTGTACTCGACAGTCGACGGGCCTGGCATCGTTGGAGGCTCCTTGGGCATTCCAAGGACCGCTCCAGTCGATTCAGCAACAACCAGCGCCGTTTCAGTCGACGGCATCGCCTCAGTCAGCGGCACGTCCGCGGCGAGAGCAGTAACTGGCGGAACAGCCTCAAGGACAGGCACCGCAACTTGCTCAGACCTCCCCTGGTCACCCTCATCCACATAAATCGCCCCTGAGGGAAACCCGACCGAACGGCGTGATATCACAGGAAATAAAGGCAAGACCGAAGACAGAATTCGTGATGCAATAATATGAACTCTCGGAATCGCTACAACGCACCTGGCTGGGACGAGACAACATTGTCCATGTCCATGGGATCATCCCCCTGGCGTGCCGGAGAGGTGGCAGAGCTAGCAACTCTGTCGAGTGAAATTCATTCGACCAATAAACAGGAGTTCAATCGAATATCGGAAGAAGTTAGAAGAACAAGGCACTTACGTTGAGGTGACGGGAACGATGACCCTCATCCGCGGCAAAGCCTTCCGAGGTTTAGATCCGCTCGGTTTGGCCACCTTGGAAGGCTGACCCGCATGCTCAGCAGCAGCGTCCCTGGTCCTCTTGATGCTCCGAGCACTCAGAACCACGGGAACAGTTGGCGGGGCGCTCGAAACCGTAGGAGCGGTTGGCGGGGCACTCGAGGATGCTGGAGGAGCCGAGGGAGCCGCAGGTTCATGTCGGCGTTTGGTTCGAAGCTCTGGCGGCGGGGGTGGCGAGTTCTACTCTTTGTCTTCCTCCTCCTCTTCCCCAGACTCCTCCTCCGTCTCCCCACTGTCGGAGACGTACTCGACGCTCTCCACGCTGCCCTCCTGGCTGCCCTCCTCCTCCTCCTCGGCCGGGTTCTCATTCGAGACAGGAGAGAACCAGTTGGTCCACTTCTGCATAAAATACAGTCGGCGACATCAGATAGTGATTCAAGAAAGCGATAAATCTAAGACAGTTATGTGCACTCGACAAGTTGTACTCACCTCGTTTGGAGGAGGGTTGTCCGCGCAGAAAGCCTTCACTCGCCGGGACCCACTAGGGTTCTCGGAGGCGCCTGTGATCTGGAGCACCCACGACGCCACCGTCTCCCCGGTCACGCACTCGACGTTGGTCCGAGTGGAGTCTTCGGGCCCCGTGTAGTGCCACATGGCGTGGTCTCGGGCCTGTAGTGGTTGGATGCGTCGGCCGAGGGAAACCTCCAGCAAATATATGCCTGTGAATCCCTTTCTAACGACATCTACGAGTGCGTCGACCAGAGGCTGGATATGGATCTTCTCCGCCTTCGTGAGCGCGAGCTGCTTAGGCGGAGCTGGTCGATCTAAGCTAAAAGGAGGCAACCCTGTCGTGGCATTCGGGCAAGCAACGTCCTGGCAGTAGAACCATTTCGACTGCCAGTTCCTAACCGATTCACTCAGCTGAACAGCGGGATAACTACTTTTACTCTTCTTTTGGAAGCCTAAGCCTCCGCAGAGCTGGAGAAGATGAGTCTTATCATCCGACTGATTAAGTCGTTTGATAGTTTGGGATCTAGCAGAGAAGATATGTTTGAAAAGGCCCCAATGGGGAGGACAGCCTATGAAGCACTCATACAAGACTACGAAAGCAGAGAGATGAGCTATGGCATTCGGGGGAAAGTGGTGGAGCTGCGCCCCGAAGTGGTTCATTATGCCTTTGAAGAAAGGATGTGGGGACAGGGAGAAACCTCGATGCACGTGGCTAAGCAGTAGGACGCGCTCCCCCTCCCGGGGCGCCGGCTCGGTCTCACCCTCCGCCGGTAACCTCCACGACTTGTGCGCGATCATCCCGTGCTCCACCAGCTCCAGCAGATCCTCCTCCGTGACCGTGGAGGGGAGGAAGTCCCCCTGGATCCACCCCGCCGGTAGCGTTCGCTGCCTCCACTGAGCAGGAGCCGCCGCCTTCCCCCTCTTCTTCCGCGCCTCTAGCTTGCTAGTCTGCCCCTTTGTCATGGCGGAAGCTACGGATTCGCGAGGGAGAAGGAGAAGGAAGAAGCTTGGGGTGCGCAGAGGATGGCGAAGGAAGCGGAGCAAAGGCAAGATATCCGGCGAGCGTAACGAAAAAACCCTCGCCGCTGAGGTTTAAGTAAGGTTCTGACTGGGTCACTGGCAAGTGGCCCCGAAATCTTATCCCCCGACCAGCCGCGGCGATATCAGTGGAGAAGATGAAGGCGCGGGAATCGAGGCGTCAGGCACTACTCGAGCGCGATGTCGTCATCCCCGCTGAGCGCGCGGTAACCGAAATTTGAGGATCCCCGAAAATCCGCCGCTGTCAGTTGACTGGTCACGTCGGAAGATACCACGGAAGCACTCGGTTTCCGACAGTTTGTTTCACAAATACTTCCACTCGGATCGTTGGTCAGAAAAGATAAAATGGATCGAGGCAAGCAACGCCAAAGTCACATCCATACCAGTCGGACCCAAACTTCAAGCATCGCTTCGTCGTTCCAACCCCAATCCATTCGGGGACTAATGATGGGGTTACAGTCCTAGGGTAGGGTCATAGGCCTGCCCTGTAGGTCCTACCCAAGGACTACCCCTCATAAGGGACAAGGCCCTTAGTCAGCTCCGACTGAACTAAGGAGTTCCCATCATCCAGTCGGTAACAGATCCTCGACCATCCAGTCGGAGACGAGCATTCGGAGTATATCAAACTAACCGACTGGATTCCATTTTGTGCATCGTAACCCCCCTGGAGGGAAACGGTCATACGTTTCCATGTGCCTTTATTAGCATTTAAGACGTACGTTACCTGTAACGTAGGCATTTATTCGCCACTACTCCACCCTGTGCACCGAACCATTGTGGAGGGCAACACACTCTATATAAGCCAACCTCCCCCACTGGTGCACGGGTTAGCAATTCACTGTATTCCATATTCCACTCGACAACAAGCTCCCAGAGCACTGAGATGTAGGGCTATTACCTCCACCGCAGAGGGGCCTGAACTCATACAACCTCGCCGTAGCTAAGGCTCTGCCCATCCTTTCGTACCCTACACATCTACTGTCAGACTTATACCCACGACAGTTGGCGCCCACCGTGGTGCAGGCGTCTAAGCGACTTCCGGCGAGTTTGCGACTACATCGTTTCGTCATGTTGTCCCGTGGAGATTCGAGCATGGGTCACGAGATCCTCTTCAGCGCTCTCTCCTTCATCGCCGATGATTCGGCATGGCTTCTGGACGCTCCTCTCGACGTCGAGGCGCCATCGTTTAACGCCCTTAGCTAGGCGTAAGGCAATAGAATAAAGTATTGTCATCTTTAGTGCTCAAGCTACTCATACCATCATCATTAAGATTGACATTAGAAAACAAGGATTCAATAGGAGTCACACCAAGCACTTTAAGATCTTGATGATTCTCATCACATATTTCAGGTTTAGCAGCCATTTTATTGACTAAGGTAGCTTGTTTATCAGAAATCTAGCCTACCAATTTTTCAAGACGAGCAAATTAAGAATTTAACGCAAGGAATTCTTTGGCCATATCATCAACCTCTTTATTCATATAAGCCATACAATAATTTTGCTCCCTTAGTTCTCCATGAAAGTAACTATTATGATCAAACTGTGTAGACATGAAGCTTTTAACACTAGTTTCAATCTCCTCCAACTTTTTATAGTAAGCATCATAATCATTTGGTTGGGCCATGATGATAAATAAGATAGCACACACAAGCAAACCGAAAGCAAGCAAAAGAAAGGGGCGAACGAAAAAGGCAAAATAAAGAAAGCCAAATATTTTTGTAAATTTTGTTTTAGAAGTGGGGGAGAGGAAAACGAGAGGCAAATGGCATATAATGTAAATGCAAGAGATGAGTTTGCTATAGGTGCTTGGTAGATATGCTTCACTTGAATACTCCTTGACAACGGCGCCAGAAATTCTTCCTGCTACTTCTTGAGCTTGCGTTGGTTTTTCCCTTGAAGAGGAAAGGGTGATGCAACAAAGTAGAGATAAGTATTTCCCTCAATTTGAGAACCAAGGTATCAATCCAGTAGGAGTATCAAGATGAGGCACCAAGGCACCTGCGCAAGAACAAACAAACTTGCACCCAACGCGATAAAGGGGTTGTCAATCCCTTTACGGTTACTTGCAAGGTGAGATCTGATAGTGATAATAGGTAAATATGAATAAATAAATAAAAGTGCAGCAAGGTATTTTTGGTATTTTTGTATGTAGATCTGAATATATAATGTGTAAAATAGACCCGGGGGCCATAGTGTTCACTAGAGGCTTCTCTCATGATAGCAAGTATTACGGTGGGTGAACGAATTACTGTGGAGCAATTGATAGAATCGCGCAATGTCATGACGATATCTAAGGCAATGATCATACATATAGGCATCACGTCCGAGACAAGTAGACCGATACTTTCTGCATCTACTACTATTACTCCACACATCGACCGCTATCCAGCATGCATCTAGTGTATTAAGTTCATCACAAACAGAGTAACGCCTTAAGCAAGATGACATAATGTAGAGGGATAAATTCATGCAATATGATATAAACCCCATCTTTTTACCCTTGATGGCAACAACACGATGCGTGCCTCGCTACCCCTTTTGTCACTAGGTGAGGACACCGCATGGTATGAACCCAAAACCAAGCACTTCTCCCATTGCAAGAATTATAGATCAAGTTGGCCAAAAGAAACCCATAACTTGAAGAGAATTACAAGGATACGAAATCATTCATATAAGAAATTAGAGGAGACTCAAATAATATTCATAGATAATCTGATCATAAATCCACAATTCATCGGATCTCGACAAACACACCACAAAAAGAAAGTTACATCGGATAGATCTCCATGAAGATCATGGAGAACTTTGTATTGAAGATCCAAGAGAGAGAAGAAGCCATCTAGCTACTAGATATGGACCCGAAGGTCTGTGGTGAACTACTCACGCATCATCGGAGAGGCAATGGTGTTGATGAAGAAGCTCTCCATGTCCGAATCCCTCTCCGACAGGGCACCAGAATGGTCCCCAGATGGGATCTCGCGGAAACAGAAGCTTGCGGCGGTGGAAAAGTATTTACGTGGCTCTCTCTATTGGGTTGGCGATTTTAGGGAATTTATAGGCGAAAGAGGTAGGGCAAAGGAGGCACGAGGTGCCCACAAGCCTACTAGACGCGCCCCCTAGTGCGCGCCTAGGGGGCTCGTGGCCTCCTCCGTGGCCCTCTGCCTTGGTTCTCAAGTCTTCTGGATCCCTTTTGTTATGGAAAAAATCATCCCGAAGGTTTTATTCCGTTTGGACTCCGTTTAATATTCTTATGTGAAAAAGGTCAAAAACACGGAAAAAACAGAAACAGGCACCGAGCACTGAGTTAATAGGTTAGTTCAAAAAATGATATAAAATAGCATATAAATGCATATGAAACATCCCAAGTTGATAATATAATAGCATGGAACAATCAAAAATTATAGATACATTGGAGACGTATCAGACATCACCATGATATGTCTTCGTGCGCGTAGGAAATTTTTTGTTTCCCATGCGACGTTCCCTAACAGGGGCTGCTAGGTGCCCACTAGGTACCATGGCGCGCCAGTCCTCCTGGCATGCCCTCGAGGGTAGTGGGCCACCCAGCCCACTTCTGGCATGAATGCATTGTGGAGTAGTTATTAGATGATGGGTTGCAAGATTGACAGAAACTTAAACCCTAGTTTATGCGCTATTCTGTATGTGGCTGATTTGGATCCCTATGTTTAATGCTATGGATAGAATTTATTCTTAATAATTTTCTCGTAGTTGCGGATGCTTGCGGAAGGGTTAATCATAAGTGGGAGGCTTTTTCAAGTAAGAGCAGCACCCAAGCACCGGTCCACACACATAACAAATTATCAAAGTAACGAGCGCGAATTAACCCAACACGACGAAAGTGACTGGATCAAATTCCCATGTGCCCTCAAGAACGCTATGCCTATTATAAGAAACCACTCTGGCCTGTCCTTTGCCACATAAGGATCGGGCTACCTTGCTGCAGTCATTGTTACAATTATCTTGCTATCAAACAATTTGTTACCGCTATTTCAGTGCTTGCAGAAATTACCTTGCTGAAAACTGCTTGTCATTTCCTCCCGCTCCTCGTTGGGTTTGACATCTTACTTATTGAAAGGACTATGATTGATCCCCTATACTTGTGGGTCATCACGCCGTAGCTCCAATTGAACAACCACCACTACGGGTGAGCACGAACCCCATCTGCAAGCTCCATCTTGCTGCTTCTCCCCATATCTTTCTCCACCTCCATGGTGGCTTGCAGATCGAGGGGAAGAGAGAGAGGCCTTCTTCAGGACAGGGGCAAGTCGAGCTTATTGAGGGGAACAACACCTTCGATCCATCGAGCAGCAGCAAGTATCCTACTGTCGGCACTACCAAGATCGCCGTCGCAAGCCGCCAAGTGCATCTCGAGTGCGTCGGTAGCCGGTTCCCGAACGACATCATGCCAGACTCCATACAGGAAAGAACATAAGTCCTACAACTACTGTGCACATAGCTGCACCGAGCGCCTCTCCCATATCTTCCCTGGCTAGCGGCGTCGTCGATTATTAGGAATCGAACCGGGCAGGAACTCATGGGGGTGGTGACGACTCTCAAGGCTAGCTTTATCTCAAAGGAGTAGGAGAGGAATGGTAGGAACACGTCGTGTTATTTTTACTAAATAGCCTAGAGCATCTTATGTCTCGCACTGACGCCCCCCAAAATCATATTTACGCCTGACCCCCCGCCTATAGCGCCTTACCGCTAGGCGTTTTACTTGCACATACACACGCTTTCCACCTTAGCTCCTTTGTCCATCAACAACGACCAACCACGAGTGTGGAAAACACCAAACACACCAACTAGGTCGGCGTGATATAGTCGGATTATCCATGTCTCTAGCCCTCGCCCCATTCATGCTGTGTGATATATCGAACTACTAATTGCTCTCGTAGATGTAGTAGACGAACATATTGGATAGTCTGGTGTGCTCCAATGATCTGCATATCCGTTAGGCACGATACACCTTTGTGGGCCCCACCACATGTTATCGCGACTACACACTAGGCGCTTAAGTGCAAAAGGAAAATTGACCTGAAGTTTCACACGTTCTGTCTCTCCGTTACTCTCAATCTGTTGTGTGGGTCCCTAATGCCATTTGGTTCATCATATTTAGCTTCCAAAACCCTTTTATTGAAACCATTTTGCATTACTCACCGCCCCCACCCGCCACCCTTCGCTATTCTATTCCCTGTAGCAACGCAACCTCCTCTTCTCCCCTACTAGCGCAGTCGCCTGAATGCGCCTCCGTTGTGCAGGAATCGATCTCGATGGCCGACAAGTCGGATCCATCCATAAAGACAAGGAAGGGGTTGATCATGACTACATGGAAGAACTGGAGTGACAAGTCCGTGCAAAGATGGCCACAAACCACATTGTTGGTGGTACCCGCATGGAGAGTAGATTCAACAATCCTTGTGCTCATGTAGGTAATCCTGACGCACCATACGTATTGTTCGGTGGTTTAAAATTGATAGGATCTATATACTTTTGGTGGTTACAATTTTTGAGCATGCATGCCGCAACACAATTTAAATCATAGGTTTGGGGGATGATGTGAATTCTTGGTGGGGGTCGATATATATGTACAATCTTGTTATATTTTTGTAGTCCAAAATATATATGGATCGGACATTAACAATACAAATCGGTAGTATCCGGGTTTTTTAACATTCATTCAGGTCATAATTTTTATTTGAATGCATAGATTGATGATCCACACTATTGTAGTTATCACTCTATAGTTAGATTTGTCATGCAACAATTTTGTGGCACTTGCAGTTCTGAATTGAATGTATTTCTTTCATCCTTATATTGGTGACTCAGCAAATGGCAGCCCGCTATGGCGAATCTGGGTGTCGTTGATGTTGTGAATTGATACGTCTCCAACGTATCTATAATTTTTGATTGTTCCATGCTGTTATCTTGTCATTCTTGGATGTTTTACAATCATTTTATAGTCATTTTATATCATTCTTGGTACTAACCTATTGACATAGGTGCGAGTTGCTGTTTTCTCCATGTATTTTTACATCACAAGAAATCAATAGCAAACAGAGTCCAAATGCAGCAAAACTTTTTGTGCATTTTTTGGGCCAGAAGACATCTAGTGGGCCAGGAACGCACCTGAGGGGAGCTCCAATGGGAGCATTGTTGGAAATATGCCCTAGAGGCAATAATAAATTGGTTATTATTATATTTCCTTGTTCATGATAATTGTTTATTATCCATGCTAGAATTGTATTGATTGAAACTCAAATACATGTGTGGATACATAGAGAACACACTGTCCCTAGTGAGCCTCTAGTTGACTATCTCGTTGATCAAAGATGGTCAAGGTTTCCTGGCCATAGACAAGTGTTGTCACTTGATGACGGGATCACATCATTAGGAGAATGATGTGATGGACAAGACCCAAACTATAAATGTAGCATATGATCGTGTCAGTTTATTGCTACTGTTTTTCTGCATGTCAATGTATCTGTTCCTATGACCATGAGATCATGCAACTCCCGGACACCGGAGGAATGCCTTGTGTGTATCAAACGCCTCAATGTAACTGGGTGACTATAAAGGTGCTCTATAGGTATCTCCAAAGGTGTCTGTTGGGTTGGCATGGATCAAGACTGGGATTTGTCACTCCGTGTGATGGAGAGGTATCTCGGGGCCCGCTCGATAATATAACATCACAAGAAGCCTTGCAAGAATGTGACTAAGGAGTTAGTTACGGGATCTTTTATTACGGAACGAGTAAAGAGACTTGCCGGTAACGAGATGGAACTAGGTATGGAGATACCGATGATCGAATCTCGGGCAAGTAACATATCGAAGGACAAAGGGAATAGTATACGGGATTATATGAATCCTTGACATAGAGGTTCAACCGATAGAGATCTTCGTAGAATATGTAGGAGCCAATATGGACATCCAGCTCCCGCTATTGGTTATTAAAAGGAGAGTGTCTGAGGTCATGTCTGCATAGTTCTCGAACCCGCAGGGTCTGCACACTTAAGGTTTGGTGATGTTTCGATATAGTTGAGTTATATGTGTTGGTGACCGAAGGTTGTTAGGAGTCCCGGATGAGATCCCGGACTTCAGAGGGTTTCCGGAATGGTCCGGAAACGAAGATTGATATATAGGAAGTCCGATTTTGGTCACCGGAAAAGTTTCGGGCTCATCGGTAGTGTACCGGGAGTGGCGGGAGGGGTGCCGGGGACCATCGGGAGGGGTGTCACGCCCCAAGGGGCCTCATGGGCTGTGGGAAGAGATAAACCAGCCCCTAGTGGGCTGGAATAAGTTACCACTAAGGCCCATAAGGTTTGAGAAGGAAAAAAACAAGGTGGAAAGAGTTTCCAAGTGGGAAAGAGGAATCCTACTCCAAATAGGATTGGAGTAGGACTCCTTTTCCTCTCCCTTGCGCAAGGGAAGAGAAGGCTGCCCTAGGGCACATACCTCTCCCTCCTATCCTCCTATATATACTAAGGGTTTTGAGGGTTTTTAGACAACAGAAAACAACCACGTGCTGCCCTCTCTCTCTAGATCTGTTTCTCCTCTAGTTTCAGCGGTGCTTAGGCGAAGCCCTGCTGGAATAGCACCACCAACTCCACCACCACGCCGTCGTGCTGGTGAACTCATCTACCTCTCCACCCCCTCTTGCTGGATCAAGAAGGCGGAGATCGTCATCGAGCTGTATGTGTGCGAAACGCGGAGGTGCCGTCCGTTAGGCTCTTGATCGGGACGGACCGTGGGACGGATCGTGAGACGGTTCGTGGGACGGATCGTGGCACGGTTCCTGGGACGGATCGTGGCACGGTTCGTGGGACGGATCGTGAAGACGTACCACTACATCAACCGCGTTTATTAACACTTTCACTTAGCGATCTACAAGGGTATGTGGATCCGATCTCCCTCTCGTAGATGATCATCACCATGATAGGTCTTCGTGTGCGTAGGAAATTTTTTGTTTCCCATGCAACTTTTCCCAACAGTGGCATCATAAGCTAGGTTCATGCATAGACGATATCTCGAGTAGAACACAAAAGAGTTTGTGGGTGTTGATGTTCTTTTTGCTGCCCTCCTTAGTCTTTTCGCGATTCGGTGGTATTGTTGGATTGAAGCGGCCCGGACCAACCTTACTCGTACGCTTACAAGAGACTGGTTTCATCGACTAACATGCAACTTGTTGCATAAAGATGACTGGCGGGTGTCTGTTTCTTCAACTTTAGTTGAATTAGATTTGACCAAGGCGGTCCTTGGAGAAGGTTAAATAGAAAATTGCATATCACCGTTGTGGCTTTGCGTAAGTAAGATGCGATCATACTAGATACCTATAGCAGCCACGTAAAACATGCAACAACAAATTAGAGGACGTCTAACTTGTTTTTGCAGGGTATGTATGTGATGTGATATGGCCAGAGACATGATATGATATATTGGATGTATTAGATGATCATGTTGTAATAGTTAAATATCGACTTGCACCTCGATGCTACGACAACCGGCAGGAGCCATAGGGTTGTCTTTAAACTAACTTTTGTGCTTGCAGATGCGTTTACTATATCGCTAAGATGTAGCTTTAGTAGTAATAGCATGGATAGCACGACAACCTCGATGGCGGCACAATGATGGAGATCATGATGATGGAGATTATGGTGTGGCGCCGGTGACGATGAAGATCATGCCGATGCTTTGGTGATGGAGATCAAGAAGCACAAGATCATCGCCATATCATGTCACTTATGATTTGCATGTGATGTTAATCCTTTTACACACCTTTTTTTGCTTAGAATGACGGTAGCATTATAAGGTGATGCCTCACTAAAATTTCAAGATAAAATTGTGTTCTCCTCGACTGTGCACCGTTGCGACAGTTCGTCGTTTCGAGACACCACGTGATGATCGGGTGTGATAGACTCAACGTTCACATACAACGTGTGCAAAACAGTTGCACGCGTGGAACACCCGGGTTAAACTTTATGAGCCTAGCATGTACAGACATGTCCTCGGAACACAAGAGACCAAAAGGTCGAGCATGAATCATATAGTTGATATGATCAACATGGAGATGTTCACCACTGAAACTATACTCAACTGACGTGATGATCGGACTTGAGTTAGTGGATTTGGATCATGCGCCACTCGAATGACTAGAGGGATGTCTATTTGAGTGAGAGTTCATAAGTAATATGATTAATTGAACTCATTATCATGAACATAGTCAAAGGGTCTTTGCAAATTATGTTGTAGCTTGCGCTGTAGCTCTACTATTTTTAGATATGTTCCGAGAGAAAATTTAGTTGAAAGATGATAGTAGCAATTATGCGGACTAGGTCCATAAACTGAGGATTGTCCTCATTGCTGCTTAGGAGGCTTATGTCCTTAATGCACCGCTGAGCGTGCTAAACCCAGAGTGTCGCGTGTAGATGTTGCGAACGTCTGACATACACGTTTTTGATGACTACATGATAGTTCAGTGCGTAATGCTTAAACGACTTAGAAGTAAGGCGCCGAAGATGTTTTGAACGTCACAAAACATATGAGATGTTCTAAGAGATGAAATTGAGATTTCATGCTCGTGCCCTTGTTGTGAGGTATGAGACCTCCGAAAAGATTCTTTATCTACAAAGTAAAGGAGAAAAGCTCAATCATTGAGCATGTGCTCAGATTGTGTGAGTACGACGGTCACTTGAATCAAGTGGGAGTTAATCTTCCAGATGAGATAGTGATGGTTCTCCAAAGTCACTGCTACCAAGCTACTAGAGCTTCATGATGAACTATAACATATCAAGGATAGATATGATGATCCTTGAGGGATTCACAATGTTTGACACGGCGAAAGTAGAAATCAAGTAGGAGCATCAATTGTTGATGGTTAGTAAAACCACTAGTTTCAAGAAGGGCAAGGGCTAGAAGGGATACTTCATGACATGGCAAACCGTTGCTGCTCTAATGAAGAAACCGAAGGTTGAACCCAAACACGAGACTAAGTGCTTCTGTTATGAGGGGAACGGTCACTGAGGCGGAACTACCTTAGATACTTGGTAGATGAGAAGGCTGGCGAAGTCGACATAAGTATATTTGATATACATGATATTGATGTGTACTGAACTAGTACTCCTAGTAGCACGAGGGTATTAGATACCGGTTCAGTTGCTAAGTGTTAGTAACTCTAAATAAAAGCTACGGAATAAGCGGAGACTAGCTAAAGGCGAGGTGACGATATGTGTTTCAAAGGTTGATGTGATCAAACATCGCACACTCCCTCTACCATCGGGATTAGTGTTAAACCTAAATAATTGTTATTTGGTGTTTGCGTTGAGCATGAACATGATTAGATCGTCTATATTGCAATACAACTATTCATTTAAAGAGAATAATGGTTATTTTGTTTACTTGAATAAATACCTTCAATGGTTTATTGGATCTCGATTACAGTGATACACATGTTCATAATATTGATGCCAAAAGATACAAAGTAATAAGGATAGTACCACTTACTTGTGGCACTGCCGCTTGAGTCATGTTGGTATAAAATGCATGAAGAAGCTCCATGCGGATGGATGTTGGTACTCACTCTTTTTTGAAACGTTTGAGACATGCAAACCATGCCTATTGGAATAAACGCATGAAGAAACTCCATGCAGATGGATCATTTGGACTCACTTGATTTTGAATCACTTGAGACATGCAAATCATACCACGTGGGCAAGATGACTGAAGGCCTCGTTTTCCAGTGATATGGAACTAGAAAGTAACTTATTGGAAGTAATACATTTGGATGTATGCAGTCCAATGAGTGCTGAGGCACGTAGTGGATATCATTATGTTCTTACTTCAGAGATGATTTGAGTAGATACTAGTGTATTTGCTTGATGAAACACACGTCTTAATTATTGAAAGGTTCAAAGTAGTTTCAGAGTGAAGTTGAAGATCGTCGTGACAAGAGGGTAACATGTCTACGATATGATCATAGAGATGAATATCTGAGTTGCGAGTTTGGTACACAATTAAGACAAATGTGAAAATTGTTTCACATCTAATGCCATCTAGAACACCATAGTGTCATGGTGTGTCCGCATGTCATAGCCGCGCCCTATTTAATATGGCGCATACTATGAAGTCACTTATCAAATTACCACTACCGTTTATGGGTTATGCATTAGAGACAACCGCATTCACTTTATATAGGGCACCACGTATTTCTGTTGAGATGACGCTGTATGAACTATGGTTTGGAGAAACCTAAGCTGTCGTTTCTTAAAAGTTTGGGGCTGCGATGCTTATGTGGAAAAGTTTCAGCATGATAAGCTCGAACCCAAAGCGGATAAATGCATCTTCACAAGACACCCAAAGCAGTTGTGTATACCTCCTATCTCAGATCCGGAAGCAAAGTGTTTGCTTCTAGAAAAGGGTCCTTTCTCGAGGAAAAGTTTCTCCCGAAAGAATTGAGTGGGAGCGTGGTGGAACTTGATGAGGTTACTGAACCGTCACTTCAACCAGTGTGTAGCAGGGCACAGGAAGTTATTCCTGTGGCGCCTATGCCAATTGAAGTGGAAACTGATGATAGTGATCATTAAGCTTCGGATCAAGTTACTAAAAACCTCGTAGGTCGACAAGGTCACGTACTGCTACAAAGTGGTACGGTAACCCTATCTTGGAGGTCATGTTGTTGAACAACAATGAACCTACGAGCTATGGAGAAGCGATGGTGGGCCCGGATTCCGGCAAATGGCTGGAGGCCATGAAATCTGAGAGAGGATCCATGTATGAAAACAAAGTGTGGACTTTGGAAGAACTACTTGATGATCGTAAGACTATTAAGTACAGATGGATCTTTAAAAGAAGACAGACAGTGATGGTGAAAGTCACCATTTAAGAAAGCTTGACTTGTTGCAAAGAGGTTTCCGGCAAGTTCAAGGACTTGACTGTGATGAGACTTTCCCACTCGTAGGGATGCTAAAAGTCTGTTGGAATTATGTTAGTAGTCGCTACATCTTGCATATGGATGTCAAAACATTGTTTCCTCGACGGTTTCCTTGAGGAAAGGTTGTATGTGATACAACTAGAAGGTTTTGACGATCCTAAGGATGCTAACAAGTATGCAAGCTCTAGCGATCCTTCTAAAGGACTGGAGTGATCATCTCGGAGTTGGATATGCGCTTTGATGTGATGATCAAAGCTTTTGGGTTTATACAAAGTTTGTGAGAAACTTGTATTTCCAAAGAAGTGAGTGGGATCACTATAGAATTTCTGATAAGTATATGCGGTTGACATATTGTTGATCGGAAATAATATAGAATTTCTGGAAAGCATAAAGGGTTGTTTGAAAGGAGTTTTTCAAAGGAAAACCTGCATAGAGCTACTTGAACATTAGGCATCAAGATCTATAGAGATAGATCAGAACGCTAAATACAACTTTCAATGAAATACATACCTTGACAAGTTTTGAAGGAGTTCAAAATAGATCAGCAAAGAAGGAGTTCTATGCTGTGTTGTAAGGTGTGAATTTGAGTAAGATTCAAAACCCGACCACGGCAGAAGAAAGAGAAAGGATGAAGGTCGTCCCCTACGCCTTAGCCGTAGGCTCTAAAGTATGCCATGCTGTGTATCGCACCTTATGTGTGCCTTGCCATGAGTCTGTCAAGGGGTACAAAGAGTGATCCATGTTTGAATCACTAAACATCAGTCAAAATTATCCTTAGTAACTAGTGTACTAAGGAATGTTTCTTGATTATGGAGGTGATTAAAGAGTTCATCGTAAAGGGTTACGGCGATGCAAGCATTGAAACTAATCCGAATAACTCTCAGTAGTAAACCGGATTCGTATAGTGGAGCAGTCATTTGGAATAGTTCCAAATGGTCCGTGGTAGCAACATCTATAGGATGACATAGAGATTTGTAAAGCACACACAGATCTGAAAAGGTTCAGACCCATTGACTAAAAACCTCTCTCACAAGCAAGATATTCTCAAACCCCATAACTGTGTGGGTGTTAGGTTCATTACAATCACATAGTGATGTGAACTAGATTACTGACTCTAGTGCAAGTGGGAGACTGTTTGAAATATGCCCTAGATGCAATAATAAATTGGTTACTATTATATTTCCTTGTTCATGATAATCGTTTATTATCCATGCTAGAATTGTATTGATTGGAAACCCAAATACATGTGTGGATACATAGACAACACACTGTCCCTAGTGAGCCTCTAGTTGGCTAGCTCGTTGATCAAAGATGGTCAAGGTTTTTCTGGCTATAAACAAGTGTTGTCACTTGCTGACGGGATCACATCATTAGGAGAATGATGTGATGGACAAGACCCAAACTATAAATGTAGCATATGATCGTGTCATTCTATTGCTATTGTTTTTCTGCATGTCAATGTATCTGTTCCTATGACCATGAGATCATGCAACTCCGGGACACCGGAGGAATGCCTTATGTGTATCAAACGTCACAACGTAACTTGGTGACTATTGTGACGCCCCGGTAAATTAAGCTACAGTAACCACACACAAATTCTTCCACGTCATCAAATTTATCTAAAATAAATTATCGCTTAATAAAAATCAAAGCAATTATCATATTTAAATTAAAGTCAATAGATGGAAGTTTTCAAATACAGAAATAATAAAAGAATAAAATAATAGTAATAAGAAAGTATTAAAAAAATAACAAATAAAAAAGAATATGTAAAAAAAATATAAAAAACAAAAAAAGAAACCCCCTCGCCAACTGGGCCAAGTGGTCGAGCTGGCCATCTCCCCACCGGCCCAGCAAGGGGGGGGGGGCGAACCCTAGCCAGCACCGCTCCTAACCCCCCTAGCCGCCGCCACCCACCTAACCCCCACCTACCGCGCCCGCTGGATCCCCCCCTCTCCTCCTGCCTCGGTCTCCCTCTCCCCCTCCCCCACCGGCCGGAGCACCTCCCCCCCTCCGGATCCGGCTGCCCCCTCCTCCTCGGCGAGCACCTCCCCGGTGGCCACCCCTCCCCACCGGCGCCTCGGCCGGGGCCCCGCCGGTCACGGCGGCCCTGCCACCGGGCCCCTCCCCGCCGGTTCTCCTCCAGTCCGCCACCGGTGCCCGCGCCCCGTGACGCCACCGCTGCCTCACCGGCGGCACCCCTACGTCATCGGTCAACACCTCGACCACCGCGTCGGCTCCTCCATTGCCCGGGCTTCTTACAACACCACCGCACCTCCGTTCGTCGTCGATGTGTCGCTCCACTGAGCCCCCCTCGAGCCCACGTTGCACACCTACAGGGCTCGGTGAGCTACCCCGTTTCCTTCTTTCCCTGCCTCGGTTCCATTCCGGGAACTATCGCCGCGTTCCGACGCCGTTAGGTTCCTATAGGAGGAGGTGGAGTTTTCCTCCTCTCTTTGTGTTGAGAGGCTCATGTGAGACATGTCCACGAGGTTGGAGATGAGAGAGATGTTTGGAAGAAAAAAAATGAATTATGTATAATGCATGTATGTATTGCGTATGTATGTATCCCGTATTGATGTATGAAATATTTTGTTGTATGCATGTATATAAGGGAAATACTTTATATATATGTGTGGTTTGTGGCCTATGTCACTTACTGGTGGGGCCAAACCCCCCACTCCCACTTAGAGGGAGGCCCCACATGCTATTCAAAAAAACGGAAATAGAAATATAAAAATAAAAATATGTTATTATTATTATTAAACAAATAAATAATTATATATATTAGTTAATTAATTAAATAGATCAATTAGAATAATTAGAGTATTACACATGGGTCCCCCACTAAATTAACCTGATTAAATAATAATTAACCCTAACTAAAAACTTGTGTCTATGACGCATGGGACCCACTGGTTAGTTAACCAGTCAACTACTGATGTCAGCATGACATCATGCTGATGTCATGATTTCTTTTAATCAATTTACTTAAATCTGTTTTTTATTCCTCAATAATGAATAAAACTTTAAAAATTAATATAAATTAATCCGTAAGTCAGATCAAAATATTTTCAACATGAAAGTTGATCAGCAGAACAAGACGAAACCGGATATACGGTCCATTCGTGTGCCACGCGTCCCTAGCATAGCAAACATGGAACTTTTCCATCATTTCTCGTCCGACCGGTAGTAGCCTCACACCCGGAAAATATCGTCAGATATTCTTCCGACCCGTCTATGATGGATGTTGCTGCGTTAGATCATGCCTAGCCTACATCTTGCCATGTCATGCATCATGTCGCATCTGTTGCTATTATTTATTGTTTCTTCCCCCTCTTCTTACCGGTAGACCTCGAGACTAAAGCTGCTGCCACGTACATCTATGACCCTGCCAACCAGCCTTTTGCCGCAGAGCAGCAAGGCAAGAAAACCCCCTCTTGATCATTCCTATATCGCCTATGCCTTTCTTCCTCCTGCTTGCATTAGTATTTTGCTACTGTTGTAGTTAGCTCCTATATCTGATGCATAGCCTATTTTGATGAACTGCTACTTTCAGTACTGCACCTTTAAATCTGCTTAGTATAGGTGGAGCAGTCATCCCCTCTGACCCCGTAGTCCAGTTGCCCGCTTTGCTTTTCAAATCTCTATCACTGCTCGACGAGTCAGACCCGACACAACACATACACCCCCCTTAGTTGTATGATGCTACATAGATACTATCGGGTACCGAGGGTGACACCTCGCTAAGTACTCCTGATGATATCTCTGTAGTATAGCTAGTCGGTCGTGGTTATCGAGGGTGATTCCTCTTTCACCATTCCCGACGATGCCTCTGTCGTGCAACCCCTCAAATGTGGGACCCCCGAGGGTGATTCCTCTAAGCCCACGTTGATGGATACATTGTTGGGAATCCAACGAGGGTGATACCTCGGATCCCCCCCGATGTTACAACCACACAATTACTCGACCATGTTACTGGGGTCATTGGTGATTAGTTGTTAAGACGGGTGGATTCCCTTGAGATTGTGTCGATTGCCTAATTAAAATGTTAATGGATTTGGGTATTTGATCTGGGTTGGTTGGAGACCTGTTCACACTAACCGTCTGCATGGGAATAATTATGGGTACTCGTCGTGGCGGTATCAGCCGAACCTCTTCAGACGTCAGCGATGTAGCGGCGCGCGCCCGAGTGGTCCCGAGATGCATCACGCTTGTGATTAAGGGGTGCTAGGACTAACGTCGGCCGCCCTCGCATCATGCAGGAACGCGGAGGGGAACTCGGCCCATGAACCCTTTGCGCTGAGGATTTACACCGGCGGGCTGGCCTCTCTGCTGAGCTTAGGTGGGGATGCGACGTGTCGATATTCCGAGGCCGGGCAGGACCCAGAAAAATGTGTCCGGCCAGAGTGTTATCGAGCGCGTCGGGACATGCGGTGCACCCTTGTAGGGATTAAATTAACTATTTGAATAGCCGCGTCCACGGTTACACGACGACTTGGAGTTGTGCCCTGATCTTATACAACTACAATTGTTACTTTACTCGAATTTGTTGCCTCGGGATTGCTTCCTCGCAGGGAGTCGAGGGAGGATCTCTGGGCGTGACCTCACTTTAATATTGTTGTAACAAGATGACTATTAATGGTGTTACACCTATTCTACTCTCGTCTATTGCTGCAAGACCCTGAAGATGCTAGTCTTCGATAGGACTAGGCCTTCCCTCTCTTTTCTCGCATTGCTACAGTCAGTCCACATATAAACACCCCCTTCTTTGATATTGATGCATACTTAGAATAGTTCTGATGTAAGTCTTGCGAGTACTTTGGATGAGTACTCATTGTTGCTTTGCTCCCCCCTTGTCCCCTTGATCCGTTTCTGCGTCCAGATGATGGAGCCCCAGAGATGGAGTTTCCTGCCGATGTCTGCCATCCCGATGGTGTCTTCTTCACGGAGGCCGTTGAAGATAGGAGTAGTTTAGGAGGTTCCCAGGTAGGCGGCCTCACCTCGTTCGATCGTGTTTCTTTTGTGCTAGGCTTCTCTAAGGCACCCCATGTTATGTATGTACTCAGATATTGTTGCTTCCGCCGACTCGTGTGTTTATCGAGTTTCTGTATTCTAGCCCTCGAGGCCCTGGCTTGTAATATTAAGCTTGTATTATTTTTATTCGTGTCTAGAGTTGTGTTGTGACATCTTCCCGTCAGTCATTGGTTTTTATCGTACACATTTGTGTGTATGATTAGCATACGATTAAACCAAGGGCTTCACAAGTTGGTATCAGAGCCGACTGCCTGTAGGTAGCCCCCTTTCCAAGTCCTTGGCCGAAGTTGAGTCTAGTGTTTGAAAAACTTTACTAACACTGATGCTGTGGCTTACGGGCCCATTTCTCAATTGGGTGGTATTAGTATATTTTACTCCTTTCCTATACTCTGGGCTCTATTCTCTCTTCTCTTTCGGGTTAAAGATTTTACTAACTCTAACATTAGGTTCTCGTAAATATTTCATCCCGGAGAGCCCCGTATTCCAGACGATGGCTTTATTCGTCAAAAGAATTGCAGTTAATCCTCGATGTTCTCTCGAGAACTTGTGCTTATTGCTTCTGCAATTTCCCTCCCTCCGTCAACCCTTATAGATGACTGCATACAAATGTCATTCATATTTTCTTCCCAAATGCTCTTGTTTTTATGAGATGCAACGAATTATCTTATCGGGGATTCGTTCATCTTCAGTTGTCATGTGTTTTGAAAGTTCTTCGAATTACTATTCGATATTTCAGAATCCCCAGTACCCTATTACTCTTGACCTTTCTCACCTGCTTGCATTATGGTTAAATCCATATGACTAGTAATATTCGTTGAAATCCTTTGTGATGTTCCTCTGATCTTATTGATTCTACCATTGTGTGAATGCACACAATCACATGTTGATACTCATAAATTATCTTTCCGGCTCAGACGTCCTTCTAGACAGAGCTAGTTTTTGATAAATCAACTATGGTTGGTTGTCCATCTAAGTCCATTCTACTTACTTGTAAATGATCGGAGCGTCTGATTATGATACACCATCCTGGAAATCCTATTTACTTTGGTAAATAAGTACCGATATTTTTCAGATGTTCTATAACCCGATGCATTGCATCCTGTCTCCCTCTAATTGAGTACCGATACTCACATCAGGTCTTTCGTGTACTGCCAGACTCATTCTGTGTTATTATCCGACGACATCCTTTGCTTTCAAAAATTCTTGTGATTGCTTCCCCTGACACATGATGCCATTGGTAAATTGTGTCTTCTTCCTCTAAAAGAATTGTATCCTATGCTTTGACAGCCATGCTCTTATAGCATGTGTTAATTACTCTTGGAGTTTATGGTATATGTTCGTAAGATGCCCCGATGGGTTGAACCTATGTCTTCCTAAATCATTATGACTCGAAGAGTTTTCATGAGTCTTGCTTTTCTGGTGTTTTGCCAGGTAATCTTTCAAAGATACAACTTGATCGAAGGCGAGGAGTAAATGGCAGGTGATGCATTGATGAAGTGGGAGTCGACCTTGAACTTTGTGTTCATGCCCATGGAAACGATGTTGATCCTATCATAGAAACTTCTCGTATCAATAATCATTCATTATGTGGTTTAAAGCTGGTATCTTTGATCTTGTCCTTTGCAATCATGATTCCGACCATGATTGTTCTTCTTTGAACCCATATGTAGATGAGTTAGAGTACTTGTCTTCTTCAGATCAATACATTGGTACAAGCCTTAATGTTGATCTATCTCCGAGTATTGTCCCTTGTAGCTCGAGGATATCACAGAGCTATATAACTTCTTGTGAGCTCCTTATCAACTATGATATTTTCATTAATTCCAGTTTCCTTGTGTTTGTGTTGTTGGACACGCGAGTACATCAATAACTGAATCGAGCACGCATTGCGATTCAACAATTCTTAGTAATCTTCCTTGTTTACGATTTTGTACTCGATCATGTCATTCCAAGCTGTTAAGCTACATCATCATCGTCATGTTGGATCTCGACCATGCTGTCTATACCCTTCATCCCTGGAACACAATTCCAACTGTGCGTTAAGCTTGCATCGAGCTTTCCACATCATGTTGGTTGTCCTGAAAGGCAATCTCAATTCTAAAGCTAGCAGTCTTATCCGTGATTCTGACAACCTCTGGCTTCATCATTCCCTTGCTTGATGCCGACGTTGATCGATTACATCTTCATGAAGCTTCTTGACAAATGTGTCGTGATCACCATCAGCATTCTGAGCTCTTGCACGGTATCAATCGAATGCATGATGCGAAATGCCATCCTCCCCCCTCGATGATTTGTGTTTTGATCAACAACCTTTTTTGACTTCCCTCCAACACAAACTTGATCATGTTTTGTGTTGTCCTTTAAGATCCTTGCTATTCATATTACGTTATCTTCTACCTTGGAGTATTACCATCTTTATGTCAAGAATGTTGTGAGCATCATTGCATCTCTTAAGAATTCTTGATATAGTGATACTTCTCACCATCACCATTCATTTCTTGGTTCCGTGTCATTTTAAACAGGAGTACCAACAAGTGAGCTCTGATATGTGATCCCAATATTTTTGGCAACCCTATTGCCTTGAGGTTAACAACTGATTGTTTCATTCTTGGTGTGTTGGTTGTTGGCTCACCATTCTAACAATGGTCATGTTACTCATTCAGCCCGAGTGCACCCTTTGACCAATGTTTAATTGTTGTTGTTCACCCGAGCATACGACATTATACCATTTGTTTTGACAAATGCTATCTCCTTGATATTATAACTTTTGGAAATTCATCTCTGTCAAAATCTTGAGGGATTGTTGTTGAGGCCATCAGCCACACCCTCAACTTCTCCATGTCCCACAATGAAGCTCTTGAAAGCTTTATCCTTGTGCCTAGCTCATGAAGGATATAGTTGATAAGAAGTGTTTTTCCAAAGTTCACGTGCACTCTTGTCGCCGTGAATATGTGAAAGTTTTGTTTCGCTTCCTCTCGGGAAATACCAATCATTCACGCATGTGCGAAGTGTTATATGTTTTGAAGATTGTTATCTTCACATCATATAACTTCTGTTAGCACGTGAAGCCACTGAATGATTTAATGAGGGAAAAGAAGTTCCTTCATAAGAGCTAATCTAGACTTACACATGGAGCCTTGTTGTCCTCGATGATGGTTTCCAAATGAGAACTCAGATGCATTTTTACGTAAGAATTCTATGTGGGCACGAATGTTTTGACATTGTGTTCATATGTCTTAAAGTTGAACTCATGATTCAAGGATTGCTTGTGTAGTTCATATCCTAAGAATCTTGCATCTTCATCTTTCTTCTCAAGCATCTTCAGCCTCAGGTGTCCTGACACCAATCAGATTTGAATCTCGGGCAGATGTGATGGTTGGAACATGTCCTATAATTATAACTTTGGTCTTTAGGTAAATTAGTACGGTGCTGTCTTTCCAACGCACACGGCCGAAGGACCTATTGTTATAAATTCTTCCATATGTAAGATTCGCCATCCTTTCATGCGAAACTCTATGCCTTATTTCATATGTTGTTCCTCAGGAATCCTCTTTTTGGACCCATTGGTCCGGCGCTTACCTGATGACCATGTCGATGCTACCTCGAAGCATGGATTTGGTACTTCAAATTTCAACAGGAACATTGGAAGCGCAATGCTAAATTGTTCCTGATCAATTATCCAAACCGCATGATATGGATAAACATCATGATTCTTCTTGCCTCTTTATCTAGATGGATAGGCACTTAATGACCTATCATGTATGCTATCCTCTATGTTTTCCTCGGGAATGGTATACTTTAGATTCTTTGCGTGTGTGAACACATTTTCTTCCTATTGGTCTGTTTGACCTTTCTTGTGGCATAACTTATCTAAGCAGTGCTAATTCCCTGCTTAGGTAAAATTCTCGGTATACGACTCTGTCAATAAGACCCTGTTACTATTGTGGACAACATTCTGGTAGCCGTCGGTGGACGAGGACCTTGCCTATTGGTCCGCCTCGTTTCAACGAGCAGGAAAATGGTTCTAGTCGTCCCCCGCCCTTGGTACCGATGTTGTTGCCAACATAACTGACATGCTATCCTCTGACATGTCTTGCTACCAAGACAATGTAATATGTCATCCCTCTGCTTACTCTCGGCCCACATGGTGGACCTATAACCCAAAGTTCCACATTGAAACCTGACTCTACTGTACATCTTTGACTCCAAGGTATCCTTTACACTTGGCTTCGTATGAAATTCTCGAGCCACCATTCAATGGACCGATCAATCTTCGGTCCAGATGTTACCCAATATGCTGAAGATCAAGTCCGCATTATTCATGAGAATCTGAAGGCTGCTCAGTCTCGTCACAAGAGTCAGTATGGCCATCATCATCAAGATATGGTCTATCAACCTGGCGAAAAGGCTTATCTTCGTGTCACACCAATGAGAGGTGCACATCGTTTTGAGATAAATGGCAAGTTAGCTCCTTGCTATATTGGTCCTTTCACTGTTCTCGAAAAGCATGGAAAAGTGGCTTATCAATTGGAACTGTCGGCGAACCTTTCTAAGGTTCACGATGTCTTCCATGTGTGCCAGCTCCGACGCTGCTTAAAGGATCATATTCGAGCAGTGGATCATGATATGCTTGAGCTACAACAAGACCTTTCTTATAAAGGACATCTGGTCTGTATTCTCGACCAAGCTGTACGTAAGACTCGTCACAAAGTCACCAAGTTCCTCAAAGTGAAATCGTCAAATCATTCTGAAGATGAGGCCACTTGGGAACGCGAGGATCATCTTCGTGATGAATACCCCGAGCTCTTTCCTTCTACCTCTTAATTCTCGGGACGAGAATTCTTGTTAATAAGGGAGAGTTGTGACGCCCCGGTAAATTAAGCTACAGTAACCACACACTAATTCTTCCACGTCATCAAATTTATCTAAAATAAATTATCGCTTTATAAATATCAAAGCAATTATCATATTTAAATTAAAGTCAATGGATGGATTTTTTCGAATACAGAAATAATAAAATAATAAAATAATAGTAATAAGAAACTATTAAAAAACAAATGAAAAAGAATATGTAAAAGAAAGATTAAAATATAAAAAAATAAAAAACAAAAACAAAAAAAGAGAAACCCCCTAGCCAACTCGGCCAAGTGGCCCAGCTGGCCATCTCCCCACCGGCCGAGCAAGAGTGGGGGAGAACCCTAGCCAGCCCCGCTCCTAACCCCCCCGCCCCCTGGCCGCCGCCACCCACCAAACCCCCACCTATCACGCCCGCTCGATCCCCCCACCTCTCATCCCGCCTCGGTCTCCTTCTCCCCTCCCCACCGGCCGGAGCACCTCCCCCCCTCCGGATCCGGCCGCCCCCCTCCTCCTCGACGAGCAGCTCCTCGGTGGCCGCCCCTCCCCGCCGGCGCCTCGGTCGGGGCCCTGCCGGCCATGGCGGCCCCGCCACCGGGCCCCTCCCCGTCGGTCCTCCTCCGGTCCGCCACCGACGCCCTCGCCCCGTGACGCCATTGCCGCTTCACGGCGGCACCCCTACGTCATCGGTCAACACCTTAACTACCGCGCCAGCTCGTCCGTCGCCTCGGGCTTCTTACTGCACCACCGCAGCTCCGTTCGTCGTCGACGTGTCGCTCCGCCGAGCCCCCCTCGAGCCCATGTTGCACACCTACAGGGCTCGGTGAGCTACCCTGTTTCCTTCTTTCCCTGCCTCGGCTCCATTCCGGCAACTATCGTCGCGTTCCGACGCCGTTAGGTTCTTGTAAGTGGAGGTGGAGTTTTCCTCCTCTCTCTGTGTTGAGAGGCTCTTGTGAGACATGTCGAGAAGGTTGGAGATGAGAGAGATGTTTGGAAGAAAAAAAATGAATTATGTATAATGCATGTATGTATTGCGTATGTATGTACCCTGTATTGATGTATGAAATATTATGTTGTATGCATGTATATAAGGGAAATACTTTATATATATGTGTGGTTTGTGGCCTATGTCACTTACTGGTGGGGCAAACCCCCCACTCCCACTTAAAGGGAGGCCTGATGATCCACAAGTACAGGGGATCAATCGTAGTCCTTTCGATAAGTAAGAGTGTCGAACCCAACGAGGAGCAGAAGAATCTGATAAGTGGTTTTCATCAAGGTAAAATCTGCACACACTGAAATTATCGGTAACAAATGATTGTGTGGTGAGGTGATTCGTAGCGAGCAACAAGTAACAAAAGTAGCAACGGTGCAGCAAAGTGGCCCAATCCCTTTTGTAGCAAGGGACAAGCCTGGAAAAAGTTATATAGGAGGAAAAACGCTCCCGAGGACACACGGGAATTTCTGTCATGCTAGTTTTCATCATGTTCATATGATTCGCGTTCGTTACTTTGATAGTTTGATATGTGGGTGGACCGGCGCTTGGGTACTACCCTTACTTGGACAAGCATCCCACTTATGATTAACCCCTCTCGCAAGCATCCGCAACTACGAAATAAGAATTAAGACAAAGTCTAACCATAGCATTAAACTAGTGGATCCAAATCAGCCCGTTACGAAGCAACGCATAAACTAGGGTTTAAGCTTCTGTCACTCTAGCAACCTATCATCTACTTACTACTTCCCAATGCCTTCCTCTAGGCCCAAATAATGCTGAAGTTTTATGTAGTCGACGTTCACATAACACCACTAGAGGAAAAACAATATACAACACATCAAATTACCGAACGAATACAAATTCACATGACTACTATTAGCATGACTTATCCCATGTCCTCAGGAACAAAAGTAACTACTCACAAAGCATAATCATATTCATGACCAGAGAGGTAATGAGTAGCATCAAGGATCTGAACATAAACTCTTCCACCAAGTAATCCAACTAGCATCAACTACAAAGAGTAATGAACACTACTAGCAACCTTACAAGAACCAATCGGAGTCGCGAGACGGAGATTGGTTACAAGTGATGAACTAGAGTTTGGAGATGAGAAGGTACTGATGAAGATGTTGATGGTGACGAGTCCCCTTCGATGAGAGGAGTGTTGGTGATGGCGATGGCGACGATTTCCCCCTCCGTGAGGGAAGTTTCCCCGGCAGGATCGTCCTCCCGGAGCTCTAGATTGGTTCTGCTCAAGTTCCGCCTCGTGGCGGCGGTGAATCCACGAAAAAGCTCCTCCTTGATTTTTTTTCCTGGATGAAACCCTTCATATAGCAGAAGAGGGGGGTAAGTGGGCCAGCAGGTTGCCCACAAGCCCTCATGGTGCGGCCTAGGGGGGGGGGTGGTCGCGCCGTGCAGGCTTGTGGCCAACCCCTGGCGCCCCTCTAGCGCTTCTTCGGCCCAGTATTTTTTATAAATCCGCAAAAAAATCCTCGTTTATTTTTTACGGCGTTTGGAGTTGCGCATAATAGGTATCTCAAACTTGCTCCACTTTCATGCCAGAATTCCAATTGCCGGTATTCTCCCTCTTCATGTAAACCTTGCAAAATAAGAGAGAAAAGGCATAAGAATTGTACCGTGAAGTGAAATAACAACCCAAGAAGCGATAAATATCAACATGAAAACATGATGCAAAATGGACGTATCAACTCCCCCAATCTTAGACCTCGCTTGTCCTCAAGAGAAAGCCTAGCTCAATAAATATGTCCACATGTTTAGGGAGAGAGGTGTCGACAAAACAAGATACGAACATGCATGCATCATGATCATGATCAGAACAACAATACCAACATATAATCTCTCATGCTAAAGTGATAATTCCTTCACAAAGTAAAGCATGGATCCAGAACCTTAGCGAGAAGTAACAACCGATAGCCTTTAGTCATTGAAGCAAGTGCAATTCATCACAACATCAGAAAGAGTCAAATAAGAGATTGTAAAGCAAATCCACATACTCAATCATTCTTTCGTTATCTACAACTGCTACAACTCACGTGGTACTCATGAGATCAAAGTTTCAGCTCGACACAGAGAAAGATAGGGGCTTACAGTTTTGCCTCCCAACTGCTTACCTCAAGGCTAATGTCAACAATAATAAATCATGAATGCTTACCTCCAAGTTGACATATGAATATAGATCTTTCCCAAGCATATGACGTTACCCAAGATAAAGGCAAAACAAGGAATTGGTGAAGGTCACCATGACTCTTTCAAGGGAAAAAAGTAAAGGTACAAGATAGGCCCTTCGCAGAGGGAAGCAGAGGTTGTCATGCGCTTTTGAGGTTTGGATGCGTGTCCTCTTAGTGCGGAGGAACGTCACTTTATATTGCCCCCTGTGATAAAGAACTTTATTATGCAGTCTGTCGCTTTTATTTCTTCCTCATCACAGGTTCGTACAAAGCTTATTTTCCACACACTAATAGATCATACATATTAGAGAGCAATTTTTATGGCTTGCACCGATGACAACTTACTTGAGGGATCTTATTCAATCCATAGGTAGGTATGGTGGACACTCATGGAAAAACTGGGTTGAAGGTTTATGGATGCACAAGTAATATCTCTACTTAGTGTGGGAGGTTTGGCTAATGTGAGATGGAAGCAATCGTCACATGCTAAGGGATCTCTAATCATATAACATTGTTCGGAACCAAGCAAACACAATTCATTATGTTGTCTTCCTTGTCCAACATCTACTTATAGGCATGCAATAGTTTAGTGAGTGTTCACAATCATAGGTGGTGTCAGAGATGATATATTTATATGTGAATCTCTCCTTCTTTATCACTTCCTATTAATTACAACAATGACCAAGGTCTACGTTTGCCTACCATCAACAAGTTTCAATCATCATTCTTTTTATATGTGAAGCCATCACTTCTCATAAGATCATTAGATGATCTTTCATGCTTTTGTTCTATTCTCACTCTTTTGATCATGGCAAGAGGCAAAGCCCTTCAACTAATACACTCTTTATTATATTGCTCATGAGCTCGAATACATCGGGGGTGACACAAACCAAAACTCAAGACTAAAACACTAAGACTTTTAATCTACTAGAGAAAGAGAAAACTGGAAAAGGAAAACTAAAACAAAGGTAAAGGCAAAAGATGTGATGGTGATACGATACCGGGGCAACTCCCCCAAGCTTGGCACAAGACAAGGGGATTACCAATACCAATGCTCAGTTGTTTTCCTTTGGTGGTGGTGGAGGAGTTGTTGCAACATGGGTTTGATCCTCCATCTTCTAGGGCATAGGTGCTCCATCATGGAAAGATGAACGAGTCTCTGGGATCCTCAAATCTGCAGCCAACCGTATTGATTTAAATCTATACTCATACTCACAGTTTTGGTTCTGCAGGTCATAGATCTGGACATGGAGTTGATCAATGATGTCATAGAGCCTGGAGAGGTGCTTCCCGATGTCATTGGCATCAATCTTGTGCTTGTTGGTGAACTCCGTGATCATCACGTGGTTGGCGTTGAGTCCACGCTCCACCATCCCTTGGCACTTGAAGACTTATTGCTCCATTTCTTCGAGCCTCGTCTCCATGCTTCCGGTCTTCTTAGGACCCTCAACATCATGGATGTGCAACATCCCCTCATGCATCTCGATTGATTGAGGGTGTTGCAGCACTCCCGTGAGGTAGGGATTGATGAACTTCTCAAAGATCTTGTCCTTCGAAGCTTTTGGGGAAGTCATAGCAATCTAGATCTGCAACAGAAACAGGCTCAAAACGAAAAACAGAGGAAATCTGCGTGATGCAGAGGTCAGACCAAACGGGAGTATATATAATGATTTTTTAGACCAGAAGGAGTACCCTGCACGAAAACGGAGTCCGGGAGGTGCACGAGGTGGCCACAAGCCCTCACAGCACGGCCAGGGGGTGGGCCCGCGTCGTGCAGGCTTGTCGCCTCCTGGCGCACTTTCCGGACTACTTCCAATATTTGTATTTTTTTCAAATATTCCAAAACAGAGAAAATTTCCTACTGGAAAAGTTTTGGACTGTGTTTTCTTACCAACTCACATACCTCTTCATTTTCAAAGTCTGAAACAGGATGATAAACATCCCTTAGGTATTCTTTCGGAGTTATGGTATTGATAATATTGCTTTCAACATTTATGGGAGCACCTGAGATATAATGCTTGATTCTCTGCCCATTTACCACTCTCGGACAATTACCTTGCGTGTTGTTGATCTTGATAGCAACAGAATGATATACTTCCTCAACAACATAGGGACCTTCCCATTTAGAGAGAAGCTTTCCTGCAAAGAATCTTAAACGAGAGTTATATAGCAAGACATAATCACCTACATTGAACTCACGCTTTTGTATCCTCTTATCATGCCACCTCTTAACCTTCTCTTTGAACAACTTGGCATTCTCATATGCTTGAGTTCTCCACTCATCCAGCGAGCTAATACCCGTTGGATTTTGGAAAAGGTCCCATACAATCGAAGACCCAAACATCAAATGGTTCAATGACAAGTGAATAGTTCATAGGCATTTCCTGACGTTTGCTAATATTACCTATTCTCTGACATTCATCACAAGACAAGACAAACTTACGGGCATCCTTGAAGAGAGTGGGCCAATATAAACCAGATTGCAATACCTTGTGTGCAGTTCTATCTCCCGCATGGTGTCCTACGTAGGCCTCGGAGTGACACTTATGTAGGATATGTCCCTCTTCATGTTCAGGTACACAACGTATAATAACACCATCTACTCCTTCCTTATAAAGGTGAGGGTCATCCCAAAAGTAGTGTCTCAAGTCAAAGAAGAATTTCTTCTTTTGCTGGTACGTGAAACTAGGTGGTATATATTTGGCAATGATATAGTTTGCATAATCAGCATACCACGGTGCACTACGTGAAACATTAATGACATTCAATTTCTCATCGAGAAAGCTATCATCAATAGGTTGTGGGTGAAAGTGTGTTATATCGACTACAGGGGGGTGAATAGGAGATCTTTAGAATTTCATCACTGAGGAAATTCCTTTTGAGGAAATTCCTCACTGATGACTAACTTACAGCGGAAACAGTAAAGGATCAGACGTGCAAACGTTCACACCAGCAGTATTTCAGATTGAAGAATGTTAAAACATATTGCACGGTAAGCAGGCACGCAGAATACAGATGATGATTAACTATTGTGAAGAATTTGGGGTTGAGGAAATTCAGAAAAAGTCTTCAGCAAATTCTTCAAATAGTCACAGTGAAAGTCATCAACACATAATAAAGCGAAAGTAAAGAGTTGAGGAATTAGAACCTGTTTCTCAGTGAAGACACTCGTTGATGACCCAGTTCCAACTGTTGTGACAGTTGTACATCTGGTTTGGAGCGGCTTGGTATTGAAACCAAAGGACACCCAGTCCCGGGACACACAGTCCCTACCGTATTCTCCTTGAGCTAAGGACACACAGTCCTCGCCCAACACTCGTGGTAAGTCTTCAGGGCAGACTTCCAAACCCTCACAAACTTGGTCACTCGATGATCCACAATTAACTGCTGGAACGTTCTAGACCATGACGCCTAACCGTATCGAGGATGCACAGTCCTCAAAGGTAAAAGGCTTCAGTCCCACACAGGAACAACTTCTTCAGTGATGCTCAATCATTAGGTTTGGTTTGTGGTTTCGGTGGGTGGTGTACTTCCTCACTGATGAATTACTCTCGAAGACTCTGAGGAATTTGGGTTGCTCTTATGACAAGTGCGAGTTTCTAACGGAGTAGCCAACCAGCTAGTGGTTGTGGGGGTGGCTATTTATAACCTGGGAGCATCCCGACATGATTTGACACTAACGCCCTTAAATAATATGACCGTTGGAGTGCATAAGACCAGTGACTTGGGGTGCTTATCAAAACGGTCGGAACCCTCAACTGTGAGAGTCCTCATGTCACTCATATTCCTCACTTGAGGCTTTTGGTAGGATTAGGCTTGGGTTGAGCATCATGAGGAAATCCATTCCATAGTGTAACTTCGAACCCCTTTAACAGTACGGTGTTCCTATTACTCAAATGCGTGTAAATCTTCCCGCTTCAAATTCTTCAGAATGAATTTCTTCAGGAACCACCGGACTTCTCAATATCAGTATCTTCATGAGGAATATCAATTTTATCGCAGATTCCTCGCGATTCATTTCTTCAGCTTCAGACCAAGTTCTTCAACTGAAGACATACATTTTTAGGGGTCTATATTCTTCAAATATATCAAACTCCTCAATGACTTATAGATCTTGTGTACACTCATAAACACATTAGATACTTAACCTATAAGTCTTCAAACAACCAAAATCACTAAGGGGCACTAGATGCACTTACAATCTCCCCCTTTTTGGTGGTTGATGACAATTAGGTTAAGTCTTCAACAGGGTTCAAAAATATGAAGTGTAAATACTCATTTGAGGAATTTGAAAACAAGATTCAGAGAGACTCCCCCTGAAGATGTGCATATCTTGAGGATTTTGCTTTTCACAGCAAATGCACATTGATGATTTATATCATGGAGATCTCCCCCTGAATCTTGTAAATCATGCATACATATAACATATCATTTCAAGAAAATGAAGATGCATGATAACAAATGGTCTTTGACGAATTCCAGCATGTGTGCATTAAAACTTGAGGAATAAGCATGCGAAGAAAAACGTTCAAAAGCGTCAGACTACCATCGGGCTTAAGTTACAACTAATTACATAAAAACTTCAGAGGAGCCAAGAGTTTGAAACTTAAATATAGTTTATAAGCCCAAAAAATATCCCGCTTGAAGACTAACTCTCGAGTTTGTTCCCCTTTGTCATCAAGTGACAAAAAGGGACAAACTGAGGACTAACGCCCGTGAAGACTTCATTTCTTGGCGGCCGAGGAAGAGCCGTGATGCTTCTTGGGAGTAGTCTTCTTCCTTGGGCCGGTTGCTGTGTCGAGTTGTTCCTCATCAGATTCAGCAGTGCGGAATGAAGAAAAGGAGATGTCTTCAAGGTCTGGCACTGGAATGGGCCTGAACTTCTTCTTGGGAGGCCACGACCAGTCAAAGTCCCGCTCAAAGTCCATTTCTTCAAGCTCAGTCTGAGTCTTCAGATGTGCAAGTGTAGCCCAGGTGCGATCGAAAACCTCATGCAGATAGTGATGGTTAATCTTCACAGAGTTCTGTGTTTCAGTGAGGGTTTTCACAATGGCACCAAACTGGCGTTTGACCCATTTGTGGTTGCAATCCTCCTTCTGGTGAAGACTGAGGAGGAGCTCTCTGATGTTCAGCACGCGAGGAGGAACGGGGCTTGTTGGACGAGTCTCAGTATCGTCCCATGAAGAATATGCTTCAGGCTCTTTGAACTAGCCATCAAGGGGCCTGCTGCCTTCTTCAATCATAGATTTTCCTTTTCCTTCAATGGGCTCGAAAGTCTTCTTGTTGACCCGGATAGGAGGCATATAACCCATGTGATTTTGGAAATCAGCATGGAAGTTGATGCCTGTCCTTCTCTTGATGAATCTCATGATCCACGGGGCATAAATCTTGTGATCATAGGGGCACATGGCATTGTCGGCCAAAGTCCTCAAGAAGAAATCATGGATATTAATAGGAATACCGTGAATGATGTTGAAGAGGATATTCTTCATGAGGCCTACAACATCTTCTTCATCGTCATGGCCTTTGATTGGCGCGAGCACACTGCAGAGGATTCTGTAGACAGACCGGGGTGTGTACTTGAGCTCGTGGACGAGGAAGGTTGTTCTTGAGGGTTTTCCTGCAGCCAAAGGCTTCATGAGGACCTCCATCATACCATTTGGCAGCTCACGCTCACCATAAAGCTTCACTGCCCCATCTGAGGGAATTGGTACGGGCAGTTCTCTGAGGAGTTCAGAACCAGGAGCCTTGTAGTGAGTGTTTTGTGACATCCAGTCAAACACCCAAGTGCTGATATCGTCAGGGTTGCCCGATATATGAAGAGTGGCATAGAACTGAAGAATAAGCTCGTTGTTCCAGTCTGATATGTCTGAGCACATGGGGAGCAAACCTGCATCGTGGAGTACACTAAGTACTGGCTCCAGGCAAGGTATTGCTTCAAGCTCAACATGAGGAATGTGCCTGTGCTGGAATATCTTGTTGCATCCACAGAGCACAGAGGAATAGTAGTTCATCTAAGTCCTTGTCCAAAACTTCAGATGCCTCATTTGAGGCTTGTCATAAGGGTTCTCTCCGATGAAGTACATGCGTTCTTCAAATAAATTTTCTTTCTGAAACTTTGGACGCTTGGAGAATGGCTGACGCTGAACTGGCTGAAGATTTTGCTGAGGAATAGGGGAGGAGACAACAATAGCAGTCTCTGGGTTGAGCACAATGAAGTCATTGTCTTGGGTGGGTACATTTTCTTCAGCATTTTCCTCAGGGTGAGGAATTTCATCAGCTGGTACTTCATGCTGAGGAGATGATGCTTGCTCTGGCTGAGCTTCAGGCTGAGGAATTTCTGCTTCTTTCTCATTTGAAGGAGTTGGGTCAGCCTGTTCCTCATCTTGAGGAGTCTTCTCAGAATGTACAATTTCATCAGCATGAGGATTTTCAGCTTGTTTTTCCTCAGCTGGCTTAGTGGCAGAAGCAGTTTCATCAGCTGGTGCAGCTGATGCTTGAGCAGTCTCTGTCTGAGGAATAAGAGGTTGAGGACTATCGTCAATCTGAATTTCCTCATCAGTGTGTTCCTCAGAGGCGACATCCTTCATTTCCTCATCTGCCCTTTTAGCTGGGTCATCAATGACGACCATCTCATAGGAAGGGGCGACATTGAGAGGCACTGGGTCTAGAGGAGCAGTTTCTTCAATTTCTTTGAGGCGCTTTGCCTCTGTCTCTTCTACTGCCGAGGAGGCTTTTCTCTTCTTGGCTTCCTTTTCAGCGGCCCTTGTTTTCTTCATGTCTGATGCAAACGGAATTATCTTCTTCACCTTTGAAGATTTTGGTGAAGGTGTTCTTTCTTCAGATTCTTCAGCTGGTAGTGAGGAACCAGCTAGAACAGCGTCATCAGCCTGCTTAGATGAAGCAGCTGGATCAGGAGCAGTCTCATCAGTGGCAGCAATTTCATCAGTTGCAGTTTCCGTGATGATTTCTTCAATGGCCGGTTCATCAACACGGCGCTCTTGGTGTTCTTCCTCAGCTTGAGGAGTTTCCTCCTCATGAGGAGATGCATCTGCGGGCTGGTCAACCAAGGCTGAGGAGTTGGTGCTGGGGGTGCGGTTCTCTTGTTGTAGTCATCAACAACACTAGTGGCTAGCTTGATGAAATTGCTCTTGATGCTTTCGCGATCTGACAGCTTGGTGTACTTGTCAGTCAATACTTGCAGCTCTGCCTGGGTTGACACCAGTGCTTCAGGAGTCAGTTTGAGGAGATTCTGCCTGAGGAATTTCTCCTTTTTGATCTTTGCAACCTTTGCCTGCCTGGCCTGCTGTTCTTTCCACTTGGCTTCATTTATGAAGGTGGCCACCATGTGGCTGATGATAGGAGGAAGTTTCAAATCATCAATGGGAGTGTTTGGGTCCTCATACCAGATATTGATGTAGTCAAGGAGGACCTTGGGGTCCATGGCCAGAGGAATAGCACTGCCTGATGCTTGAGCTACCCTTTCTTGCTTGTTTCTGATGATGGCTTGAAGGGTTTCACCATCATATTCATCACTTCCCTCAGATGCAGATGGGACTGCGATGATTTTGCTGGGGCTAGGCAGAGGTGCACGTTCAGCAGTTGCCAAAGTCTTCACAAGAGGTGTTGAAGACTTTGTCTCTGAGCTAGTTGCAGCTGGGAGTGAGGAGCTGGAGCTGGCGGTCGTAGGTTTCACGACATGCTTCTGTACTGTTTTCTCTTGAGGCTTTGGAGGTGGAGCTGAGGATTTTGGTGCTGAGGAGATTGGTACTGAGGGTTTTGGCGCTGATGGTTTTGGTGTTGAAGGTTTTGGTAATGAGGGTTTTGGTGCTGAGGGTTTTGTGACAGAAGCCTGAGTAGACTTCTCTTGAGGCTTTGGAGCCCTTTGCTTTGATGGCACAGACTGCATGTGAGGAATTTCTGAGCCTCAGGTTTCTGCAGCTGAGGAATTAGCAGCACCGGAGGCAGCAACTGAGGATTCATTAAATTTCCTTACTGCAGCTTCTGCTTGCTTCTTGAGCTTGGCCAGATGTTTTTCTTTCTCATCTAGGTAGTCATCAATTGTCATGAGACTTGAGGGATGTGCTACTTGATGATCCTCAAGTGGAGCCGTTCTGCTAGGAGGCTTCAAAGCGAATTTCTTCGCATATTTGGGAGTCACAAACTTGTACTCCTTCCATTCCTTTGCCCATCGGCGTTCAATCTTCTGCAGCCGTATCTTTCTCTTGGCCATTGTCTCATGTTCATCACGCGTACAATAGTCCAAGGAAATGTCCTCAGGGATATCAGCAGCTGTGTTTTGCTCAAGTTTCTTTCCTCCCTTCTGTTTTCTTTCTTCCTCCATTTTCTTCAGTTGAGGACTTTGCTGATGATTTTGAACTCTTGTGGATTCTGATGAGCCTTGAAGAGTTTCTTCCAGAAAAGCTGCAAATGAGTTAATGTGATGAGAACCGAGAGATTCATCAGCTGACATGTGTGTACCTGTGAACAGAGTATAGTTACGAGGAATTTGGAGAGGTCATATGCATTCCCAGATTTGAAGAAAATGAAAAAGTTTGACAGTTTGAGGAATATAACCAGTGGTTGAGGAATTTGCCTAAGCATACTGTTCTTGGGTTCCAGAGTTGTATAGATCCGAAAATTCGCACAATTGAGGAATCTCGTGAAAATCTTAGATGCTTAGCATAGTTCATCAATGATTGTGGTGATAGGTAGTGTTTGAGGAATCATGTGCGCATCGTATCTTGAGGAAAAACAAATTTCACATAGAAGATGTAAAATTTCAGATCTAATTCTGCCGTAAAAATGGGATTTATTTACCCTAGAAGGTGCGTACGAAAAACACAGAAAGTTGTGTTGGAGAGGCTCTTCGTTCGAGTGTCCAATGCACCCTAACTCGGCGATAGAGGACGTCTACGGCGGCGGCGGACGAAGATGGTCCGACTCCAGCGTGGTTTTGGTGACGGAGAAGTCGAGGCAGTGAAGCTCTTCCTCACCGGCGACAAGACTACGAGCGGTGGTGCTAGGGTTCGGTGGAGTGTGCTGTGGCAAGAGAGCGATGAGGCGAAGAAGAGGATACCGAGGGGGATAAGGACATATTTATAGCCAAAAGTTACTGTTGGCGCGAAAATGTCGGACCAAATAGCCCCTGCCTCTACGTCTCCGCAGGACACGTGTAGCTCCCGTACGATGCGGTGGAGATAGTGGAGATCGTGGTTATCCGATCGTGGGAAGTGGGGGTTCAGTTACTGTACCTTTAAAGAAAACAATTTTTGAAGATTTGAGGATGTTTGTTACAAAATCATCAGCTGACAAGGATGCAGTGAGGATTTTGAACAAAGTTTCAAGTAGAACGCATATGAAGAATTGAATAGACTGGATAACATTCACTTAGTAGAAACATCAACTTGAAGAAATAGCAATAAGTATAGCATAGAGGGAAAGTAGGGTCCGATCACATTCACTTAGTAGAAACATCAACTTGAAGAAATAGCAATAAGTGAATGCTGTTGAGGACTAGAAATCACAGTCTATCTAATCAAATGAAAGTCATCAAGTGTTTTTGAAGATTTTGTAATAAATCATCACAATGAAGAACAACAGTTTTGAAGAAAAATGCATTGTGAGGAAATTGATCATTTGAAGAAAATCAACTTGAGGAATTTCACATTGGGCGGTGGCGTTACCCACCATATAAGAATGTTGATTACAGACGCCGCGTACAATTGTCGTAGGGCCCTCAGAATCAATTTCTTCGTTAATTTCTTCACATTCAGAGTGACTTTCTTCATCAGTTGAAGAAAATCATTTCATCATGTGTTGCACATCTAAGTCATTAACTTTGCATAAGTGTTAGGATGTGTGCATGTTTTTACAAAACATTTGAAGACTCTAAGATATTTAGCTCACACCGCAACTGGCAAAACCTTTTCTCATCCTAGGGCTTAGTGAAGATATTTGCCAGTTGATCATCAGTCTTCACATGGTCGATGAGGATATTGCCCTTGAGGACATGGTCCTGAAGAAAATGATGACGAATCTGGATGTGCTTGGTCTTCGAGTGCTGTACTGGGTTGTATGCAATCTTGATAGCACTCTCATTGTCATAGTAGAGAGGCACATTCTTCATGTTGATGTCGTAGTCCTTGAGGGTTTGCTTCATCCACAGCAATTGAGCACAGCAAGAACCAGCAGCAATGTACTCAGCTTCGGCAGTGGAGAGTGATACGCAGTTCTTCTTCTTTGAGGACCAGCAAACTAGTGATCTTCTGAGGAAATGGCATGTGCCATAAGTTGACTTGCGATCCACACGGTCACCAGCATAGTCAGAATCAGAATACCCTACCAGATGAAGATTGGAGCCCTTGGGATACCATAATCCTAGTGTTGGTGTGTGAGCTAAGTATCGAAGAATATGTTTCCCAACCTTATGGTGTTATTCCTTCGGTTTTGCTTGAAAACGTGCACACATGCAAACACTAAGCATTATATCTGGCCTAGATGCACATAGATACAATAAAGAGCCAATCATAAAACGGTATACCTGCTGATCGAAATCTTTACCATTTTCATCAATGCCGAGGTGGCCGTTGGTAGGCATCGGAGTCTTGGCACCTTTGCATTCGTGCATGTCGAATTTCCTCAGAACATCCTTGAGGTATTTCTCCTGTGATATGAAGATTCCATTGCTTTCTTGACGAATTTGAAGACCTAAGAAGAATTTCAGCTCCCCCATCATGGACATCTGATATTCTTCACTCATCATGTAGGCAAATTCATCACTGTATCTTTTGTCAGTACACCCAAATATGATATCATCAACATATATTTGACATACAAACAACTCATTATCATAGGATTTTGTGAAAAGGGTTGGATCGAGTGAACCAGGTTTGAAGCCTTTCTTCATGAGGAATTCCTTCAATGTATCATACCATGCCCGAGGGGCTTGCTTGAGGCCATACAGAGCCTTTTTGAGTCTGAAGACTTTGTCTGGATTCTTTGGATCCTCAAAACCTGGAGGCTGAGCAACATATACTTCTTCCTCAAGCTTACCATTGAGGAATGCACTTTTCACATCCATTTGATATAAGATGATGTTATGATGATTAGCATAAGCAAGTAGTATTCGAATAACTTCAAGTCTAGCAACACGGGCAAAAGTTTCATCGAAATCTATTCCTTCAACCTGGGTGTAGCCTTGGGCTACAAGTCGTGCCTTGTTCCTCACCACTTGACCGTCCTCATCTTGTTTGTTTCAGAAAATCCACTTGGTGCCAATGATGTTGTGCTTGCGAGGATCTGGTCGTTTGACGAGCTCCCATACGTCATTCAGCTTGAATTGAAGAAGTTCGTCTTGCATAGCTTGGATCCACTCCGGTTCCAGAAAAGCCTCAACTACTTTTGAGGGTTCTGTGATGGATACAAAGGAAAAGTGCCCACAAAAGTTAACTAAGTGTGAAGCTTTTGAGCGAGTGAGAGGACCTGGCGCGTTGATGTCGTTGAGGATTTTGTCAAGTTCTACTTCGTTTGCAATCCTCGGATGAGCTGGTTGAGGATTTTGTCTGGGCTGAGGAAGTGGTGCTGTTGCAATTTCCTCGGGAGCATCTTCTTGGTTTTTATCAGCGATGGGGATCGTTTCTTCACCAATTTCCTCAGTGGGAACAATGTCTTCAGTAGGCTTAAGCTTTATTGCTTCCTCAGGAGACAGCTTATCTGGATCAGAAGGCAATTGCTCTCTTTGTGAGCCATTAGTTTAATCGAACCGCACATCTACAGTCTCAACAATTTTGTTGTGATAGTTGTTGAAGACTCTCTAAGTGTGCGAGTCCTTTCCATAACCAAGCATAAAACCTTCATGTGCCTTAGGTGCCAATTTTGAGCTATGGTGAGGATCTCTAATCCAGCATTTTGCACCAAAGACTTTGAAATAACTTACATTGGGTTTCTTGTCAGTGAGGAGTTCATATGAGGTTTTCTTGAGGAATTTGTGAAGATATACCCTGTTGATGATATGGCATGCAGTGTTGATTGCTTCAGGCCAAAAGCGACGAGGAGTCTGATAGTCCTCAAGAATAGTTCTAGCCATTTCAACCAGAGTCATGTTCTTCCTTTCTACGACACCATTCCGCTGAGGAGTATAAGGAGCAGACAATTCGTGAGTAATACCAAGTTCATCAAGATAATCATCAAGACCAGTGTTTTTGAACTCGGTTCCATTATCACTCCTGATGTGTTTGATCTTGATGCCAAAGTTCGTCGAGGCCCTTGAAGAAAATCGTTTGAAGATTTCCTGCACTTCAGTTTTATACACTATGATATGCACCCAAGTATATCTGGAATAATCATCAACTATGACGAAGCCATATAAAGATGTTGCATTGGTTAGTGTGGCATAGTGAGTAGGTCCAAATAAATCCATATGAAGCAATTCGAATGGACGTGTAGTGGTCATGATGGTTTTAGAGGGATGCTTGGATCTGGTCATTTTCCCAGATTCACAAGCACCGTAGAGATGATCCTTGAGGAATTTGACTGATTCGATGTCGATGACATGCTTCTTCTTTGCAAGCGTGTGGAAATTCCTCATGCCTGCATGACCTAGTGTTCGGTGCCACAGCCATCCTTCTGAGGTTTTTGCTAGTAAGCAAGTGGCTGGTTGAGGACCTGTAGAGAAATCAACAATGTACAAATCCCCTCTTCTTACACCTTCGAAGACTTTGGATCTGTCAGATTCCATGATGACTACACATCTATATCTACCAAAGATAACAATCATATCAAGATCACAAAGCATCGAGACTGACATAAGGTTAATACCAAGGGATTCAACTAGCATCACTTTGTTCGTATGCCTATCCTTGGAAATAGCCACTTTGCCAAGTCCCAATACCTTGCGTTTACCTTTGTCAGCATATGTGATTTGCTTCAGAGGTGATGGAGTTAGTGGAATATTCATCAGTAAGCTTTTATCACCAGTCATGTGATGTGTGCAGCCACTATCGAGAACCCGCTCAGTATTTTTGGGTTTGTCATCCTGCAGATGAATTAGTACAGCTTACCATCTCATATGCTTCAGATTTGAAGAATATGATACTAATTTCATCAGTTCAGTAATTTCAGCATAACAGAAATGTAAGGACGTGTGAAATATTTCTATTTCATCAATCATTAGCTTGCGTCCTATCAAGAATTTCCTCAGGTCTCCAGCAAATTCTTCAGATGATGATTTTCATCTGGAGACCCGACCTGCAGAAGTGATTAGTTCGATTTCTTCACCACCCACATCTGAAGGGGTGGCAAAGCGTTTATCATCCTGCGAGCACCATATGAGAAAGGTGGCATCGAAGCCAATGCACTTCTCTTAACAGTAGGGGGTTAAAGTACTCATATGAATATGCAGAGAACTGGTTTGAGGATTTATGAACATAATGATTTGAGGAGTAACGCTCATATTCATATTCCTTGTAGTTTCCCTGCGTGTTAGACGCATAAGCACGGGTACGAGCATAGTTTTGACCAGTTGAGGATTCTGATTCTCTTGAAGACTTTGGTCCTCTTGAGGAATTTGATCTGGGGTTCAGATTCTTCAGTGGTGGTGTCATGAGGACATTCATCTGAAGATTTTCAAGACAACTTTTGGGAACCCAGATTTTCCTTAGAG
This sequence comes from Hordeum vulgare subsp. vulgare, assembly GCF_904849725.1. NCBI lineage: Eukaryota > Viridiplantae > Streptophyta > Magnoliopsida > Poales > Poaceae > Hordeum > Hordeum vulgare. The sequence goes on along the minus strand of NC_058524.1, from coordinate 177,967,286 downwards.
GAGGGCCATTCCTGCAGTTAGTTCCAACATATCGAGCAAATACTTCACCAGATTGATTTTTGAACAGTTTATAGTTGGAATCAAATGATTCATCCGAGGAATAGGACAATTCACATGAAAAACCAGTTAGATTAGATGGATCAAAAGGAGGCCCAGTAGCAGCAACCCATGAGGTTTTGGGATACTGCTCAGGTTTCCAGTAAGATCCATCAGCATTTAATTTCCTCTCAAATGCAATTCCTTCTTTCCTCGGGTTCCTGTTCAAGATCTACTTTTTAAGCACATCACAAAGGGTTTGATGTCCTTTGAGGCTTTTGTACGTGCCTATGACGTACAATTCCTTCAACCCTGCATTTTCATCAGTAACATTTGTGTTTTACTCAAGTGAGGAAATAGACACAACAGGTGCAGTTGAAGAATGTGTAGCAATGGTGGCATTTGATGATTCTGGTGAGGAATTAGCAGTTTCACATTCAATGCATTTAAGACATGGAGGAATAAATTCAACTTGACTAGCGCTGATCTCTTGAGCTTGTAATGAATCATTTTCCATACGAAGATCATCATGAGACATCCTCAGCTTCTCAAGATCAAGCTTCCTTTGAAGAAATTCATAGGAAAGCTTCTCATGACCAGTGAGGAGTGTATCATAACGATCCTGAAGATTATCAAATCTAGACTGAAGACTTTTCATGTCATCAGTGAGGATTTGGGTATGGTTCATTTCATCATTCAACAGATCATCACTTTTGTCTAGCAGTTTCTGAAGCTTTTCCAGAGCAGTTTGTTGTTTAGTAGCAATGATGGCAAGTTTACTGTAACTGGGTTTCTTATATTCATTAGATTCACAATCACTTGAATCAGAGGAGGAGGCATTATTTGATACCTTTGAACCTTTTGCCATGAAGCAATAGGTTGGAGCGAAGTCATCAGCATAGTCATCAGTCTGGATGGTGCAATCATTTGCTTCAAGATTGAAGATTGACTTGATGACGAAAGTGGTTGCTAGTGCAAGACTAGCCTGTCCAGATTCTGAGACTTCTCCAGAACCCTCATCTTCATCACATTCCTCTGATTCTGCCTCGGAGTCCATTTCCTTGCCAATAAGTGCCCGAGCCTTTCTGAAACTAGTCTTCTTGTGTGATGAGGGCTTTGAAGATGAGGATTTTGAAGATTTCTTCTTCTTCTTCGAGTCATCAGAACTGTCATCCTTGTATTTCTTCTTCTTTGATTCCTTTCCCCAATGGGGACAATCAGAAATGTAATGACCTGATTTCTTGCACTTGTGACAGGTTCGTTTCTTGTAGTCCTCAGATGCAGATTCTGATTTCCTCATGTCTCTTCTTGAAGATTTACCGAACTGGCCACGTCGTGTAAATCTCTGGAATTTCCTCACAAGCATTGCAAGCTCCTGTCCAAATTCTTCGGGGTCACAAATGTTGTCATCTGTGTCTTCTTCTTCAGATGAGGAAATTTCTCTAGCCTTCAGTGCACGTGGTCTGGAATAGCTTTGTCCATATAGATCTCTCTTTTCTTCTAGCTGGAATTCATGAGTATTTAGCCTTTCAAGTATATCAGCTGGATCCATCATCTTGTAGTCTGGTCTTTCTTGAATCATCAGAACTAAAGTATCAAATGAAGAATCCAAAGATCTCAGCAGTTTCTTCACAACTTCGTGATCAGTGATGTCTCGAGCTCTCAGTGCTTGCAGTTCATTTGATATGTCAGTGAGGCGATCAAAGGTGTCTTGGCAGCTTTCATTGTCATGTCTCTTGAAGCGATTGAAGAGATTGCGAAGAATATCAACACGAGAGTCATGTTGGGTTGATACTCCTTCATTTACCTTGCACAGTCTCTCCCAGATCAGTGTTGCAGAGCCCAAAGCACTAACTCTTCCAAACTGGCCAGGGCTCAGATGGCCACAGATGATGTTCTTCGCTTGAGAATCGAGTTGCTTGAATTTCTTCATATCAGCCGCACTGACACTGGCAGAGATGATGGGGACTCCATTTTCAACAATATACCAGAGATCATTATGAATAGCTTGTAGATGCATTTGCATTTTGTTCTTCTAGAAGGGAAAGTTCTTTCCTTCGTAGGTAGGACATGCTGCAGTCACCTTAAAATGCCTGCAGTCGACATAACTAAAACTCGAGGTGGTTAAACCAAAATCACACAGAACAAGGGAGTACCTTGCTCTGATACCAATTGAAAGTGCGTTATATCGACTAGAGGGGGGTGAATAGGAGATTTTTAGAATTTCATCACTCAGGAAATTCCTTTTGTGGAAATTCCTCACTGATGACTAACTTACAGCGGAAACAGTAAAGGATCAGACGTGCAAACGTTCTTTTGAGGAAATTCCTCACTGATGACTAACTTACAGCGGAAACAGTAAAGGATCAGATGTGCAAACGTTCACACCAGCAGTATTTCAGATTGAAGAATGTTAAAACATATTGCACGGTAAGCAGGCACGCAGAATACAGATGATGATTAACTATTGTGAAGAATTTGGGGTTGAGGAAATTCAGAAAAAGTCTTCAGCAAATTCTTCAAATAGTCACAGTGAAAGTCATCAACACATAATAAAGCGAAAGTAAAGAGTTGAGGAATTAGAACCCGTTTCTCAGTGAAGACACTCGTTGATGACCCAGTTCCAACTGTTGTGACAGTTGTACATCTGGTTTGGAGCGGCTTGGTATTGAAACCAAAGGACACCCAGTCCCGGGACACATAGTCCCTACCGTATTCTCCTTGAGCTAAGGACACACAGTCCTCGCCCAACACTCGTGGTAAGTCTTCAGGGCAGACTTCCAAACCCTCACAAACTTGGTCACTCGACGATCCACAATTAACTACTGGAACGTTCTAGACCATGACGCCTAAACGTCTGGAGGATGCATAGTCCTCAAAGGTAAAAGGCTTCAGTCCCACACAGGAACAACTTCTTCAGTGATGCTCAATCACTAGGTTTGGTTTGTGGTTTCGGTGGGTGGTGTATTTCCTCACTGATGAATTACTCTCGAAGACTCTGAGGAATTTGGGTTGCTCTTCTAACAAGTGTCAGTTTCTAACGGAGCAGCCAACCAGCTAGTGGTTGTGGGGGTGGCTATTTATAACCTGGGAGCATCCCGACAAGATTTTACACTAATGCCCTTAAATAATATGACCGTTGGAGTGGATAAAAATAGTGACTTGGCGTGGTTATCGAAACGGTCGGAACCCTCAACTGTGAGAGTCCTCATGTCACTCATATTCCTCACTTGAGGCTTTTGGTAGGATAAGGCTTGGGTTGAGCATCATGAGGAAATCCATTCCATAGTGTAACTTCGACCCCCTTTAACAGTACGGTGTTCCTATTACTCAAATGCGAAGAAAGTAAAATAGAAAGTGTAAATCTTCCCGCTTCAAATTCTTCAGAATGAATTTCTTCAGGAACCACCGGACTTCTCAATATCAGTATCTTCATGAGGAATATCAATTTTATCGCAGATTCCTTGCGATTCATTTCTTCAGCTCCAGACCAATTTCTTCAACTGAAGACATACATTTTTAGGGGTCGATATTCTTCAAATATCTCAAACTCCTCAATGACTTATAGATCCTGTGTACACTCATAAACACATTAGATACTTAACCTATAAGTCTCCAAACCACCAAAATCACTAAGGGGCACTAGATGCACTTATAGTGGGTCATCAAGAACGTTTGCCAACCTAGACAAGTTATCTGCTACGGGGTTATCAGCACCCTTTCTGTCGACAACGTGCAAATCAAATTCTTGTAGCAAGAGAACCCGTATGATAAGTCTAGGTTTAGCGTCCTTCTTCTCCATGAGGTACTTAATAGCAGCATGATCAGTGTGAATAGTGACTTTGGAATCAACTATGTAAGACCTGAACTTTTCACATGCAAACATGACTGCTAAAAACTCCTTCTCCGTAGTAGCATAGTTTCTGTGGGCACTGTCTAGAGTTTTACTAGCGTAGTGAATAACATTCAACTTCTTATCAACTCTTTGCCCTAAAACAGCACCAACGACATAATCACTAGCATCACACATGATCTCAAAAGGCAAGTTCCAATCAGGTGGTTGAACAATAGGTGCAGTTATCAAAGCCCTCTTAAGTATTTCGAAGGCTTCCTCACAATCATCGTCAAAGACAAAAGGAATATCCTTTTGCAAGAGATTGGTAAGAGGCCTAGAAATCTTAGAGAAGTCTTTAATGAACCTTCTATAGAAACCAGCATGACCAAGGAAAGTTCTTATACCTTCGATATCTCTGGGGTATGGCATTTTCTCAATTGCATCAACCTTAGCCTTATCGACTTCAATACCTCTTTCAGAAATTTTATGTCCTAAGACGATGCCTTCATTAACCATAAAGTGGCACTTCTCCCAATTCAAGACAAGATTGGTGTCTTTACATCTCTGTAAGACTCGATCAAGATTGCTGAGGCAATCGTCAAAAGAAGACCCGTAAACGGAGAAGTCATCCATGAAAACCTCAACAATCTTTTCATAAAAGTCAGAGAATATAGCCATCATACATCTTTGAAAGGTGGCAGGTGCATTCCATAAGCCAAAAGGCATACGTATATAAGCAAAGGTACCGAAAGGGCAGGTGAAAGTGGTTTTCTCGTGATCAGATGGTGCAACTGGTATTTGGGAGAAACCCGAATAACCGTCTAGAAAGCAGAAGTGTGTGTGTTTAGACAGTCTTTCAAGCATTTGGTCGATAAAAGGCAAAGGGTAATGATCTTTCCTAGTGGCTTTATTCAATTTCCTAAAATCGATCACCATCCTATAGCCAGTAATAATCCTCTGTGGGATCCATTCATCCTTATCATTAGGGACAACGGTAATGCCTCCCTTCTTAGGGACGCAATGCATCGAACACACCCAATCGTTATGAGCAACAGGATAGATAATACCTGCTTCCAGGAGCTTTAGTATTTCTTTTCTTACTACTTCTTTCAACTTAGGATTCGATCTCCTTTGATGATCAGCAACTGGTTTGAAATCAGGATCTGTTTTGATCTAGTGCTGGAAAAGAGTGGGACTAATGCCCTTAAGATCATCAAGAGTATATCCTATAGCAGCACTGTGCTTCCTCAGTGTTTTTAGTAACTTCTTTTCTTCATGCTGTGAGAGGCTAGCACTAATAATAACATGGTATATCTCTTTTTCATCAAGATAGGTATACTTAAGAGTATCAGGCAACTATTTAAGCTCGAAAACAGGATCACCCTTTGGTGGGGGTGGATCCCCAAGCAGTTCAACAAGCAGATTATTCTTAAGGATAGGATATTGTTCTAAGACAACTCTATCTATTTCATGCTCAAGCAAGTATTGCTCTAAGGGATCAATAGGAGGAACGACAATAGAATCTAAGGCAATAGTTTCATCCTTACTAGGCAACTCCTTTTCATGTGGTTGTCTACCAAACTTGGAGAAATTGAACTCATGTGACACACCTTCAAAGCCAACAGTGACAATTTGCTTCTCACAGTCAATATGAGCATTGACGGTATTGAGGAAGGGTCTGCCAAATATGATGGGATGAAAGCTATCTTGTGCAGTACCAAGAACGAGGAAATAAGCAGGATACTTCATTTTACCACACAGGACTTCAACATCCCTAACAATTCCCACGGGGCAGATAGTATCTCTATTGGCAAGCTGAATAGTGACATCAATAGGCTCTATCTCAACAGGTGCAATCTCATCTTTGATTTCATCGTATAAGGATTGAGGTATTGCACTAACACTAGCACCCACGTCACATAAACCGTGATAACAATGATCTCCTATCTTAACAGAAACCACAGGCATGCCAATAACAGGCCTATGTTTGTCTCTAGCGTGAGGTTTAGCAATTCTAGCAGCATCTTCACAGAAGTGAATATTATGTCCCTCAACATCGTCGGACAGAAGATCTTTGATAATAGCAATGCTAGGTTCAACTCTAATTTTCTCAGGGGGTGTAGGTGTTCTAATGTAGCCTCTACGTATTACAGTTGAAGCATTAATGATCCTTTATCCTAACAGGGAAAGGTGGTTTCTCAATGTAAGCACTGGGGACCACAGGATCAGTATAGGCAATGACTTTCTCTTCAACTGGAGTGGGTTTAACTACATTGACTTCTAAAGGAGGATGATATTTAAAGCACTTCTGTTTGGGGAGATCAATATGAGCAACAAAAGAGTCACACAATGAAGCTACTATCTCAGAGTCAAGTCCATACTTAGTGCTAAAGTCACAAAAAGTATTTGTCTCAACAAAGGATTTACCGCAATCAAACATGAAATTCATACCTGACTCCTTACCTTCTTCAAGCTCCCAATCTTTAGTGTTGCGTTTAATTCTCTCCAATAAATTCCATTTGAAGTCAGTATCTCTTTTCATAAAAGAACCGGTACAAGAAGTGTCAAGCATGGTGCAATCTTCATGAGAAAGCCGAGCATAGAAGTTCTGAATGATAATTTCTCTTGAGAGCTCATGATTGGGGCATGAATATAACATTTATTAAAGCCTCCCCCAATCTTGAGCAATGCTTTCTCTGTCACGAGGCCAAAAATTGTGAACATAATTCCGATCACGATGTACTAAATGCATAGGATAAAACTTTTGATGAAATTCCAATTTCAACCGATTGTAGTCCCATGATCCAGTATCATCACATAGCCTATACCATGTCAACGCCTTATCCTTCAAAGATAAAGGAAAGACCTTCTTCTTGACCTCATCCTCGGGCAAATCTGAAAGCTTAAATAAACCACAAACTTCATCTACATAGATTAGATGCAAGTCCGGATGTGATGTTCCATCTCCTGTAAAAGGATTAGGCAGCAGTTTCTCAAGCATACCCAAAGGAAATTCAAAGCAAAGATTTTCAGTAGGTGCAACAGGTTGAGGAGAAACTCTTTGTGCTTCCGTTCGAGGTGAAGATACCCCGAACAAGCCAATCAAAGGATTAGTATCCATAGTGACAAGTGACAATAAATTTCAGCACACTATATGAATGTTTCCTTACCAAGTTCCACTAACCAAAGGCGCTTCACTCCCCGGCAACGGCGCCAGAAAAGAGTCTTGATGACCCACAAGTATAGGGGATCAATCGTAGTCCTTTCGGTAAGTAAGAGTGTCGAACCCAATGAGGAGCAGAAGGATCTGATAAGTGGTTTTCAGCAAGATAAAATCTGCACGCACTGAAATTGTCGGTAACAAGTGATTGTGTGGTGAGATGATTCATAGTAAGCAGAAAGTAACAAAAGTAGAAACGGTGCAGCAAAGTGGCCCAATCCCTTTTGTAGCAAGGGATAAGCCTGGACAAAGTCTTATAGGAGGAAAAACGCTCCCGAGGACGCACGGGAATTTCTGTCATGCTAGTTTTCATCATGTTCATATGATTCGCGTTCGTTACTTTGATAGTTTGATATGTGGGTGGACCGGCGCTTCGGTACTGCCCTTACTTGGAAAAGGATCCCACTTATGATTAACCCCTCTTGCAAGCATCCACAACTACGAAACAAGAATTAAGACAAAGTCTAACCATAGCATTAAACTAGTGGATCCAAATGAGCCCCTTACGAAGCAACGCATAAACTAGGCTTTAAGCTTCTGTCACTCTAGCAACCCATCATCTACTTACTACTTCCCAATGCATTCCTCTAGGCCCAAATAATGGTGAAGTGTTATGTAGTTGACGTTCACATAACACAACTAGAGGAAAAACAACATACAACACATCAAATTACCGAACGAATACCAAATTCACATGACTACTATTAGCATGACTTATCCCATGTCCTCAGGAACAAAAGTAAGTACTAACAAAGCATAATCATATTCATGACCAGAGAGGTAATGAGTAGCATCAAGGATCTGAACATAAACTCTTCCACCAAGTGATCCAACTAGCATCAACTACAAAGAGTAATCAACGGTACTAGCAACCTTACAAGTACTAATCGGAGTCGCGAGACGGAGATTGGTTACAAGTGATGAACTAGGGTTTGGAGATGAGATGGTGCTGATGAAGATGTTGATGGTGACGAGTCCCCTCCGATGAGAGGAGTGTTGGTGATGACGATGGCGACGATTCCCCCCTCCGGGAGGGAAGTTTCCCCGGCAGGATCGTCCTGCCGGAGCTCTAGATTGGTTCTGCTCAAGTTTCGCCTCGTGGCGGCGGCGAATCCACGAAAAAGCTCCTCCTTGATTTTTTTCCTGGACGAAACCCTTCATATAGCAGAAGACGGGGGCAAGTGGGCCAGCAGGTTGCCCACAAGCCCTCATGGCGCGGCCTGGGGGGGGGGGTTGGCCGCGCCGTGCAGGCTTGTGGCCAACCCCTGGCGCCCCTCTGGCGCTTCTTCGGCCCAGTATTTTTTATAAATCCAGAAAAAATGCTCGTTGATTTCTACAGCGTTTGGAGTTGCGCAGAATAGGTATATCAAACTTGCTCCACTTCCAGGATTGAATTCCAGCTGCCGGTATTCTCCTCTTCATGTAAACCTTGCAAAATAAGAGATAAAATTCATAAGAATTGTACCGTGAAGTGAAATAACAGCCCAAGATGCGATAAATATCAACATGAAAACATGATGCAAAATGGACGTATCAAGGCCCCACATGCTATTTAGAAAAATGAAAATAGAAATATAAAAATAAAAATATGTTTTTATTAGTATTAAATAAATAAATAATTATATATATTATTTAATTAATTAGTTAATTAATTAAATAGATCAATTAGAATAATTAGAGTATGACACGTGGGTCCCTCACTAAATTAACCTAATTAAATAATAGTTAACCCTAATTAAAAACTTGTGTCTATGACGCATGGGACCCACTCGTTGGTTGACCAGTCAACTGCTGATGTCAGCATGACATCATGCTAATGTCATAATTGCTTTTCATCAATTTATTTAAATCTGTTTTTATTCCTAAATAATGAATAAAACTTTAAAAAATAATATAAATTAATCCGTAAGTCACATCAGAATATTTTCAACATGAAAGTTTATCAGCAGAACGGGACGAACCCGGATACACGGTCCATTCGTGTGTCACGCGTCCCTAGCATAGCAAACATGGAAATTTTCCATCGTTTCTCGTCCGACCAGTAGTAGCCAGAGACCCGGAAAATATCGTCAGATATTCTTCCGACCCGTCTATAACGGATGTTGCTGCGTTAGCTCATGTCTAGCCTGCATCTTGCCATGTCATGCATCGTGTTGCATCTATTGCTATTATTTATTGTTTCTTCCCCCTCTTCTTAACGGTAGACCCCGAGACTGACGCTGCTACCGGGTACATCTACGACCCTGCCAACCAGCCTTTTGCCACAGAGCAGCAAGGCAAGCAAACCCCCCTTGATCATTCCTATATCGCCTATGCCTTTCTTCCTTCTGCTTGCATTAGTATTTTTCTACTGTTGTAGTTAGCTCCTATATCTGATGCATAGCCTATTCTGATGAACTGCTACTTTCAGTACTGCACCTTTAAATCTGCTTAGTATAGGTGGAGCAGTCATCCCCTCTGACCCCGTAGTCCAGTTGCCCGCTTTGCTTTTCAAATCTCTATCACTGATCGACGAGTCAGACCCGACACAACACATACACCCCCCTTAGTTGTACGATGCTACAGAGATACTATCGGGTACCGAGAGTGACACCTCGCTAAGTACTCCTAATGATATCTCTGTAGTATAGCTAGTCGGTGGTGGTTATCGAGGGTGATTCCTCTTTCACCATTCCCGGCGATGCCTTTGTCGTGCAACCCCTCAAGTGTGGGACCCCCGAGGGTGATTCCTCTAAGCCCAGCTTGATGGATACATCGTTCGGAATCCAATGAGGGTGATACCTCGGATTCCCCCCGATGTTACAACCACACAGTCACTCGACCATGTTACTGGGGTCATTGGTGATTAGTTGTTAAGACGGGTGGATTCCCGCGAGATTGTTTCGATGGCCTAATTAAAATGTTAATGGATTTGGGTATTTGATCTAGGTTGGTTCGAGACCTTTTCGCTCTAACCGTCTGCGTGGGAAGAATTATGGGTACTCGACGTCGCGGTATCAACCGAAGCTCTTCACACATCACGGATGTAGTGGTGCGCGTCCGAGTGGTCCCGAGATGCACCGCGCTTGTGATTAAGGGGTGCTAGGACTGACGTCGGCCGCCCTCGCATCATGGAGGAGCGCGGAGGGGAACTGGGCCCACGAACCCTTTGCGCTTAGGATTTAGACCGGCGGGCTGGCCTCTCTGCTGAGCTTAGGTGGGGCTGTGACGTGTCGATATTCCAAGGCCGGGCAGGACCCAGAAAAGTGTGTCCGGCCAGAGTGTTATCGAGCGTGTTGGGACATGTGGTGCACCCCTGCAGGGATGAAATTAACTATTCTAATAGCCGTGTCCACGGTTACAGGACGACTTGGAGTTGTGCCCTGATCTTATACAACTACAATTGTTACTTAACTGGAATTAGTTGCCTCGGGATTGCTTCCTCACAGGGAGTCGAGGGAGGATCTCTGGGCGTGACCTCACTTTAATATTGCGGTAATAATATGACTGTTAATGGTGTTACACCTGTTCTACTCTCGTCTATTGCTGCAAGACCCTGAAGATGCTAGTCTTCGATAGGACTAGGCCTTCCCTCTCTTTTCTCGCATTGCTGCAGTCAGTCCACATATAAACACCCCCCTTCTTTGATACTGATTCATACTTAGAATAGTTCTGATGTAAGTCTTGCGAGTACTTTGGATGAGTACTCACCGTTGCTTTGCTCCCCCTTTGTCCCCTTGATACGTTGCTGCGTCCAGATGATGGAGCCTCGGAGATGGAGTTTCCTGCCGATGTTTGCCATCCCCATGGTGTCTTCTTCATGGAGGCCACTGAAGATAGGAGTAGTTTAGGAGGTTCCCCGGCAGGAGGCCTCGCCTCGTTCGATCGTGTTTCTTTTATTCTAGCGTTCTCTAAGGCACCCCATGTTATGTCTGTACTCAGATATTGTTGCTTCCGCTGACTCATGTGTTTATCGAGTTTCTGTATTCTAGCCCTCGAGACCCTGGCTTGTAATATGAAGCTTGTATTATTTTTATTCGTGTCTAGAGTTGTGTTGTGATATCTTCCCGTGAGTCCTTGAGTTTTATCATACACATTTGCGTGTATGATTAGCGTACGATTAAACTATAAAGGTGTTTGTTGGGTTGGCATGGATCAAGACTGGGATTTGTCACTCCGTTCGGAGAGGTATCTCAGGGCCCACTCGATAATACAACATCACAACAAGCCTTGCAAGCAATGGGACTAAGGAGTTAGTCACGGGATCTTGTATTACGGAACGAGTAAAGAGACTTGCCGGTAACGATATTCAACTAGGTATGGAGATACCGACGATCGAATCTCGGGAAAGTAACATACCAAAGGATAAAGGGAATAGTATACGAGATTATATGAATCCTTGACATAGAGGTTCAACCCATATAGATCTTCGTAGAATATGTAGGAGCCAATATGGACATCCATGTCCCGTTGTTGGTTATTGACGGGAGAGTGTCTCGAGTCATGTCTGCATAGTTCTCGAACCCGAAAGGTCTGCACACTTAAGGTTCGGTGATGTTTCGGTATAGTTGAGTTATATGTGTTGGTGACCGAAGGTTGTTTGGAGTCCCAGATGAGATCCCATCCGTCACGAGGTTTCCCGTAATGGTCCGGAAACGAAGATTGATATATAGGAACTCCTGTTATGGTCACCGAAAAAGTTTCGGGCTCATCGGTAGTGTACCGGGAGTGCCGAGACGGGTGCCGGGGACCATCGGGAGGGGTGTCACGCCCCAAGGGGCCTCATGGGCTGTGGGAAGATATAAACCAGCCCCTAGTGGGCTGGAATAATTTCCCACTACGGCCCATAAGGTTTGAGAAGGAAAAAAAACAAGATGGAAAGAGTTTCCAAGTGGGAAGGAGGAATCCTACTCCAAATAGGATTGGAGTAGGACTCCTCCTCCTCTCCCTTGCGCAAGGAAGAGAAGGCTGTCCTAGGGATCAGCCCTCTCCCTCCTGTCATCCTATATATACTAAGGGTTTTGAGGGTTTTTAGACAACAAAAAATAGCCACGTGATGCCCTCTCTCTCTAGATCTGTTTCTCCTCTAGTTTCAGCGATGCTTAGGCGAAGCCTTCTGGAATAGCACCACCAACACCACCACCATGCCGCCGTGCTGGTGAACTCATCTACCTCTCTGCCCCTCTTTCTGGACCAAGAAGGCGGAGATCTTCATCGAGCTGTACGTGTGCGGAACACGGAGGTGTCGTCCGTTCGACACTTGATCGGGACGGATCGTGGGACGGATCATGAGACGGTTCGTGGGACGGATTGTGGGACGGTTCGTGGGACGGATCATGAAGACATACCACTACATCAACCGCATTTATTAACGCTTCCGCTTAGCGATCTACAAGGGTATGTGGATCCGATCTCCCTCTCGTAGATGATCATCACCATGATAGGTCTTCGTGTGCGTAGGAATTTTTTTGTTTCCCATGCAATGTTTCCCAACAAGCACAACCCACCAGGGCGTTCCCCAGTGGGTTGTGCCCTCCTTGTTGGCCTCCCACACCGCCTCCTTGCTCTATAAATACCCCAATATTCCAGAAACCCTAAGAGGGGGGGCGAAAATCAATTCCAGCCGCCGGAGAGTCCAGAAAGACTAGATCCAATCTAGAAACCATCACGGAGGGGTTCATCATGTCCATTAGTGCCTCTCCGATGATGCGTGAGTAGTTCTTTGTAGACCTACGGGTCCATAGTTAGTAGCTAGATGGCTTCCTCTCTCTCTCTTGATTATCAATACAATGGTCTCTTGGAGATCCATATGATGTAAGTCTTTTTGCGGTGTGTTTGTTGGGATCCAATAAAGTTTGAGTTTATGATCAGATCTATGTTTTTACCCATGAAAGTTATTTGAGTCTTCTTTGATCCCTTATATGCGTGATTGATTAAAGCCTTGTATTTCTTCTCCGATATATGGGATTTGTTTGGCCAACTTGATCTATTTATCTTGCAATGGGAAGAGGTGCTTTGTGATGGGTTCGATCTTATGGTGCTTGATCCCAGTGACAGAAAGGGAAACAACACGTATGTATCGTTGCTATTAAGGATAACAAGATGGGGTCTATTTCTACATAAATAGATCTTTTCTTCATCATGTCATCGTTCTTATTGCGTTACTCCATTTTTCCATGAACTTAATACACTAGATGCATGCTGGATAGCGGTCGATGTGTGGAGTAATAGTAGTAGATGCAGACAGGAGTCGGTCTACTAATCTTGGACGTGATGCCTATATAATGATCATTGCTAGGATATTGTCATGATTATTTGAAGTTCTATCAATTGCCCAACGGTAATTGTTTTCCCACTGTTTGCTATTTTTCTTGAGAGAATCCACTAGTGAAACCTACGACCCTCGAGTCTATTTTCATCATATTTGCCTTTGCGATCTATTTTCCTTTGCTTTATTTTCAAATCTATTAAACTGAAAATACAAAAATACCTTGCTGCAATTTATTTGTTCTGCGATCTATTTATCCTATCTACCACTTTTACCTCACGTTATTGGCCTATCTTGAGGCGCTGTACCCGAAAGGGATCGACAACCCCTTTAACACATCGGGTTGAAAGTATTTGTTATTTGTGTGCAGGTGATGTTTACGTGGTGTGAGGAGGTTCTCCTACTGGTTCGATAACCTTGGTCTCATCACTAAGGGAAATACCTACTATCACTATACTGCATCATCCCTTCCTCTTTGGGGAAATATCGACGTAGTTCTAGCAGACTTCATCAATGTCCTCGAGGATAATAATGAGCATGTGCTATGTGCGCACATTATAGAGAAGCAGCAAGCGAGATTGACAATTAAAGTTAGAAAGGAGAAAAGGCGAGAAGTGCATCGGCTCGCGGGATTCCTCTTGCCCGTAGAGGAGTATTTGGAGGATGTGAAGAATGCAGATTAAAACTCCGGTAGTGAGGAGATACAGATCGACACATATTGTGCTTTCGATCGGTACCTTGACAGTGATCATGGTGATGGTCGCAAGAGTAAGCGAAAGAAGAAGGGGAAGGCGACCACTCTACATGAAATTGTCATTTCTAATAAGGAGCAGCTATACACGGAGCTGGCAGATTTGTCGCATCAGATAGCCCGCTGGATGGAGGTGTACAAGCATACCAATGAGTCAATGGATAAGCTGACCGCCATCATCGAGGAACTTTTGGATGACAAGGCGAAGCTCACAATCGAGCATGATGAGTTGATGGAGGAATATGTTGCTCTTGTGAAGCAATGTTGTGAGGATGTGCAACATCTCATCGCCGCTTACCTCGAGAAATCCAAGGCCATTGGCGCAATGACGGAGTTGGAAGAAAAGAGGCGAGAGGAGATGAAGGTCGTGGATTTGATGAAGAAAGAGATAGAGGAACTCCGCGCCCAGGAACTCTGAGCCTGGTGTTTGTCTGCGTCCTCCTCCTTCTTTTGCATGTGTATCTCTTTGGAGTTCCCGCCTGTGGCATTTTGAACATGTTGTCTATCTTTAGCCACTTGTAAGAGATGTATCATATATTTCTAAGGTTAAGGCATGTTTTAGCTATTATAATCTTGCGACATCTGAGTTGTCGTACGTCATTTCCTTGCCCTCAATATGCTATGTTTGTGTTTATGTAGACATTGTTCTACCAAAAGAATCTGAATCGACCATTTTGTATGCTGGTTTAGTGACCTACCAAATGCCATTCAGGCACTACACTCAAGCAGTGTACGATCGCGCTTACCACCTGTTATGGATGCTAAACCGAGCCTCCTTGTTGTACAAGAAGTAGTATGTTGTGTTGTCTGATGTTGTATGTCATTCAATATGCATCCCCCTTGCGTGAGTTATCTATCAGATTTATTAATATCTAAACTTGCTCAATGCACGCGACAATGCCACCAACCACTATAGTTTCATCACGTGCACATGTTTCTCTATCCACTGGTGATAAAGCCAATAAGGTATGTTCATGTTGGTTTTGCACTAAGACAATCTGTATTTACCAAAGGTATAAATTTTGCATTGCTGTCATCGATAGGGGAACTCGGCGTATGAACTGAAAGTGCTTTATGCTAGCATGGGGCACTACCAAGAAGAAAAGGTGCCAAACTATTTCATGATGATCATGCACGAGAGGTGTGAATCCCGTTTGGTACTACCCGATGGTGCCACCTCTCTTTTATATGCCACAAAGCTGAGCATGCCTAGGTTTATCAACCTAGAGACGAGCACCAAATATTGTTGGCAGCGGGAGTTACGGGAAGAACTGGTGTTGCGTTCATGGTGGTGTGCATTTGCCAAGTTCCATGGCCTTGTTCCTAGTTGCGTTGCTGAATTTCAGGTTGTGGACCCTCATCTCATGAAGGTAATCGTCTACGACAAGACAGGAATGGAGATGAGATACAAAGAATGTGGCACTACACAACTGTTTACGCCTGTTAAGTGATCCTTTGTCATGTATGCCTATTCCGATAGTAACTCTGTGAGTTGTGAACTGCCAAGAACTAGATGAGTTATTAGAAGTTTTGTTGTCATGTTAGTTGTATGAACTGTTCAATGTTAATGTAGGAGCCATGTCAGCACATCTAGCTTGTGAATTTTGGGAACTGCCAATAACTAGATGAGTTATGAGATGTTTAGTCGATCTGTCAGTTGTGTGAACTGCTTATGGTTGATGTAAGAGTTGTGTAATAGTCGTGTCAGCAACGAACAGACAACTTTTGACTTGTTCGAATTTAAGCTAAATCTAGTCATGAGCTATAAGAATTCACATCCTAGTTCTTGTGTAATTTACTCTCCCTCCATGTATATTGTCGAGGGAAGGTATCCATGCTTTTTGGGCTAGGCTGTTCCATCATGGGACGGGTTGTTACATCTTGGGCCCCGAGTCTTACATCGAGGTTGTTCTTTGCATTCCTGTCTTGAAAGGAAGCGTCGGTGTGCGTTTTTCTATGCACGCCTAGTAGTCTGGAGCTTCAGTGAATGGCTCGTATAATTGAACCCTTCCACGCCTTCTAGTTCGACGCTTCAACTAGTGGTCAATTAATTGGACACTTATGTGCCTAGTAGTTGGGCATTTTTAATACGTGTGATAGTGTGGGCCAGGCTCCCCGTATATTTTGTGTGGTTGCTATCGTCGCTACACACAAACCCATTATTACTATACTCTTCCTCGTCTCCACTCCACAACCACCTCCCTCCTAGCGGCGCTGAACTACTTGGCGTTTTCAGAAGAATAGAAGCGGAGGTTGATTCAAATTTCCTGGAAACGATATTACAAGATTTTGGAGGCGAATATTGCTGCCGATTGGCAGCGAGATGTCCAACCTAGTAGGTGTAATGTGCCCGCTATTGTAAGTGATAATCATCATCCTGGCATGTTACGAAATAGTTTGAAGAAAGAATGATTTGCATGTAGCAATGTATCTTGGGGCACTAGGATTTTGATTTGTTGGTGTTTTAAGCATTAGGATACCTGCTCATTTTACTCACTTCACTTTTCCAATTCGGGTTTTCTAACATGCAGATTTTTTGGTTTTTGAAGCAATAGGATCCCCTTAGTTCATCCATTGGCTCGTACTTCTATTTGTCCCCTTTTTCCCTCACTACTAAATGAGTGTAGGAAGTAACAAGGACTCTAGTCACTCCTCAAGAGTACTCATTGCTTCCAGCACTACGGGACAATAACAAACAGAGAGAAGTTTTGCCAAGTACCGCCAAGCGAAGAACTAGCATTGCACGTGCATCTGTAATTAATTGGCATTCCATAGAGTAAACACACACTTTTCTAGTCGCCCGAAACTACATTCATAGCAAACCTTACGCATTTGTAGGTTCCACATTCTGCTTCATCTCGTTCGGCGTCACCAGTTGCTCACGTGCTAGATCACAACAACGTGACACTGAACCAAAGTTGTCAGAATCACGATTCTGAATCGGATCGGACCTTCGTTGATAGGATCATGAATCGTAGAATCCTAACTATCAGGATCGTAGAAACTTAGATTATATGAGCAAAATCGTAGAATCGGAGGGGCTATTTTGGATCTAAGATCGTAAGATTCTAAGACTTGAGTCACAATCCTGACAACTTTGCACTGAACATTCTGTCCAAGAAGACGTCTGTCGTCACTTATCTCGTGGCACCAGTACATTTCAAGGGAAGGGATCGTCATTTTAAAACTAGGCACGTTCATGATTTTCATACTCCTATGCATTTTACGGTTGAGATACATGAATGTAAGTATCTTCATTTTTTCGTGTTGCGCAAAGCAATAGAGCGACATTTCAAGGGGCCTCTCTATTATGTCATATAGGTGTCCACAAGCCCTCATTACCACTGGAACATCCCTATGATCCGCTATGAGGACAAACGGGTCCTCAATGATGTGGAAGCTCGTTGGCGAAGTTTTCCAGATCACCATGATCTCACGAAGGGCGATATCACCATGATCTCACGAAGGGCGATATCATCACCTTAACGATGGTTTCTACTCACAATCTGAATGTCAAGATCTACATCGCAAGCAACTCCATGCAGAAGCAGATGAAGTGCCATGAGCACATTCATTTCGCCGAAATAGCCACGTCTGGTACTATATTTCATTCTAGTAGTGTAACTCCTTCAATTTAAGTGATCTTTAGAACTTTGTTGGTCTATTACTTTTGTTGGGGCTCTGGGACGAGGGGTACCCAGGCCCGTCGGCCCAGGCACAGGCCTTGCTTTGTGATACGTCCATTTTGCATCATGTTTTCATGTTGATATTAATCGCTATTTGGACTTTTATTTCACTTCACGGTACAATAATTATGTCTTTTCTCTCTTATTTTGCAAGGTTTACATGAAGAGGGAGAATGCCGGCAACTGGAATTCTGGCCTGAAAGTGGAGCAAAGTTGAGATACCTATTTTGCGCAACTCCAAACATCGTAAAAATCAACGAGGATTTTTTTTCCAGATTTATAAAAGAAACTGGGCCGAAGAAGCGCAGAGGGGCGCGTGCAGGTGGCCACAAGCCTGCACGGTGCGGCCACCTCCCTAGGCCGCGCCATGAGGGCTTGTGGGCAGCCTGCTAGCCCACTGGCCCCCTCTTCTGCTATATGAAGGGTTTCGTCCAGAAAAAATAAATCAAGGAGGAGCTTTTTCGTGGATTCGCCGCCACCACGAGGCGGAACTTGAGCAGAACCAATCTAGAGCTCCGACAGGACGATCCTGCCGGGGAAACTTCCCTCTTGGAGGAGGAAATCATCGCCATCATCATCACCAAAACTCCTCTCATCGGAGGGGACTCGTCACCATCAACATCTTCATCAGCACCATCTCATCTCCAAACCCTAGTAACCAATCTCACTTGTAACCAATCTCCGTCTCTCTTGTAACCAATCTCCATCTCGCTTGTAACCAATCACCATCTCACTTGTAACCAATCTCCGTATCGCGACTCTGATTGGTACTTGTAAGGTTGCTAGTAGTGTTGATTACTCTTTGTAGTTGATGCTAGTTGGATTGTTTGGTGGAAGAGTTAATGTTCAGATCCTTGATGCTACTCATTACCTCTCTGGTCATGAATATGATTATGCTTTGTGAGTAGTTACTTTTGTTCCTGAGGACATGGGATAAGTCATGCTAATAGTAGTCATGTGAATTTGGTATTCGTTCGGTAATTTGATATGTTGTATGTTGGTTTTTTCTCTAGTGGTGTTATGTGAACGTCGACTACATAACACTTCACCATTTTTTGGTCCTAGAGGAAGGCATTGGGAAGTAGTAAGTAGATGATGGGTTGCTAGAGTGACAGAAGCTTAAACCCTAGTTTATGCGTTGCTTCGTAAGGGGCTGATTTGGATCCACTAGTTTAATGCTATGGTTAGACTTTGTCTTAATTCTTCTTTTGTAGTTGCGGATGCTTGCGAGAGGGGTTAATCATAAGTGGGATGCTTGTCCAAGTAAGGGCAGTACCCAAGCGCCGGTCCACCCACATATCAAACTATCAAAGTAACGAACGTGAATCATATGAACATGATGAAAACTAGCATGACAGAAATTGCCGTGTGTCCTTGGGAGCATTTTTCCTCCTATAAGACTTTGTCCAGGCTTGTCCCTTGCTACAAAAGGGTTTGTTCCACTTTGCTGCACCGTTGCTACTTTTGTTACTTGTTGCTTGCTACGAATCATCTCACCACACAATCACTTGTTACCGACAATTTCAGTGGCTGCAGATTTTACCTTGCGGAAAACCACTTGTCAGATCCTTCTGCTCCTCGTTGGGTTCGACACTCTTACTTATCAAAAGGACTACGACTGATCCCCTATACTTGTGGGTCATCAAGACTCTTTTCTGGCGCCGTTGCCGGGGAGTGAAGTGCCTTTGGTAAGTGGAACTTGGTAAGGAAACATTCATATAGTGTGCTGAAATTTATTGTCACTTGTCACTATGGATACTAATCCTTTGAGGGGCTTGTTCGGGGTATCTTCACCTCGAACGGAAGCACAAAGAGTTGCTCCTCAACCTGCTGCACCTACTGAAAATATTTTCTTTGAATTTCCTTCGGGTATGCTTGAGAAACTCCTGGCTAATCCTTTTACAGGAGATGGAACATCACATCGAGACTTGCATCTAATCTATGCAGATGAAGTTTGTGGTTTATTTAAGATTGCAGGTTTTCCCAAGGATGAGGTCAAGAAGAAGGTCTTTCCTTTATCTTTGAAGGATAAGGCGTTGACATCGTGTAGGCTATGTGATGATACTGGATCATGGGACTACAATCGGTTGAAATTGGAATTTAATCAAAAGTTTTATCCTATGCATTTAGTACATCGTGATCGGAATTATATTTATAATTTTTGGCCTCGTGACAGAGAAATCATCTCTCAATCTTGGAGGAGGCTTAAATCAATTCTATATTCATGCCCCAATCATGAGATCTCGAGAGAAATTATCATTCAGAACTTCTATGCTCGGCTTTCTCATGATGATCGCACCATGCTTGACACTTCTTGTACCGGTTCTTTTATGAAGAGAGATATTGACTTCAAATGGAATTTATTGGAGAGAATTATACGCAACTCTGAATGTTGGGAGTTGAAGAAGGTAAGGAGTCAGGTATGAATTTCATGTTTGATTGCGTTAAATCCTTTGTTGAGACAAATACTTTTTGTGACTTTAGCGCTAAGTATGGACTTGACTCTCAGATAGTAGCTTCATTGTGTGAATCATTTGCTGCTCATATTGATCTCCCCAAAGATACGTGGTTTAAATATCATCCTCCTTTAAAAGTCAATGTAGTTAAATCCACTCCGGTTGAAGAGAAAGTCATTGCCTATAATGAGCCTGTGGTTCCCAGTGCTTACATTGAGAAACCACCTTTCCCTGTTAGGATAAATGATCATTCTAAAGCTTCAACTATGATATGTAGAGGCTACATTAGAACACTGACACCCCCTGGGCAAATTAGAGTTGAACCTAGCATTGCTATTATCAAAGGTCTTTTGTCCGACGATGTTGAGGGACATAATATTCACTTCTGTGAAGATGCTGCTAGAATTGCTAAACCTCACGTTAGAGACAAACATAGGCATGTTGTTGGCATGCCTGTGGTTTCTGTTAAGATAGGGGATCATTTTTGTCATGGTTTATGTGACGTGGGTGCTAGTGTTAGTGCAATACGTCAATTCTTATATGATGAAATCAAATATGAGATTGCACCTATTGAGATAGAGCCTATTGATGTCACTATTCAGCCTGCCAATAGAGATACTATCTGCCCTATGGGAATTGTTAGGGATGTTGAAGTCTTTTGTGGTAAAACGAAGTATCCTGCTGATTTCCTCGTTCTTGCTACCGCACAAGATAGCTTTTGTCCCATCATATTTGGTAGACCTTTTCTCAATACCGTCAATGCTCATATTGACTGTAAGAAGCAAACTGTCACTGTTGGCTTTGAAGGCGAGTCACACGAGTTCAATTTCTCCAAGTTTGGTAGACAACCTCATGAAAAGGAGTTGTCGAGTAAGGATGAAACTATTGCCTTAGATTCTATTGCCGTGCGTCCTACTGATCCCTTAGAGCAATACTTGCTTGATCATGAAAATGATATGCATATGGATGAAAGGGATGAAATAGATAGAGTTGTCTTAGAACAATATCCTATCCTTAAGAATAACTTGCCTGTTGAACTTCTTGGGGATCCACCCCCACCAAAGGGTGATCCTGTGTTCGAGCTTAAACAGTTGCCTGATACTCTTAAGTATGCATATCTTTATGAAAAAGAGATATATCCTGTCATTATTAGTGCTAGCCTCTCGAAGCATGAAGAAAAGAAGTTACTAAAAACTCTGAGGAAGCACCATGCTGCTATTGGATATACTCTTGATGATCTTAAGGGCATTAGTCCCACTCTATGCCATCACAAGATCAAAATTGATCCTGATTTGAAACCAGTTGATGATCATCAAAGGAGATTGAATCCTAAGTGAAAGTGTGAATAGGAGATTTTTAGAATTTCATCACTGAGGAAATTCCTTTTGAGCAAATTCCTCACTGATGACTAACTTAGAGCAGAAACAGTAAAGGATCAGACGTGCAACCGTTCACACCAGCAGTATTTCAGAGTGAAGAATGTGAAAACATATTGCACAGTAAGCAGGCACGCAGAATACAGATGATGATTAACTATTGTGAAGAATTTGGGGTTGAGGAAATTCAGAGAAAGTCTTCAGCAAATTCTTCAAACAGTCACAGTGAAAGTCATCAACACATAATACAGAGAAAGTAAAGACTTGAGGAATTAGAACCCGTTTCTCAGTGAAGACAGTCGTTGATGACCCAGTTCCAACTGTTGTGACAGTTGTACATCTGGTTTGGAGCAGCTTGGTATTGAAACCAAAGGACACCCAGTCCCGGGACACACAGTCCCTACCGTATTCTCCTTGAGCTAAGGACACACAGTCCTCGCCCAACACTCGTGGTAAGTCTTCAGGGCAGACTTCCAAACCCTCACAAACATGGTCACTCGACGATCCACAATTAACTGCTGGAACGTTCTAGACCATGACGCCTAACCGTCTGGAGGATGCACAGTCCTCAAAGGTAAAAGGCTTCAGTCCCACACAGGAACAACTTCTTCAATGATGCTCAATCACTAGGTTTGGTTTGTGGTTTCGGTAGGTGGTGTATTTCCTCACTAATGAATTACTCTCGAAGACTCTGAGGAATTTGGGTTGCTCTTATGACAACTGTCAGTTTCTAATGGAGCAGCCAGCCAGCTAGTGGTTGTGGGGGTGGCTATTTATAGCCTGGGAGCATCCCGACATGATTTGACACTAATGCCCTTAAATAATATGACCGTTGGAGTGGATAAGACCAGTGACTTGGCGTGGTTATCGAAACGGTCGGAACCCTCAACTGTGAGAGTCCTCATGTCACTCATATTCCTCACTTGAGGCTTTTGGTAGGATTTGGCTTGGGTTGAGCATCATGAGTAAATCCATTCCATAGTGTAACTTCGACCCCCTTTAACAGTACGGTGTTCCTATTACTCAAATGCGAAGAAAGTAAAACAGAAAGTGTAAATCTTCACGCTTCAAATTCTTCAGAATGAATTTCTTCAGGACCACTGGACTTCTCAATATCAGTATCTTCATGAGGAATATCAATTTCATCTCAGATTCCTCGCGATTCATTTCTTCAGCTTCAGACCAATTTCTTCAACTGAAGACATACATTTTTAGGGGTCGATATTCTTCAAATATCTCAAACTCCTCAATGACTTATAGATCCTGTGTACACTTATAAACACATTAGATACTTAACCTATAAGTCTTTAAACCACCAAAATCACTAAGGGGCACTAGATGCACTTACAATCTCCCCCTTTTTGGTGGTTGATGACAATTATGTTAGGTCTTCAACAGGGATCAAAAATATGAAGTGTAAAGACTCATTTCAGGAATTTGAAAGCAAGATTCAGAGAGACTCCCCCTGAAGATGTGCATATCTTGAGGATTTTGCTTTTATAGCAGATGCACATTGATGATTTATATCATGGAGATCTCCCCCTGAGTCTTGTAAATCATGCATACATATAACATATCATATGAAGAAAATGAAGATGCATGATGGCAAATGGTATCTACGAATTCCAGCATGCGTGCATTAAAACTTGAGGAATAAGCATGCGGAGAAAAACGTTCAAAAGCATCAGAGTACCATCGGGCTTAAGTTACAACTCATTACATAAAAACTTCACAAGAGCCAAGAGTTTGTAACTTAATATAGTTTATAAGCCCCAAAAATATCCCGCTTGAAGGCTAACTCTTGAGTTTCTCCCCCTTTGTCATCAAGTGACAAAAAGGGACAAACTGAGGACTAACGCCCGTGAAGACTTCATTTCTTGGCGGTTGAGGAAGAGCCGCGATGCTTCTTGGGAGTAGTCTTCTTCCTTGGGCCGGTTGCTGTGTCGAGTTGTTCCTCATCAGATTCAGAAGTGCGGAATGAAGAAAAGGAGTTGTCTTCAAGGTCTGGCACTGGAATGGGCCTGAACTTCCTCTTGGGAGGCCACGACTAATCAAAGTCTCGCTCAAAGTCCATTTCTTCAAGCCCAGTCTGAGTCTTCAGATGTGCAAGTGTAGCCCAGGTGCGATCAAAAACCTCATGCAGATAGTGATGGTTAATCTTCACAGAGTTCTGTGTTTCAGTGAGGGTTTTCACAATGGCACCAAACTGGCGTTGGACTCATTTGTGGTTGCGATCCACCTTCTGGTGAAGACTGAGGAGGAGCTCTCTGATGTTCAGCACGCGAGGAGGAACGGGGCTTGTTGGACGAGTCTCAGTATCGTCCCATGAAGAATATGCTTCGGGCTCTTTGAACTGGCCATCAAGGGGCCTGCTGCCTTCTTCAATCACAGATTTTCCTTTTCCTTCAATGGGCTCGAAAGTCTTCTTGTTGACCCGGATAGGAGGCATATAACCCATGTGATTTTGGAAATCAGCATGGAAGTTGATGCCTGTCCTTGTCCTGATGAATCTCATGATCCACGGGGCATAAATCTTGTGATCATAGGGGCACATGGCATTGTCGGCCAAAGTCCTCAAGAAGAAATCATGGATCTTAATAGGAATACCGTGAATGATGTTGAAGAGGATATTCTTCATGAGGCCTACAACATCTTCTTCATCGTCATGGCCTTTGATTGGCGCGAGCACACTGCAGAGGATTCTGTAGACAGACCGGGGTGTGTACTTGAGCTCGTGGACGAGGAAGGTTGTACTTGAGGGTTTGCCAGCAGCCAAAGGCTTCATGAGGACTTCCATAATACCATTTGGCAGCTCACGCTCACCATATAGCTTCACTGCCCCATCTGAGGGAATTGGTACGAGCAGTTCTCTGAGGAGTTCAGAAGCAGGAACCTTGTAGTGAGTGTTTCGTGACATCCAGTCAAACACCCAAGTGCTGATGTCGTCAGGGTTGCCCGATATATGAAGAGTGGCATAGAACTGAAGAATAAGCTCGTTGTTCCAGTCTGATATGTCCGAGCACATTGGGCGCAAACCTGCATCGTGGAGTACATTGAGGACTCGCTCCAGGCAAGGTATTGCTTCAAGCTCAACATGAGGAATGTGCCTGTGCTGGAATATCTTGTTGCATCCACAGAGCACAGAGGAATAGTAGTTCATCTGAGTCCTTGTCCAAAACTTCAGATGCCTCATTTGAGGCTTGTCATAAGGGTTCTCTCCGATGAAGTACATCCGTTCTTCAAAGAAATTTTCTTTCTGAAACTTTGGACGCTTGGAGAAGGGCTGACGCTAAACTGGCTGAAGATTTTGCTGAGGAATAGGGGAGGAGACAACAATAGCAGTCTCTGGGTTGAGCACAATGAAGTCATTGTCTTGGACGGGTACATTTTCTTCAGCATTTTCCTAAAGGTGAGGAATTTCATCAACTGGTACTTCATGCTGAGGAGATGATGCTTGCTCTGGCTGAGCTTCAGGCTGAGGAATTTCTGCTTCTTTCTCATTTGTAAGAGTTGGGTCACCCCGTTCCTCATCTTGAGGAGTCTTATCAGAATGTACAATTTAATCAGCATGAGGATTTTCAGCTTGTTTTTCCTCAGCTGGCTTTGTGGCAGATGCAGTTTCATCAGCTGTTGCAGCTGATGCTTGAGCAGTCTCTGTCTGAGGAATAAGAGGTTGAGGACTGTCGTCAATCTGAATTTCCTCATCAGTGTGTTCCTCAGAGGCAACATCCTTCATTTCCTCATTTGCCCTTGTAGCTGGGTCATCAATGACAACCATCTTGTAGGAAGGGGCGACATTGAGAAGCACTGGGTCCAGAGGAGCAGTTTCTTCAATTTCTTTGAGGCGCTTTGCCTCTGTCTCTTCTACTGCTGAGGAGGCTTTTCTCTTCTTGGCTTCCTTTTCAGCAGCCCTTGTTTTCTTCACGTCTGATGCATACGGAATTATCTTCTTCACCTTGAAGCTTTTGGTGAAGGTGTTCTTTCTTCAGATTCTTCAGCTGGTAGTGAGGAACCAGCTGGAACAGAGTCATCAGCCTGCTTTGATAAAGCAGCTGGATCAGGAGCAGTCTCATCAGTGGCAGCAATTTCATCAGCTGCAGTTTCCGTGATGATTTCTTCAATGGTCGGTTCATCAACACGGCGCTCTTGGTGTTCTTCCTCGACTTGAGGATTTCCTCCTCACGGGGAGATGCATCTGTTGGTTGCTCAACCAAGGGCTGAGGAGTTGGTGCTGGGGGTGCGGTTCTTGATGCTTTTGTGATCTGACCGCTTGGTGTACTTGTTAGTCAATATTTGCAGCTCTGCCTGGGTTGACACCAGTGCATCAGGAGTCAGTTTGAGGAGATTCTGCCTGAGGATTTCTCCTTTTTGATCTTTGCAACCTTTGCCTACCTGGCCTGCTGTCCTTTCCACTTGGCTTCATTTATGAAGGTGGCCACCATGTGGCTGATGGCAGGAGGAAGTTTCAAATCATCAATGGGAGTGTTTGGGTCCTCATACCAGATATTGATGTAGTCAAGGAGGACCTTGGGGTCCATGGCCAGAGGAATAGCACTGCCTGATGCTTGAGCTACCCTTTCTTGCTTGTTTCTGATGATGGCTTGCAGGGTTTCATCGTCATATTCATCACTTCCCTCTGATGCAGATGGGACTGCGATGATTTTGCTGGGGCTGGGTAGAGGTGCGCGTTCAGCAGTTGCCAATGTCTTCACAAGAGGTGTTGAAGACTTTGTCTCCGAGCTACTTGCAGCTGGGAGTGGGCAGCTGGAGCTGGCGGTCGTAGGTTTCACGACATGCTTTTGTACTAGTTTCTCTTGAGGCTTTGGAGGTGGAGCTGAGGATTTTGGTGCTAAGGAGATTGGTACTGAGGGTTTTGGCGCTGATGGTTTTGGTGTCGAAGGTTTTGGTAATGAGGGTTTTGGTGCTGAGGGTTTTGTGACAGAAGCCAGAGCAGACTTCTCTTGAGGCTTTGGAGCCCTTTTCTTTGATGGCACAGACTGCATGTGAGGAATTTCTGAGCCTCAGGTTTCTGCAGCTGAGGAATTTGCAGCACCGGAGGTAGCAGCTGAGGATTCATTAAATTTCCTCACAGCAGCTTATGCCTGCTTCTTGAGCTTGGCCAGATGTTTTTCTTTCTCATCTGGGTAGTCATCAATTGTGATGAGACTTGAGGGATGTGCTACTTGATGATCCTCAAGTGGGGCCCTTCTGCCAGGAGGCTTCAAAGCGAATTTCTTCGCATATTTGGGAGTCTCAAACTTGTACTCCTTCCATTCCTTCGCCCATCGGAGTTCAATCTTCTGCAGCCGTATCTTTCTCTTGGCCATTGTCTCATGTTCATCAGGCGTACAATAGTCCAAGTAAATGTCCTCAGGGATATCAGCAGCTGTGTTTTGCTCAAGTTTCTTTCCTCCCTTCTGTTTTCTTTCTTCCTCTATTTTCTTCAGTTGAGGAGTTTGCTGATGATTTTGAACTCTTGAGGATTCTGATGAGCCTTGAAGAGTTTCTTCCAGAAACGCTGCAAATGAGTTAATGTGATGAGAACCGAGAGATTCATCAGCTGACAGAGGTCATATGCGTTCTCAGATTTGAAGAAAATGAAAAAGTTTGACAGTTTGAGGAATATAACCAGTGGTTCAGGAATTTTCCTAAGCATACTGTTCTTCGGTTCCAGAGTTGTACAGATCCGAAAATTCACACAATTGAGGAATCTCGTGAAAATCTTAGATGCTTAGCATAGTTCATCAATGATTGTGGTGATAGGTAGTGTTTGAGGAATCAAGTGTGCATCATATCTTGAGGAAAAACAGATTTCACATAGAAGATGTAAAATTTCAGATCTAATCTGCTGTAAAAATAGGATATATTTACCCTAGAAGGTGCGTACGAAGAACACAGAAAGTAGTGTTGGAGAGGCTCTTCGTTCGAGTGTCCAATGCACCCTAACTTGGCGACAGAGGACGTCTACAGCGGTGGCGGACGAAGATGGTCCGACTCCGGCGTGGTTCTGGCGACGAAGAAGTCGAGGCAGTGAAGCTCTTCCTCACCGGCGACAAGACTACCAGCGGTGGCGCTAGGGTTCGGTGGAGTGTGCTGTGGCAAGAGAGCGATGAGGCGAAGAAGAGGATACCGAGGGGGATAAGGACATATTTATAGCCAAAAGTTACTCTTGGCGCGAAAATGTCGGACCAAATAGCCCCTGCCTCTACGTCTCCGCAAGACACGTGTAGCTCCCGTAGGATGCGGTGGAGATAGTGGAGATCGTGGTTATCCGATCGTGGGAAGTGGGGTTCAGTTACTGTGTCTTTAAAGAAACAATTTTTGAAGATTTGAGGATTTTTGTTACAAAATCATCAGCTGACAAGGATGCAGTGAGGATTTTGAACAAAGTTTCAATTAGAACGCATATGAAGAATTGAATAGACTGGATAAGTATAGCATAGATGGAAAGTGGGGTCCGATCACATTCACTTAGCAGAAACATCAACTTGAAGAAATAGCAATAAGTGAATGCTGTTGAGGACTAGAAATCACAGTCTATCTAGTCAAATGAAAGTCATCAAGTGTTTTTGAAGATTTTGTAATAAATCATCACAATGAAGAACAACTGTTTTGAATAAAAATGCATTGTGAGGAAATTGATCATTTGAAGAAAATCAACTTGAGGAATTTCACATTGGGCGGTGGCGTTACCCACCATATAAGAATGTTGATTACAGACGCCGTGTACAATTGTCGTAGGGCCCTGAGAATCAATTTCTTCGTTAATTTCTTCACATTCAGAGTGACTTTCTTCATCAGTTGAAGAAAATCGTTTCATCATGTGTTGCACACCTAAGTCATCAACTTTGCATAAGTGTTAGGATGTGTGCATGTTTTTACAAAACATTTGAAGACTCTAAGATATTTAGCTCACACCGCAACTTGCAAAACCTTTTCTCATCCAAGGGCTTAGTGAAGATATCTGCCAGTTCATCATCAGTCTTCACATGATCGATGAGGATATTGCCCCTTGAGGACATGGTCCCGAAGAAAATGATGAGGAATCTGGATGTGCTTGGTCTTCGAGTGCTGTACTGAGTTGTATGCAATCTTGATAGCACTCTGATTGTCACAGTAGAGAGGTACATTCTTCATGTTGATGTCGTAGTCCTTGAGGGTTTGCTTCATCCATAGCAATTGAGCACAGCAAGAACCGGCAGCAATGTACTGAGCTTCGGCAGTGGAGAGTGATACGCAGTTCTGCTTCTTTGAGGACCAGCAAACTGGTGATCTTCAGAGGAAATGACATGTGCCAGAAGTTGACTTGTGATCCACACGGTCACCAGCATAGTCTGAATCAGAATACCCTACCAGATGAAGATTGGAGCCCTTGGGATACCATAATCCTGGTGTTGGTGTGTGAGCTAAGTATCGAAGAATATGTTTCACAGCCTTATGGTGTGATTCATGCGGTTTTGCTTGAAAACGTGCACACATGCAAACACTAAGCATTATATCTGGCCTAGATGCACATAGATACAATAAAGAGCCAATCATAGAACGGTATACCTGCTGATCGAAATCTTTACCATTTTCAACAGTGCCGAGGTGGCCGTTGGTAGGCATCGGAGTCTTGGCACCTTTGCATTCGTGCATGTCGAATTTCCTCAGAACATCCTTGAGGTATTTCTCCTGTGATATGAAGATTCCATTGCTTTGTTGACGAATTTGAAGACCTAAGAAGAATTTCAGCTCCCCCATCATGGACATCTGATATTCTTCACTCATCATGTAGGCAAATTCATCACTGTATCTTTTGTCAGTACAGCCAAATATGATATCATCAACATATATTTGACATACAAACAGCTCATTATCATAGGATTTTGTGAAAAGAGTTGGATCGAGTGAACCAGGTTTGAAGCCTTTCTTCATGAGGAATTCCTTCAATGTATCATACCATGCCCGAGGGGCTTGCTTGAGGCCATACAGAGCCTTTTTGAGTCTGAAGACTTTGTCTGGATTCTTTGGGTCCTCAAAACCTGGAGGCTGAGCAACATATACTTCTTCCTCAAGCTTACCATTGAGGAATGCACTTTTCACATCCATTTTATATAAGGTGATATTATGATGATTAGCATAAGCAAGTAGTATTCGAATAGATTCAAGTCTAGCAACAGGTGCAAAAGTTTCGTCGAAATCTATTCCTTCAACCTGGGTGTAGCCTTGGGCTACAAGTCGTGCCTTGTTCCTCACCACTTGACCGTCCTCATCTTGCTTGTTTCGGAAAATCCACTTGGTGCCGATGATGTTGTGCTTGCGAGGATCTGGTCGTTTGACGAGCTCCCATACGTCATTTAGCTTGAATTGAAGAAGTTCGTCTTGCATAGCTTGGATCCACTCTGGTTCCAGAAAAGCCTCAGCAACTTTTGAGGGTTTCGTGATGGATACAAAGGAAAAGTGCCCACAAAAGTTAACTAAATGTGAAGCTTTTGAGCGAGTGAGAGGACCTGGCGCGTTGATGTCGTTGAGGATTTTGTCAAGTTCTACTTCGTTTGCAATCCTCGGATGAGCTGGTTGAGGATTTTGTCTGGGCTGAGGAAGTGGTGCTATTGCAATTTCCTCAGGAGCATCTTCTTGGTTTTTATCAGCGATGGGGATCGTTTCTTCACCAATTTCCTCAGTGGGAACAATGTCTTCAGTAGGCTTAAGCTTTATTGCTTCCTGAGGAACAGCTTATCTGGATCAGAAGGCAATTGCTCTCTTTGCGAGCCATTAGTTTCATCGAACCGCACATCTACAGTCTCAACAACTTTGTTGTGATAGTTGTTGAAGACTCTGTAAGTGTGTGAGTCCTTTCCATAACCGAGCATAAAACCTTCATGTGCCTTAGGTGCAAATTTTGAGCTATGGTGAGGATCTGTAATCCAGCATTTTGCACCGAAGACTTTGAAATAACTTACATTGGGTTTCTTGTCAGTGAGGAGTTCATATGAGGTTTTCTTGAGGAATTTGTGAAGATATACCCTGTTGATGATATGACATGCAGTGTTGATTGCTTCAGGCCAAAAGCGACGAGGAGTCTGATATTCTTCAAGCATAGTTCTAGCCATTTCAACCAGAGTCCTATTCTTCCTTTCGACGACACCATTCTGCTGAGGAGTATAAGGAGCAGACAATTCGTGAGTAATACCAAGTTCATCAAGATAATCATCAAGACCAGTGTTTTTGAACTCGGTTCCATTATCACTCCTGATGTGTTTGATCTTGATGCCAAAGTTCGTCAAGGCCCTTGAAGAAAATCGTTTGAAGATTTCCTGCACTTCAGTTTTATACACTATGATATGCACCAAATTATATCTGGAATAATCATCAACTATGACGAAGCCATATAAAGATGCTGCATTGGTTAGTGTGGCATAGTGAGTAGGTCCAAATAAATCCATATGAAGCAATTCGAATGGACGTGTAGTGGTCATGATGATTTTAGAGGGATGCTTGGATCTGGTCATTTTCCCAGATTCACAAGCACCGCGGAGATGATCCTTGAGGAATTTGACTGATTCGATGCCGATGACATGCTTCTTCTTCGCAAGCGTGTGCAAATTCCTCATGCCTGCATGACCTAGTCTTCGGTGCCACAGCCATCCGTCTTAGGTTTTTGCTAGTAAGCAAGTGGCTGGTTGAGGACCTGTAGAGAAATCAACAATGTACAAATCCCCTCTTCTTACACCTTCGAAGACTTTGGATCTATCTGATTCCATGATGACTACACATCTATATCTACCAAAGATAACAATCATATCAAGATCACAAAGCATCGAGACTAACATGAGGTTAAAACCAAGGGATTCAACCTGGATCACTTTGTCCATATGCCTATCCTTGGAAATAGCTACTTTGCCAAGTCCCAATACCTTGCTTTTACCTTTCTCAGCATACGTGATTTGCTTCAGAGGTGATGGAGTTAGTGGCATATTCATCAGTAAGCTTTTATCACCAGTCATGTGATGTCTGCAGCCACTATCGAGAACCCACTCAGTATTCTTGGTTTTGTCATCCTGCAGATGAATTAGTATAGCTTACCATCTCATATGCTTCAGATTTGAATAATATGATACTAATTTCATCATAACATAAATGTAAGGACGTGTGAAATATTTCTATTTCATCAATCATTAGCTTGCGTCCTATCAAGCATTTCCTCAGGTCTCCAGCAAATTCTTCAGATGATGATTTTCATCTGGAGACCTGACCTGCAGAAGTGATTAGTTCGATTTCTTCACCACCCACATCTGAAGGGGTGGCAAAGCGTTCATCATCCTGCGAGCACCATATGAGAAAGGTGGCATTGAAGCTAATGCACTTCTCTTAACAGTAGGGGGATTAAAGTACTCATATGAATATGCAGAGAACTGGTTTGAGGATTTATGAACATAATCATTTGAGGAGTAACGCTCATATTCATATTCCTTGTAGTTTCCCTGCATGTTAGACGCATAAGCACGGGTACGAGCATAGTTTTGACCAGTTGAGGATTTTGATCCTCTTGAAGACTTTGGTCCTCCTGAGGAATTTGATCTGGGGTTCAGATTCTTCAGTGGTGGTGTCATGAGGACATTCACCTGAAGGTTTTCAAGACAACTTTTGGGAACCCAGATTTTCCTTAGAGGAGGGCCATTCCTGCAGTTAGTTCCAACATATCGAGCAAATACTTCACCAGATTGATTTTTGAACAGTTTATAGTTGGAATCAAATGACTCATCCGAGGAATAGGATAATTCACATGAAAAACCAGTTAGATTAGATGGATCGGAAGGAGGCCGAGTAGCAGCAACCCATGAGGTTTTGGGATACCGCTCGGGTTTCCAATAAGATCCATCAGCATTTAATTTCCTCTCAAAGGAAATTCCTTCTTCCCTCGGGTTCATGTTCAAGATCTGCTTTTTGAGCACATCACAAAGGGTTTGATGTCCTTTGAGGCTTTTGTACATGCCTGTCACGTACAATTCCTTCAACCCTGCATTTTCATCAGTAACATTTGTGTTTTCCTCAAGTGAGGAAATAGACACAACAGGTGCAGTTGAAGAATTTGTAGCAATGGTGGCATTTGATGATTCTGGTGAGGAATTAGCAGTTTCGCGTTCAATGCATTTAAGACATGGAGGAATAAATTCAACTTGACTAGCACTAATCTGTTGAGCTAGTAATGAATCATTTTCCATACGAAGATCATCATGAGACATTCTCAGCTTCTCAAGATCAAGCTTCCTTTGAAGAAATTCATAGGAAAGCTTCTCATGATTAGTGAGGAGTGTATCATAACGATCCTGAAGATTATCAAATCTAGACTGAAGACTTTTCATGTCATCAGTGAGGATTTGGGTAAGGTTCATTTCATCATTTAACAAATCATCACTTTTGTCTAGCAGTTTTTGAAGCTTTTCAAGAGCAGTTTGTTGTTTAGTAGCAATGATGGCAAGTTTACTGTAACTGGGTTTCTTATAATCATTAGATTCACAATCACTTGAATCAGAGGAGGAGGCATTATTTGATACCTTTGAACCTTTTGCCGTGAAGCAATAGGTTGGAGCGAAGTCATCAGCATAGTCATCAGTCTGGATGGTGCAATCATTTTCTTCAAGATTGAAGATTGACTTGCTGACGAAAGTGGTTGCTAGTGCAAGACTAGCCTGTCCAGATTCCGAGTCTTCTCCAGAACCCTCTTCTTCATCACATTCCTCTGATTCTGCCTCAGAGTCCATTTCCTTGCCAATAAGTGCCCGAGCCTTTCTGAAACTAGTCTTCTTGTGTGATGAGGGCTTTGAAGATGAGGATTTTGAAGATTTCTTCTTCTTCGATTCATCAGAACTGTCATCCTTGTATTTCTTCTTCTTTGATTCCTTTCCCCAACGGGGACAATCAGCAATGTAATGACCTGATTTCTTGCACTTGTGACAGGTTCGTTTCTTGTAGTCCTTAGATGCAGATTCTGATTTCCTCATGTATCTTTTTGAAGATTTACCGAACTGGCCACGTCGTGTAAATCTCTGGAATTTCCTCACAAGCATTGCAAGCTCCTGTCCAAATTCTTCAGGGTCACAAATGTTGTCATCTGTGTCTTCTTCTTCAGATGAGGAAATTGCTCTAGCCTTCAGTGCACGTGGTCTGGAATAGCTTTGTCCATATAGATCTCTCTTTTCTTCTAGCTGGAATTCATGAGTATTTAGACTTTCAAGTATATCAGCTGGATCCAGCATCTTGTAGTCTGGTCTTTCTTGAATCATCACAACTAAAGTATCAAATGAAGAATCCAAAGATCTGAGCAGTTTCTTCACAACTTCGTGATCAGTGATGTCTCGAGCTCCCAGTGCTTGCAGTTCATTTGATATGTCAGTGAGGCGATCAAAGGTGTCTTGGCAGCTTTCATTGTCATGTCTCTTGAAGCGATTGAAGAGATTGCGAAGAATATCAACACGAGAGTCACGTTGGGTTGATACTCCTTCATTTACCTTGCACAGTCTCTCCCAGATCAGTGTTGCAGAGCCCAAAGCACTTACTCTTCCAAACTGGCCCGGGCTTAGATGGCCACAGATGATGTTCTTCGCTTGAGAATCAAGTTGCTTGAATTTCTTCACATCAGCCGCAGTGACACTGGCAGAAATGATGGGGACGCCATTTTCCACAATATACCAGAGATCATTATCAATAGCTTGTAGATGCATTTGCATTTTGTTCATCCAGAAGGGAAAGTTCTTCCCTTCGTAGGTAGGACATGTTGCAGTCACCTTAAACATGCCTGCAGTCGACATAACTAAAACTCCACGTGGTTAAACCAAAATCACACAGAACAAGGGAGTACCTTGCTCTGATACCAATTTAAAGTGCGTTATATCGACTAGAGGGGGGTGAATAGGAGATTTTTAGAATTTCATCACTGAGGAAATTCCTTTTGAGGAAATTCCTCACTGATGACTAACTTACAACGAAAACAGTAAAGGATCAGACGTACAACCGTTCACACGGGCAGTATTTCAGAGTGAAGAATGTGAAAACAGATTGCACAGTAAGCAGGCACACAGAATACAGATGATGATTAACTATTGTGAAGAATTTGGGGTTGAGGAAATTTAGATAAAGTCTTCAGCAAATTCTTCAAACAGTCACAGTGAAAGTCATCAACACATAATACAGAGAAAGTAAAGAGTTGAGGAATTAGAACCCGTTTCTCAGTGAAGACAGTCGTTGATGACCCAATTCCAACTGCTGTGATAGTTGTACATCTGGTTTGGAGCGGCTTGGTATTGAAACCAAAGGACACCCAGTCCTGGGACACACAGTCCCTACCGTATTCTCCTTGAGCTAAGGACACACAGTCGTCGCCCAACACTCGTGGTAAGTCTTCAGGGCAGACTTCCAAACCCTCACAAACTTGGTCACTCGACGATCCACAATTAACTGCTAGAACGTTCTAGACCATGACGCCTAACCGTCTGGAGGATGCACAGTCCTAAAAGGTAAAAGGCTTCAGTCCCACACAGGAACAACTTCTTCAGTGATGCTCAATCACTAGGTTTGGTTTGTGGTTTCGGTAGGTGGTGTATTTCCTCACTAATGAATTACTCTCGAAGACTCTGAGGAATTTGGGTTGCTCTTATGACAAGTGTCAGTTTCTAACGGAGCAGACAACCAGCTAGTGGTTGTGGGGGTAGCTATTTATAGCCTGGGAGCATCCCCACATGATTTGACACTAATGCCCTTAAATAATATGACCGTTGGAGTGGATAAGACCAGTGACTTGGCGTGGTTATCGAAACGGTCGGAACCCTCAACTATGAGAGTCCTCATGTCACTCATATTCCTCACTTGAGGCTTTTGGTAGGATTTGGCTTGGGTTGAGCATCATGAGGAAATCCATTCCATAGTGTAACTTCGACCCCCTTTAACAGTACGGTGTTCCTATTACTCAAATGCGAAGAAAGTAAAACAGAAAGTGTAAATCTTCACGCTTCAAATTCTTCAGAATGAATTTCTTCAAGAACCACCGGACTTCTCAATATCAGTATCTTCATGAGGAATATCAATTTCATTGCAGATTCCTTGCGATTCATTTCCTCAGCTTCAGACCAATTTCTTCAACTGAAGACAGACATTTTTAGGGGTCGATATTCTTCAAATATCTCAAACTCCTCAATGACTTATAGATCCTGTGTAAACTTATAACACATTAGATACTTAACCTATAAGTCTTCAAACCACCAAAATCACTAAGGGGCACTAGATGCACTTACACTAAGATGGAAGAAGTAGTAAGAAAAGAAAGACTAAAGCTCCTGGAAGCGGGTATTATCTATCATGTTGCTCATAGCGATTGGGTGAGTCCGGTGCATTGCGTCCCTAAGAAGGGAGGCATTACCGTTGTCCCTAATGGTAAGGATGAATTGATCCCACACAGGATTATTACTAGCTATAGGATGGTGATGGATTTTAGGAAATTGAATAAAGCCACTAGGAAATGCTAGAAAGGTTGTCTAAACACACACACTTCTGCTTTCTAGACGGTTATTCTGGTTTCTCCCAAATACCAGTTGCACAATCTGATCAGGAGAAAACCACCTTCACCTGCCCTTTCGGTACCTTTTCTTATAGACGTATGCCTTTTGGCTTATGTAATGCACCTGCCACCTTTCAAAGATGTACGATGGCTATATTCTCTGACTTTTGTGAAAAGGTTGTTGAGGTTTTCATGGATGACTTCTCCGTTTATGGGTCTTCCTTTGATGATTGCCTCAGCAACCTTGATCAAGTCTTACAGAGATATAGAGACACCAATCTTGTTTTGAATTGGGAGAAGTGCCACTTTATGGTTAATGAAGGCATCATCTTATGACATAAAATTTCTGAAAGAGGTATTGAAGTCGATAAGGCTAAGGTTGAAGCAATCGAGAAAATGCCATGCCCCACAGATATCAACGGTATAAGAAGTTTCCTTGGTCATGTTGGTTTCTATAGAAGGTTCCTTAAAGACTTCTCTAAGATTTCTAGGCCTCTTACCAATCTCTTGCAAAAGGATATTCCTTTTGCTTTTGACAATTATTGTGAGGAAGCCTTCGAAATACATAAGAGGGCTTTGATAACTGCACCTATTGTTCAACCACCTGATTGGAACTTACCTTTTGAAATCATGTGTGATGCTAGTGATTATGTTGTTGGTGCTGTCCTAGGGCAAAGAGTCGATAAGAAGTTGAATGTTATTCACTACGCTAGTAAAACTCTAGACAGTGCCCAGAGAAACTATGCTACTATGGAGAAGGAATTTTTAGCAGTCGTGTTTGCATGTGAAAAGTTCAGCTCTTACATAGTTGACTCCAAAGTCACTATTCACACTAATCATGCTGCTATTAAGTACCTCATGGAGAAGAAGGACGCTAAACCTAGACTTATCAGATGGGTTCTCTTGCTACAAGAATTTGATTTGCACGTTGTCGACAGAAAGGGTGCTGATAACCCCGTAGCAGATAACTTGTCTAGGTTGGAGAACGTTCTTGATGACGCACAACCTATGGATGATAGCTTTCCCGGTGAGCAATTGAATGTCATCCATGCTTCACGTAGTGCATCGTGGTATGATGATTATGCAAACTATATTGTTGCCAAATATATACCACCTGGTTTCACATACCAGCAAAAGAAGAAATTCTTCTTTGACTTGAGACACTACTTTTGGGATGATCCTCACCTTTATAAGGAAGGAGTAGATGGTGTTATTAGACGTTGTGTACCTGAACCTGAACAGGGACAGATCCTACAGAAGTGTCACTCCGAGGCCTACGGAGGACACCATGCGGGAGATAGAACTACACACAAGGTATTGCAATCAGGTTTTTATTGGCCCACTCTCTTCAAGGATGCCCATAAGTTTGTCTTGTCTTGTGACGAATGTCAAAGAATAGGTAATATTAGCAAACGTCAGGAAATGCCTATGAACTATTCACTTGTCATTGAAACATTTGATTTTGGGGCTTTGATTATATGGGACATTTTCCCAAATCCAACGGGCATACTCATATCCTAGTTGTTGTTGATTATGTCACTAAGTGGGTAGAAGCTATCCCCACTAGTAGTGCTGATCACAACACCTCTATCAGGATGCTGAAAGAAGTTATCTTCCCTAGATTTGGAGTCCCTAGATATCTAAAGACCGACGGTGGTTCACACTTCATTCATGGTGCTTTCTGTAAAATGCTTGCTAAGTATGATGTCAAGCATAGAATTGCGTCTCCCTAACACCCTCAGTCCAGTGGTCAAGTAGAGCTAAGAAATAGAGAAATTAAACTAATTCTGCAAAAGACTGTCAACAGGTCTAGAAACAATTGGTCTAAGAAGCTCGATGATGCATTGTGGGCTTATAGAACTGCCTATAAGAATCCCATGGGTATGTCTCCGTACAAAATGGTGTACGGTAAAGCATGTCATTTACCTCTTGAGCTACAGCATAAAGCTTATTGGGCAATCAAAGAGCTCAACTTTGATTTCAAACTTGCCGGTGAGAATAGGTTATTTGACATTAGGTCGCTTGATGAGTGGAGAACTCACGCATATGAAAATGCCAAGCTGTTCAAAGAGAAGGTTAAGAGGTGGCATGATAAGAGGATACAAAAGCGTGAGTTCAATGTAGGTGATTATGTCTTGCTATATAACTCTCGTTTAAGATTCTTTGCAGGCAAGCTTCTCTCTAAATGGGAAGGTCCCTATGTTGTTGCGGAAGTATATCGTTCTGGTGCTATCAAGATCAACAACACGGAAGGTAATTGTCCGAGAGTTGTAAATGGGCAGAGAATCAAGCATTATATCTCAGGTACTCCCATAAATGTTGAAACCAATATTATCAATACCATAACTCCGGAAGAATACCCAAGGGATATTTATGAGCCTGTTTCAGACTCCGAAAACGAAGAGGTATGTGATTCGGTAAGAAAACGGAGTCCAAAAAAATTTCCAGTAGGAAATTTTCTCCGTTTTGGAATATTTGAAAAAATACAAAAATTGGAAGTAGTCCGGAAAGTGCGCGAGGAGGCGAAAAGCCTGCACGGCGCGGGCCCACCCCCTGGCCGCGCCGTGAGGGCTTGTGGCCACCTCCTGCGCCTCCCGAACTCCGTTTTCATGCGGGGTACTCCTTCTGGTCTGAAAAAAATCATTATATATACTCCCGTTTGGTCTGACCCCTGCATCACGCAGATTTCCTTTGTTTTTCGTTTCGAGCCTGTTTCTGTTGCAGATCTAGATCGCTATGACTTCCCAAAAGCTCTGAAGGACAAGATCTTCGAGAAGGTCATCAATCCCTACCTCACGCGAGTGCTGCAACACCCTCAATCTATCGAGATGCATGAGGGGATGTTGCACATCCGTGATGTTGAGGGGCCCAAGAAGACCGGAAGCATGGAGACGAGGCTCGAAGCAATGGAGCAACAAGTCTTCAAGTGCCAAGAAATGGTGGAGCGTTGACTCAACGCCAACAACTTGATGATCACGGAGTTTACCAACAAGCACAGGATTGATGCCAATGACATTGGGAAGCACCTCTCCATGCTCTATGACATGATTGATCAACTCCAGGCCCAGATCTATGACCTGCAGAACCAAAACTGTGAGTATGAGTATAGATTTAAATCAATACGGTTGGCTGCAGATTTGAGGATCCCGGAGACTCGTTCATCTTTCCATGATGGAGCACCTATGCCTTGTAAGACGGAGGATCAAACCCATGTTGCAACAACTCCTCCATCATCACCACCAAAGGAAGACAACTGAGCATTGGTATGGGCAATCCCCTTGGCTTGTGCCAAGCTTGGGGGAGTTGCCCCGGTATCGTATCACCATCACATCTTTTGCCTTTACCTTTGTTTTAGTTTTCGTTTTCAGTTTTCTCTTTCTCTTGTAGATTAAAAGTCTTAGTGTTTTAGTATTGAGTTTTGCTTTGTGTCACCCCTGATGTATTCGAGCTCGTGAGCCATATAATAAAGAGTGTCTTAGTTGAAGGGCTTTGCCTCTTTCCATGATCAAAAGAGTAAGAATAGAACAAAAGCATGAAAGATCATGTAATGATCTTATGGGAAGTGATGGCTTCACATAGAAAAAGAATGAGGATTGAAACTTGTTGAGGGTAGGCAAACGTAGACTTTGGTCATGGTTGCAATTAATACGAAGTGATAAAGAAGGAGAGGTTCACATACAAATATATCATCTCTGACACCATCTATGATTGTGAAGACTCACTAAACTATTGCATGCCTAGAAGTAGATGTTGGACAAGGAAGACAACATAATGAATTATGTTTGCTTGGCTCT
The DNA here is from genome assembly GCF_904849725.1 of Hordeum vulgare subsp. vulgare. Lineage (NCBI taxonomy): Eukaryota > Viridiplantae > Streptophyta > Magnoliopsida > Poales > Poaceae > Hordeum > Hordeum vulgare. The sequence goes on along the minus strand of NC_058524.1, from coordinate 177,927,349 downwards.
GAACAATGTTATATGATTAGAGATCCCTTAGCATGTGACGATTGCTTCCACCACACATTAGCCAAACCTCCCGCACTAAGTAGAGATACTACTTGTGAATCCATAAACCATCAACCCAGTTTTTCCATGTGAGTCCACCGTACCTACCTATGGATTGAATAAGATCCCTCAAGTAAGTTGTCATCGGTGCAAGCAATAAAAATTGCTCCCTAATATGTATGATCTATTAGCTTTGTACGAACATGTGATGAGGAAGACATAAAAGCGGCAGACTGCATAATAAAGTTCTTTATCACAGGAGGCAATATAAAGTGATGTTCCTCCGCACTAAGAGGACACGCATCCAAACCTCAAAAGCGCATGACAACCTCTGCTTCCCTCTGCGAAGGGCCTATCTTGTACCTTTACTTTTTTCCCTTGAAAGAGTCATGGTGATCTTCCCCAATTCCTTATTTCGCCTTTATCTTGGCTAACGTCATATGCTTGGGAAAGATCTATATTCATATGTCAACCTGGAAGTAAGTATTCATAAATTATTATTGTTGACCTTACCCTTGAGGTAAGCAGTTGGGAGACAAAACTGTAAGCCCCTATCTTTCTCTATGTCCAGCTGAAACTTTGATCTCATGAGTACCACGTCAGTTGTAGCAATTGTAGAGAACGAAAGAATGATTGAGTATGTGGATTTGCTTTACAAGCTCTTATTTCACTCTTTCTGATGTTCTGATAAATTGCAGTTGCTTCAATGACTAAAGGCTACCGGTTGTTACTTCTCGATAAGGTTCTTGATCCATGCTTTACTTTGTGAAGGAATTATCACTTTAGCATGAGATATTATATGTTGGTATTGTTGTTCTGATCATGATCATGATGCATACATGTTCGTATCTTGTTTTGTCGACACCTCTCTCCCTAAACATGTGGACATATTTATTGAGCTAGGCTTTCGCTTGAGGACAAGCGAGGTCTAAGCTTGGGGGAGTTGATACGTCCATTTTGCATCATGTTTTCATGTTGATATTTATCGCTTTTTCGGCTTTTATTTCACTTCACGGTACAATACTTATGCCTTTTCTCTCTTATTTTGCAAGGTTTACATGAAGAGGGAGAATGCCGGCAACTGGAATTCTGGCCTAAAAGTGGAGCAAAGTTGAGATACCTATTCTACGCAACTCCAAACGCCGTAAAAATAAACGAGGATTTTTTTCGGATTTATAAAAAATACCGGGCCGAAGAAGCGCCAGAGGGGCGCGTGCAGGTGGCCACAAGCCTGCACGGCGCGGCCACCCCCCAGGCCGCGCCATGAGGGCTTGTGGGCAGCCTGCTAGCCCACTTGCCCCCCTCTTCTGCTATATGATGGGTTTCGTCCAGAACAAAATCAAGGAGGAGCTTTTTCGTGGATTCGCCGTCGCCATGAGGCGGAACTTGAGCAGAACCAATCTAGAGCTCCGGCAGGACGATCCTGCCGGGAAAACTTCCCTCCCGGAGGGGGAAATCGTCGCCATCGTCATCACCAACACTCCTCTCATCGGAGGGGACTCGTCACCATCAACATATTCATCAGCACCATCTCATCTCCAACCCCTAGTTCATCACTTGTAACCAATCTTCGTCTCGCGACTCCGATTGGTACTTGTAAGGTTGCTAGTAGTGTTGATTACTCATTGTAGTTGATGCTAGTTGGATTGTTTGGTGGAAGAGTTTGTTGGGGAACGTCGCATGGGAAACAAAAAATTTCCTACGCGCACGAAGACCTATCATGGTGATGTCCATCTACGAGAGGGGATGAGTGATCTACGTACCCTTGTAGATCGTACAGCAGAAGCGTTAGAGAACGCGGTTGATGTAGTGGAACGTCCTCACGTCCCTCGATCCGCCCCGCGAACAATCCCGCGATCAGTCCCACGATCTAGTACCGAACGGACGGCACCTCCGCGTTCAGCACACGTACAGCTCGACGATGATCTCGGCCTTCTTGATCCAGCAAGAGAGACGGAGAGGTAGAAGAGTTCTCCGGCAGCATGACGGCGCTCCGGAGGTTGGTGATGATCTTGTCTCAGCAGGGCTCCGCCCGAGCTCCGCAGAAACACGATCTAGAGGAAAAACTATGGAGGTATGTGGTCGGGCAGCCGTGAGAAAGTCGTCACAAATCTTCCCTAAAAGCCCCATATATATAGGAGGAGGGAGGGGGACCTTGCCTTGGGGTCCAAGGGATCCCCAAGGGGTCGGCCGAGCCAGGGGGGAGGACTCTCCCCCCCCCCCCCAAACCGAGTCCTACTTGGTTTGGTGGGAGGGAGTCCTTCCCCCTTCCCACTTCTTCCTTTTTTTTTCTTTCCTTTGATTTTTCTTTCTTGGCGCATAGGGGATTGGTGGGCTGTCCCACCAGCCCACTAAGGGCTGGTGTGACCCCCCCAAATGCCTATGGGCTTCCCCGGAGTGGGTTGCCCCCCTCCGGTGAACTCCCGGAACCCATTCGTCATTCCCGGTACATTCCCGGTAACTCTGAAAACCTTCCGGTAATCAAATGAGGTCATCCTATATATCAATCTTCGTTTCCGGACTATTCCGGAAACCCTCGTGACGTCCGTGATCTCATCCGGGACTCTGAACAACATTCGGTAACCAACCATATAACTCAAATACGCATAAAACAACGTCGAACCTTAAGTGTGCAGACCCTGCGGGTTCGAGAACTATGTAGACATGACCCGAGAGACTCCTCGGTCAATATCCAATAGCGGGACCTGGATGCCCATATTGGATCCTACATATTCTACGAAGATCTTATCGTTTGAACCTCAGTGCCAAGGATTCGTATAATCCCGTATGTTATTCCCTTTGTCCTTCGGTATGTTACTTGCCCGAGATTCGATCGTCAGTATCCGCATACTTATTTCAATTTCGTTTACCGGCAAGTCTCTTTACTCGTTCCGTAATACAAGATCCCGCAACTTACACTAAGTTACATTGCTTGCAAGGCTTATGTGTGATGTTGTATTACCGAGTGGGCCCCGAGATACCTCTCCGTCACACGGAGTGACAAATCCCAGTCTTGATCCATACTAACTCAACTAACACCTTCGGAGATACCTGTAGAGCATCTTTATAGTCACCCAGTTACGTTGCGACGTTTGATACACACAAAGCATTCCTCCGGTGTCAGTGAGTTATATGATCTCATGGTCATAGGAATAAATACTTGACACGCAGAAAACAGTAGCAACAAAATGACACGATCAACATGCTACGTCTATTAGTTTGGGTCTAGTCCATCACGTGATTCTCCCAATGATGTGATCCAGTTATCAAGCAACAACACCTTGTTCATAATCAGAAGACACGGACTATCATTGATCAACTGGCTAGCCAACTAGAGGCATGCTAGGGACGGTGTTTTGTCTATGTATCCACACATGTAAATGAGTCTTCATTCAATACAATTATAGCATGGATAATAAACTATTATCTTGATACAGGAATTATAATAATAACTATACATTTATTATTGCCTCTAGGGCATAATTCCAACAGTCTCCCACTTGCACTAGAGTCAATAATCTAGCCCTCACATCACCATGTGAATTACATTGTAATAAATCTAACACCCATACAGTTCTGGTGTCGATCATGTTTTGGCCGTGGAAGAGGCTTAGTCAGCGGGTCTGCTACATTCAGATCCGTGTGCACTTTGCATATATTTACGTCCTCCTCCTCGACGTAGTCGCGGATGAGGTTGAAGCGTCGTTTGATGTGTCTGGTCTTCTTGTGAAACCTTGGTTCCTTTGCTAAGGCAATGGCACCAGTGTTGTCACAGAACAAGGTTATTGGATCCAGTGCACTTGGCACCACTCCAAGATCCGTCATGAACTGCTTCATCCAGACACCCTCCTTAGCCGCCTCCGAGGCAGCCATGTATTCCGCTTCACATGTAGAATCTGCTACGACGCTTTGCTTGGAACTGCACCAGCTTACTGCACCCCCATTAAGAATAAATACGTATCCGGTTTGCGACTTAGAGTCGTCCGGATCTGTGTCAAAGCTTGCATCGACGTAACCTTTTACGACGAGCTCTTCGTCACCTCCATACACGAGAAACATCTCCTTAGTCCTTTTCAGGTACTTTAGGATATTCTTGACCGCTGTCCAGTGATCCACTCCTGGATTACTCTGGAACCTGCCTGCCATACTTATGGCCAGGCTAACATCCGGTCTAGTGCACAGCATCGCATACATGATAGAGCCTATGGCTGAAGCATAGGGGACGGAGCGCATATGCTCTCTATCTTCATCAGTTGCTGGGCACTGAGTCTTACTCAATCTCGTACCTTGTAACACTGGCAAGAACCCTTTCTTGGACTGTTCCATTTTGAACCTCTTCAAAACTTTATCAAGGTATGTGCTTTGTGAAAGTCCTATCAGGCGTTTTGATCTATCCCTATAGATCTTAATGCCTAGAATGTAAGCAGCTTCTCCTAGGTCCTTCATAGAGAAACTTTTATTCAAGTAACCTTTTATGCTCTCCAAAAGCTCTACGTTGTTTCCAATCAGTAATATGTCATCCACATATAATATTAGAAACGCCACAGAGCTCCCACTCACTTTCTTGTAAATACAAGATTCTCCAACCACTTGTATAAACCCAAATGCTTTGATCACCTCATCAAAGCATTTGTTCCAACTCCGAGATGCTTGCACCAGTCCATAAATGGATCGCTGGAGCTTGCACACCTTGTCAGCATTTTTAGGATCAACAAAACCTTCGGGTTGCATCATATACAACTCTTCCTTAAGGAAACCGTTAAGGAACGCCGTTTTGACATCCATCTGCCAAATTTCATAATCGAAAAATGCAGCTATTGCTAACATGATTCTGACGGACTTAAGCATCGCTACGGGAGAGAAAGTCTCATCGTAGTCAATTCCTGGAACTTGTGAAAAACCCTTTGCCACAAGTCGAGCTTTATAAACGGTCACATTACCGTCAGCGTCCGTCTTCATCTTAAAGATCCATTTGTTCTGAATAGCCTTGCGGCCCTCAGGCAGCATCTCCAAAGTCCACACTTTGTTCTCATACATGGATCCTATCTCGGATTTCATGGCTTCTAGCCATTTGTTGGAATCTGGGCCCACCATTGCTTCTTCATAATTTGCAGGTTCATTGTTGTCTAACAACATGATTGATAAGACGGGATTACCGTACCACTCTGGAGCAGCGCGTGATCTCGTCGACCTGCGTGGTTCAACAGAAACTTGAACTGGAGTTTCATGATCATCATCATTAACTTCCTCCTAAACCGGCGTCGCAATCACAGAGGTTTCCCCTTGCCATGCGCCACCATCCAGAGGGATGAGAGGTTCGACAACCTCGTCAAGTTCTATCTTCCTCCCACTCAATTCTCTCGAGAGAAACTCCTTCTCGAGAAAAGTTCCATTCTTAGCAACAAACACTTTGCCCTCGGATTTGAGATAGAAGGTGTACCCAACTGTCTCTTTTGGGTAACCTATGAAGACGCACTTTTCCGCTTTGGGTTCCAGCTTTTCAGGCTGAAGCTTTTTGACATAAGCATCACATCCCCAAACTTTAAGAAACGACAACTTTGGCCTTTTGCCATACCACAGTTCGTATGGTGTCGTCTCAACGGATTTCGATGGTGCCCTATTTAAAGTGAATGCAGCTGTTTCTAATGCATAACCCCAAAACGATAACGGCAAATCAGTAAGAGACATCATAGATCGCACCATTTCTAACAAAGTACGATTACGACGTTCGGACACACCATTACGCTGTGGTGTTCCAGGCGGTGTTAACTGCGAAATAATTCCACATTGTCTTAAGTGAGTACCAAACTCGAAACTCAGATATTCACCCCCACGATCAGACCGTAGGAACTTGATCTTCTTGTTACGATGATTTTCTACTTCACTCTGAAATTGCTTGAACTTTTCAAATGTTTCAGACTTGTGCTTCATTAAGTAGACATAACCATATCTACTCAAATCGTCAGTGAAGGTGAGAAAATAACGATATCCGCCGCGTGCCTCCACGCTCATCGGACCACACACATCGGTATGTATGATTTCCAATAAGTCACTTGCACGCTCCATTGTTCCGGAGAACGGAGTTTTAGTCATCTTGCCCATGAGGCATGGTTCGCACGTGTCAAGTGAATCAAAGTCAAGTGACTCCAAAAGTCCATTAGCATGGAGTTTCTTCATGCGCTTTACACCAATATGACCCAAGCGGCAGTGCCACAAAAATATGGCGCTATCATTGTTTACTCTAACTCTTTTGGTCTCAATGTTATGTATATGTGTATCGCTATCGAGATTCAATATGAACAATCCTCTCACATTCGGTGCATGACCATAAAAGATGTTACTCATAGAAATAGAACAACCATTATTCTCAGACTTAAAAGAGTAACCGTCTCGCAATAAACAAGATCCAGATATAATGTTCATGCTCAACGCAGGCACTAAATAACAATGATTTAAGTTCATCACTAATCCCGATGGTAGTTGAAGTGACACGGTGCCGACGGCGATTGCATCAACCTTGGAACCGTTTCCTACGCGCATCGTCACTTCGTCTTTCGCCAGCCTCCGTCTATTCCGCAGTTCCTGCTTCGAGTTGCAAATGTGAGCAACAGAACCGGTATCGAATACCCAGGCACTACTACGAGAGCTGGTTAAGTACACATCAATAACATGTATATCAAATATACCTGATTTTTCTTTGCCCGCCTTCTTATCTGCCAGATACTTGGGGCAATTGCGCTTCCAGTGACCCATACCCTTGCAATAGAAGCACTCTGTTTCAGGCTTAGGTCCAGCCTTGGGTTTCTTCGGTGGATTGGCAACAGGCTTGCCGCTCTTCTTCGAATTGCCCTTCTTGCCTTTGCCGTTTTTCTTGAAACTAGTGGTCTTGCTCACCATCAACACTTGATGTTCTTTACGGAGTTCAGACTCTGCGACTTTCAGCATCGCAAACAACTCGCCGGGAGACTTGTTCATCCCTTGCATGTTGTAGTTCAACACAAAGCTTTTATAGCTTGGCGGCAGTGATTGGAGGATTCTGTCAGTGATAGCTTCTTGCGGGAGTTCAATCCCCAGTTCAGCTAGACGGTTTGAGTACCCAGACATTTTGAGCACATGTTCACTGACAGACGAGTTTTCCTCCATCTTGCAAGCATAGAATTTATCAGAGGTCTCATACCTCTCGATCCAGGCGTTCTTCTGAAAGATGAACTTCAACTCCTGGAACATCTCAAATGCTCCATGACGCTCAAAGCGACGTTGAAGTCCCGGTTCTAAGCCATACAAGACTGCACATTGAACTATTGAGTAGTCCTCCTTACGCGCTAACCAAGCGTTCTTAACATCCTGATCAGCCGTAGCGGGTGGTTCATCTCCTAGCGCAGCATTAAGGACATAATCCTTCTTTCCAGCTTGTAAGATTAGCTTAAGATTACGAGCCCAGTCTACAAAGTTGCTTCCATCATCTTTCAAGTTAGCTTTCTCTAGGAACGTATTAAAATTGAGGATGACACTTGCGTGAGCCATGATCTACAACACAAATATATTCAAAGTGTACTTAGACTATGTTCAAGATAATTAGAGTTCAACTTAATCAAATTACATGCTAAACTCCCACTCAAAAAGTACATCTCTCTAGTCATTTGAGTGGTTCATGATCCACCTACACTATCCCAAGTCCGATCATCACGTGAGTCGGGAGTAGTTTCAGTGGTAAGCATCCCTATGCTAATCATATCATCTATATGATTCATGATCGACCTTTCGGTCTCATGTGTTCCGAGGCCATGTCTGCACATGCTAGGCTCGTCAAGCTTAACCCGAGTGTTCCGCGTGCGCAACTGTTTTGCACCCGTTGTATGTGAACGTTGAGTCTATCACACCCGATCATCACGTGGTGTCTCGAAACGACGAACTGTAGCAACGGTGCACAGTCGGGGAGAACACAATTTCGTCTTGAAATTTTAGTGAAAGATCACCTCATAATGCTACCGTCGTTCTAAGCAAAAAAAGGTGCATAAAAGGATTAACATCACATGCAATTCATAAGTGACATGATATGGCCATCATCACGTGCTTCTTGATCTCCATCACCAAAGCACCGGCACGATCTCCTTGTCACCGGCGCCACACCATGATCATCCATCAACGTGTTGCCATCGGGGTTGTCGTGCTACTTATGCTATTACTACTAAAGCTACATCCTAGCAAAATAGTAAACGCATCTGCAAGCACATATGTTAGTATAAAGACAACCCTATGGCTCCTGCCGGTTGCCGTACCATCGACGTGCAAGTCGATATTTCTATTACAACATGATCATCTCATACATCCAATATATCACATCACATCATTGGCCATATCACATCACAATCATACCCTGCAAAAACAAGTTAGACGTCCTCTAATTTTGTTGTTGCATGTTTTACGTGGTGACCAAGGGTATCTAGTAGGATCGCATCTTACTTACGCAAACACCACAACGGAGATATATGAGTTGCTATTTAACCTCATCCAAGGACCTCCTCGGTCAAATCCGATTCAACTAAAGTTGGAGAAACCGTCACTTGCCAGTCATCTTTGAGCAAAGGGGGTAACTCGTAACGATGAAACCAGTCTCTCGTAAGCGTACGAGTAATGTCGGTCCAAGCCGCTTCAATCCAACAATACCGCGGAATCAAGAAAAGACTAAGCAGGGCAGCAAAACGCACATCACCACCCACAAAACTTTTTGTGTTCTACTCGAGAAGACATCTACGCATGAACCTAGTTCATGATGCCACTGTTGGGGAACGTCGCATGGGAAACAAAAAATTTCCTACGCGCACGAAGACCTATCATGGTGATGTCCATCTACGAGAGGGGATGAGTGATCTACGTACCCTTGTAGATCGTACAGCAGAAGCGTTAGAGAACACGATTGATGTAGTGGAACGTCCTTACGTCCCTCGATCCGCCCCGCGAACAATCCCGCGATCAGTCCCACGATCTAGTACCGAACGAACGGCACCTCCGCGTTCAGCACACGTACAGCTCGACGATGATCTCGGCCTTCTTGATCCAGCAAGAGAGACGGAGAGGTAGAAGAGTTCTCCGGCAGCGTGACGGCGCTCCGGAGGTTGGTGATGATCTTGTCTCAGCAGGGCTCCGGCCGAGCTCCGTAGAAACACGATCTAGAGGAAAAACTATGGAGGTATGTGGTCGGGCAGCCGTGAGAAAGTCGTCACAAATCTGCCCTAAAAGCCCCATATATATAGGAGGAGGGAGGGGGACCTTGCCTTGGGGTCCAAGGGATCCCCAAGGGGTCGGCCGAGCCACGGGGGAGGACTCTCCCCCCCCCCCCAAACCGAGTCCTACTTGGTTTGGTGGGAGGGAGTCCTTCCCCCTTCCCACTTCTTCCTTTTTTTTTCTTTCCTTTGATTTTTCTTTCTTGGCGCATAGGGGATTGGTGGGCTGTCCCACCAGCCCACTAAGGGCTGGTGTGACCCCCCCAAATGCCTATGGGCTTCCCCGGAGTGGGTTGCCCCCCTCCGGTGAACTCCCGGAACCCATTCGTCATTCCCGGTACATTCCCGGTAACTCCGAAAACCTTCCGGTAATCAAATGAGGTCATCCTATATATCAATCTTCGTTTCCGGACTATTCCGGAAACCCTCGTGACGTCCGTGATCTCATCCGGGACTCCGAACAACATTCGGTAACCAACCATATAACTCAAATACGCATAAAACAACGTCGAACCTTAAGTGTGCAGACCCTGCGGGTTCGAGAACTATGTAGACATGACCCGAGAGACTCCTCGGTCAATATCCAATAGCGGGACCTGGATGCCCATATTGGATCCTACATATTCTACGAAGATCTTATCGGTTGAACCTCAGTGCCAAGGATTCGTATAATCCCGTATGTTATTCCCTTTGTCCTTCGGTATGTTACTTGCCCGAGATTCGATCGTCAGTATCCGCATACTTATTTCAATCTCGTTTACCGGCAAGTCTCTTTACTCGTTCCGTAATACAAGATCCCGCAACTTACACTAAGTTACATTGCTTGCAAGGCTTATGTGTGATGTTGTATTACCGAGTGGGCCCCGAGATACCTCTCCGTCACACGGAGTGACAAATCCCAGTCTTGATCCATACTAACTCAACTAACACCTTCGGAGATACCTGTAGAGCATATTTATAGTCACCCAGTTACGTTGCGACGTTTGATACACACAAAGCATTCCTCCGGTGTCAGTGAGTTATATGATCTCATGGTCATAGGAATAAATACTTGACACGCAGAAAACAGTAGCAACAAAATGACACGATCAACATGCTACGTCTATTAGTTTGGGTCTAGTCCATCACGTGATTCTCCCAATGACGTGATCCAGTTATCAAGCAACAACACCTTGTTCATAATCAGAAGACACTGACTATCATTGATCAACTGGCTAGCCAACTAGAGGCATGCTAGGGACGGTGTTTTGTCTATGTATCCACACATGTAAATGAGTCTTCATTCAATACAATTATAGCATGGATAATAAACTATTATATTGATACAGGAATTATAATAATAACTATACATTTATTATTGCCTCTAGGGCATAATTCCAACAGAGTTTATGTTCAGATCCTTGATGCTACTCATTACCTCTCTGGTCATGAATATGATTATGCTTTGTGAGTAGTTACTTTTGTTCCTGGGGACATGGGATAAGTCAAGCTAATAGTAGTCATGTGAATTTGGTATTCGTTCGGTAATTTGATATGTTGTATGTTGTTTTTCCTCTAGTGGTATTATGTGAACGTAGACTACATAACACTTCACCATTATTTGGGCCTAGATGAAGGCATTGGGAAGTAGTAAGTAGATGATGGGTTGCTAGAGTGACAGAAGCTTAAACCCTAGTTTATGCGTTGCTTCGTAAGGGGCTGATTTGGATCCAGTAGTTTAATGTTATGGTTAGACTTTGTCTTAATTCTTCTCTCATAGTTGCGGATGCTTGCGAGAGGGGCTAATCATAAGTGGGATGCTTGTCCAAGTAAGGGCAGTATCCAAGCGCCGGTCCACCCACATATCAAACTATCAAAGTAACGAACACGAATCATATGAACATGATGAAAACTAGCATGACAGAAATTCCCGTGTGTCCTCGGGAGCGTTTTTCGTCCTATAAGACTTTGTCCAGGCTTGTCCCTTGCTACAAAAGGGATTGGGCCACTTTGCTACACCGTTTCTACTTTTGTTACTTGTTGCTTGCTACGAATCATCTCACCACACAATCACTTGTTACCGACAATTTTAGTGCCTGCAGATTTTACCTTGCTGAAAACCATTTGTCAGATCCTTCTGCTCCTCGTTGGGTTCGACACTCTTACTTATCGAAAGGACTACATCCCCTATACTTGTGGGTCATCACTTTGCTTTGCGGGCCTCAGAGTGCCCCTTGTCGAGGCAAAAGAAAATGGCATCCTTGCGAGGGGCCGCTCACACGGCCCTCTCCCAAGAAGATCTTTCATGAGGCTCGCACAAGGAAGGCACCTCCCGACGCCCTTCCCCCTGAGGGACGGATCTGTTGAAGGTGGTTTGCCAGGGTCGCACGGCCTGGCTTCCCCATGTGGGTGATGTGAGCCACTCTATGAGGTGTGAGGACCGGTGCCAACGAGCAAGGAATAGGAGGTTTTCCCCTTTGGTCCTAAAGGAACCGAGGCGAGCTGCGGGTTCCTGAGGTGACCCACCACAGCTTTCCTAACCGGTGCAAGAGGACCAAAGCTGGGGGCTCGGCAGGATGGAGGTCACCCCCGAGGCCACCTGCGCGTCACCAAGGGAAGTTTTTACACGCGAAGAGCACCTTTGTCAGGGCAAGTGGCAGTCTTGTCCCCTTTCAAAATGGTCGTTGTGTCTACCCTTCCCGCCAAAGGTGTTTTCGGGTGGAAGAGGACTAAGACCAGTATAAAAGAGGAGACCAACCTCCGATGAGAGGGATCTGCGCTCAGTGTATTGTACTAGGGCAAGAACCCACATTTGTACCCTTTTTCCACCCCAAGCAATGTATCAAAACAGGAGTAGGGTTTTACACCATACGATGGCCCGAACCTGGGTAACTACTGTGTGTTTTTATTTCGTCGCCTTAGCCCGCACCACCGTAGAGTCGCCGTGAGGTTGAAAGGTCGAACATGATAGGAGAGCGAGCGCACCCGAATGTTCGAACCTTTCCTTGGGTCTGCGGAGCCCGGTTCCGACAACTTTGCCTTTTGGTTGTATCATGGTACACTCTCTGAGATTTAAGTGATCATTTAGTTGAACTGTGTTGCCATTTAAATGATCATTTAGTTCAAATGAGTTCGCCCGTTGTAGTAGAAGAACATCCTTTGTGTTAAACTATTTATTGGCGTATTAACTTTTTTGTGTTAAGAACATACTTTAAATCAACTTCTTTGTGTTAAACTATTTATTGGCGTATCGTCTGATCAGTTGGCGTATCTCGTGATTGTACATCTGACATTATGCATACACGCCATCTCCTGAGGCGATATATATATATATATATATATATATATATATATATATATATATATATATATATATATATAATATTTTGATATTCCCGGAAAATAGTAAAGCGGGTCATGTCCGGTCCCATCGGTAGCAGACGGACGAGGCCGAAAGGGTTGCCTCGCACACCTATTTTACTAGCGCTACATGCAACATTGTGGTAAGCTAGATCCCTTTCATGATGGACGGTGTGCTCAGTGTCATCTGCCACGCCCGGTTTGTCATGCTTAGCTCTTTGGCGCTACATAGAACAGACCAGTCCATTCCTGTGATGCCTTGCTTAATGGTGTTGCAAACATCATTTCGTTAATGTTGGATGCTCCGACTAACTTTTCATCAGACACAACTGAATTTTGCATTCTACTATATTTCTGCCACGCCAACGTTATGAAGTTTGATGTGTTCTACCATGCAACGATGTTCTTTACTTTGCTTCTGGTTCTGTCATGCAATGTTGTTCGGTTAGCTCTATTTACTTTGCTTCCAAATTGTGCTCGTACTGTTCTTCTTTACAAAATTTAGTTAGTTCTATTTTTCAATGCAATTCTAAAAAAATTGAAGTTCTGTTGGGCGAGGTTGCCACGTTTAATCAAGCATAAGGTTGCCACTATCTTGTGCAATTGAATCTACAGAAGAAACAATTACTGCCAAAATCCACAAATCTACCATGGTTTTGAGCAAAATCATAACAAGCACACATGAACAACCACCACTAACAAAAGCTAGAACTGGATGTGTTGTCCCCGTCTTTGATGAACTGTACCTGTTGGGCGAGTTTCATCGATAGCGTCGGTGCATGGTGGTCCTCATGGCAGCCTGCATTATCGCTAAGCTGGTGTGGTTGGCGGGAGAGAAGGGCGGCATACGGTGCATAGAGACGAGCTCGGTCTCGTCCGCCAGGCGGGCAACCTCTTGTACGCGCTAGCGCAGTTGAAGACAACCCTCCTTGTGTCGAGCTCCGCTTGGGTCGCCTAGCAACGGAGTTCGATGATGAATGCCGAAATTCACGGACCTATTCATAGAGGTCGTCGAGCACGTGGGGTCGTCCAATGTGGATTTGCCCACCCCTTCATGGAAACCATAACCTCTACCGCTCCATGTATGGACACCAATGGTGGGTAGTACTCGACGCGATTGTACCGCCTTTTTGTCCGGCTTCTCCTTGGCGTATGAACTCCCAGGATATCTCAGGGAGTCAAGGTGGTTTCTCTAGTGGTGATTGTTTCCACTTCCATTGCACTGCACTCTGATTCAGCGCAGGAGGATGGAGGTGGCAGCTGAGGTGAGTGTGCCTCCGAGGAGGACGCCATGGACGTGGAGGTGGAGTGGTGGGGGGGGGGGGAGGGGGCTTGGGGTTTGGGCAATGCGAGCTACCAGTACAGGAAAGTAGTTCATATACCCTGTGGATGCGTATTTTTGTTTCACGAGTATGCATGTTGGATGGTGTGGCATATAAGGCGGACTCTGGTCGCCTCTAGCCTATAGGGAATTATATAGTTTGGCGCGTAAGTTCAAGTCACCAAAAGTAAACTATACCACGCCTTTTGGAGGGGTGTTTCTTCTGCTCATATGTTTTCTATTATTTGTTTGACTGTAATAGTAAGTGTATCCTTTGAAAGCACTCATCCAATGACACCCACCCCCATCCCCCCGCCCCCACCAGCACCACACATAGACACACCGACATTCCTCCCACACCCCCACCACCGTCCACCCCCTCCCGGCACACAAATTATTCATCTTGTCTGGTATTGGGATGAACAACCGAGCGTACCCAAGCGGAGGTGATTTGGTGCTTATGAAAGGAGAGAATGAGGCTAGTACTGCGGCCAATTTTGTAAGTATTTCACCAACACATATATGCTTTCATGTGTACGTACTTGTATGGGCTTTTAAAACTTGTATTCGTTGGGGTACTCATAATGTGTATAAGTTATTTTTTGAAGCTGGAAAGACTATGGTCTTTGCTGCCGGGCGGGTTCAGGTTCGATCCCTCGGATAGTGAAATCATGGAGCATCCATAGGCCAAGTGTCGTGGTTTCTATCACGACATATGTCCTCGTACAAGGACTTAGATGTGAGGCCATCATAACTATGTGGCGACTTGAGAGGGGTTGGTCGAAATCGAGAGACGCGAGCTTATTCAGGTTCGACCCCTCCGATGGAGGTGAAAGCCTACGTCCTACTTGTGCTTCATTGATGAAGGTGGTGACCTCGATTACAAGTATGCGGAATCGCTACCTCTAATCTCAAGGGTGTCTAATCTGTCTATCTCTAATGACTTGAACTTATGAATCTATCTAACTTGTCACTCTTGGGGCGCCTTACCCCTCCTTATATAAGTGGAAGTGGTAAGTTTACATGTAGAGTCCTACTAGTAGTAGGATTAGGACTAGTCTCTCTTGAATCCTAATCCGGACCTTGTTTCCTTTATGAGGGAGTCTTTCCTCTTCTTTGGGTCTTCTCTTGTGAGCCGGCCCTCCAGGCCTCTCTATGAGTCCCCTTATGCCAGGGTGCACGCCGAGCCTTGGGCCTTCAGTCTTGTCATTCATGTGACCCGCCTACTGTGTCACCCGTGAGTCTTCAAGCTCGGCCGGGTCACCAGTGAGTCGCCAAGCTCGACCGGATCATACTTCAAGCCAGCTTACCCGCGGGGTATATCCCCAACATTGGCCCCGAGGTTAGCTTGAATTTATTCATGTTAAGCTCGTGAAATAAGGATAATAAATATGTTTAAGGGACCAACTTGCTCCTTGGTTGTCTTCTTTCAATGAAGTGGCTCCTTAAAAATTTCAAGTTTCTTTCAGCCGTGTTCACAATCATCTTGCACGTACGTGTCCTTTGCAATAAAATACATATGACGAAAGTGCTCTTCAATTTTTTGATATATCCATATTACCTGTAGCCCCCAAGCTCAATTTTTTCCAGTTCGTGATTACTTGGTGGTTTGCAATAATATATTTGACCATGTAACCCCCAAGTGTTGGGTTGTCTTGCTTGCAGCAGGCTGTGAATTGTAACTGTCTTATTCTTTATAAAGATTCACATGGTGTAGCCCCCAAGGTCCGTCTCATTAGTGTGTGATGGACCGGGTCTTCAATTTGGACCTTATAATTTGTTTGAACATCTGAATACTGTAGCCCCCAAGTGTCGGATTGTCTTGCCTGTAGCAACCTGGGACTTCAGAAATTTTGATCTGAGTAGTGTAGCCCCAAGTGCCGGGTTGATTGCTTGCGGGGACTCGAGACTTACACGTTCTTCTCCTTTGAAAATAAAACATCATATGATGTAGCTCCCAAGGGCCGGGTCATTATGTAACAATGAGCATGGACTTTGTAGATCTGATTTATGTAAAGTTGAGTAGCAATGTGTAGCCCCCGAGGACCGGGTCATTATAAAAATGATGAGTCGGTTCTTCCTTGCATCCATACTTGAATAAAAAGCGACCTATAGCCCCCAGGGCCGACATATCTCCTTCAAATAGCGGGGTCGGTTGATTATGTTGAAAAGACCTCGATGACGCCTAGAGGGGGGGGTGAATAGGCTATTTAAAAAACTTCTTCAGATTTGACTTGAACCTAATGCGGAAACAAACTAAGAGGGTACTTGTCAAGCACAAATCCTAAATGCACTAGGCACTGCAACGTGTATCAACAACACGATCTACCAAGATGGACACAATACAGTTACTAACAAGCACAAGTAAGTTACACAAACTTACTTGAGCTATATCACACGACAAGTAGGTGAACAACACAAGATACTAGATCACACTATATCAACACGATATATCAAGGGCTGCAAGTATGAACGTGTGGATATAGAGGGTATGCTTGAATGATTAATCTTGTACAAGAAATGGCCAACACAATATAATGAGCACAAGCAATATGCAATGTATGTATGCTCAAATAACACAAGTAAACCACAAGTAAGGAGTTAGGGTTAAGGATAACCAGGGTCACTGAGACGAAGATGTATCCCGATGTTCACTTCCTTGGAGGGAAGCTAGTCACCGTTAGAGAGGTGGATGTTACCACGAAGGCACACCAACGCCACGAAGGCTCACCCTATTCTCCCTTTGAGATAACACCACGAAGGCGTTTCTCAACCACTAGTGGTAAGCCTTTGAGGTGGCTTCCAAACCCTCACAAACTTTTCCGGGGGAAATCACACGGATTGATTCCTCTCCGAAGAACTCCTACCGCCTAGGAGTCTCCAACCTCCAAGAGTAACAAGATCACGGGGAATGCTCAAAACTTGCTCAAATCACAAATAGCTTGGGTTGAGAGAAGGAGAGGGAGAAGATCTATCTTTTGATTCGAACAACTCTCAAAGGGGCTCACAAATGCTCTTGGGATCTAAGATTTGGAGTGAGCAAATGTGTGTGAGGTGGAAATGTGTTCTTATGAGGATAAGGCTGTGTTAGGCAACCCTCTCACGAAGTGGGAGGGGGGTATTTATAGTGTGGAGAGAAAAAGAGCCGTTGGGGACACTTTAAGTCACACAGGGTCCGGACGTCCGACAGTTGTCGGAAGTCCGGGCGTCCGTGACGGGCCGGACGTCCGACCGGGGTCGGACGTCCGAGACTTTTAGGCATGACTGGAACTCTTCTGAATTCATCAGCGGTCGGACGTCCGACAGGGGTCGGTCGTCCGAGGCATGTAGATGTGCCTGAACATATTTGAATTCATCAGCATACGGACGTCCGGAGTGGCACGGAAGTCCGTGTTATACAGCTCAACTTCTACTGGTGGTAGGTTCCGGATTTCCGACGGGTGTCGGACGTCCGGCGCTCGGTCGTCCGGAGGGAGCCGGATTTCCGAGATATAGAACTCAACTTCTACTGGTGCAGGGCTCCGGATTTCCGAAGCCAGTCGGTCGTCCGAGCCTTGACCGACCCTCGGACGTCCGGAGGGAGCCGGAAGTCCGAGTTATAGATCTCAACTTCTACTGGTGTATACTTGATCATCACTTTTATTCGTTGATCTATACTTGAGTGTATACTTTTATTCGTTGATCATCACTCCGCACAACTAACATCAAAGGAACTGATATCTTTGAGTTAGCCCTTTCACCTGAGCTTGATGTTGTTGTTCCTTCTTGGCTCAAGTTGAAAGCAAGACATGATGAAGTCTTCAAGTAGCTCTCCCATACACAATTCCGAAAGCCTAGCTTATGTATTCATCTTCATTTGTCCATGATGTGAACATCCACAAGAATCAAGCATGAAGTTCTCAAGAATGCTTATCTTGATCTTGTCCTGTCCACCATGTGAACATCCACAAGAATCAAGCATGTAGTGCTCAGGAATGCTTATCTTGATCTTGTCCTTGTTAGCACATGAGGTTGTCCTTGTCAGCACATGATCATTGACAATAGTTTCAATGATATATTCGTGCTGATCCGCTTGAACTTGCACACCACAATCTTGATGACGATCACCACTTGACGTCATCCTTCATGGGTTGTATGAGATCTTCCTTTTGACGCAAGCCCAATGGAAACACACCTAACCCCCACATAGGAGTCTCACAAAGACCATGGGTTAGTACACAAACACGTAATGGACAATGCTTACCATACCATGGGATCACTTGATCCCTCTCGGTACATCTTGTACGCTTTGTGTGTTGATCATCTTGATTTACTCTTTGTCTGAGATCCTGATCAACCTAGTGTTTCTATGACCATTCTTTGGATAATACCTTGAATAACATCTTGGTCATCATATAAACTCCTTGAACCCAACAGATGGACTTTAAGAAGTGCATATGGACAAATCCTATAAATATAACTTAAAGCAACCATTAGTCCATAGGAGTTGTCATCAATTACCAAAACGACATATGGAGATATATGCTCTAACAATCTCCCCCATTTTGGTAATTGAAGACAACCACTTCAAGAGAGTTTATATAAGGAGATAAGCATAACAAAGCGCACACATACAAGGTAATAATGCATGTGTGCAAGATGTAAATGCTTACGCAATAAAAGCAAAGCCCTCTAAACATATCCAAAGTAAACTCTCTAAACTTCTCCCCCATTGGCATCGATTGCCAAAATGGACGAAAAGTTTAGAAAGCAAATATAGTAGGTGGTCCTCTAAAAAGTGTGTACTTCTCAGCAAATGAGTGCAGAAAAATACACAAATACAATGATAAGTAGTTGGAGGAAAACAAACTATATTAAAGACCCAAAGATTGCAAAAAGAATCGTATGCCACAAAGACATACAAAGATAGAGGCAAGCAATCAAAAGATCCCAGATGGAACAAACAATCCTATGGTCCTTCGAACCACATGAATAAAAGATATTATGATAAAGGCAACATAGTGCTTTATCAAAAACTATAGAAGCTCCCCATGTTTGTGCACTAATATGAGATTTTTGTATTTGACATAGGTGCACAAAGTAGGATCATTGCTCCCCCAGAATTAATAGACACACACAACGAGTGCAAGAAGATAGATGAGACAATAGGCATATAAATTGCACAAAACTAATGGTTGAGCAACATGTAACGGAAGCAACTTAAGAATAAGCTCAACCAAAGTAATGTGTGTGAGTCATGGCAAAGCACTTGAGAAGACTTAAGATAAGGATGAGCATTGCTCATCAACATAGTCTTGATGAATATGAGATACAAAGTGCAAGACATATCATTCCCACACACACATACTAGAAAATGGGTTCACAAGCTTACTAATAAACAAAATAAGAACCAACGCTTGTGACAACCCATTGTGAAGATAGGAAGTAAGAATCTTGTCAAGAGGAGGGATACTAATTGAAAATGGCAAAACCCTCATCAAGACATGCATGAGGAAAATAATCTTCACGGCCAAAGAGTGCACCAAGATGTAGGAAAATAAGATACGCACTCAAAACAAATCCTTTCACGTTGCCACCAAAACCGAAAAAGGAAATGCAGCGGTGGACGTGAAAGAAAAGAGGATATCAATTAGAGGTGTAACTTCTCTCATGTGACCAAGATTCTAAGTAGAAGACAATTATGATGATATATATATCCACAAAGAAGGATGTACACACGAAATGGTTACAAGAAGGAAGAACACTAGATATCCAAAAAGGGAAGTCAAAAATATATAAATGAGATCTTTTGCTTGGAAGCATAGCACATGGCCTAATATTTTCTTATTGTATAATATGAACTTCCAACATACGAACATCAAAGACATCCCAACTAGCAGTAAGACAACATCGTTCGGATGCTTTGAGAAAGCAAACAAGTACTACGAGAACAAATCAAGAGATTCATGCCATGATGCAACCTGGAAAAGAAAAGACAGGTTGGGTCCTTTGCAAGAAAAGAATGCATGAAGTGGATACTTGTTACCGAGACAACATTGGATTGATGTAGTAGATAGTTGTTCTTTGATCATCCTAACTTGGCTCCAACAATCACATGGTCTCAACATCTTCCTTATAGGTGAGCCGAGCATCCAATGCATCTCCAGTTGTTCCTGGAACAACAAAACAAACAAAATGGTGCCCAAACTCATTGGGACCAAAGAGTTAGAAAACCAGCAATACATAGGACAAACTCCACACACATATGTGCATATAGATATGAATTTGAATTTCATGCACACTTTAGCCAATTTATGACAGGGTGGAGTTTCCCTTATATATTGGGTCAAAGGAGGAAAGCAAGCAAAAAAGTTGTATATAGTAGCTAGATATGCATGCTCAAGACTCTCAAGAATCAACTCAACACAAAGTTGATAAGTCATCAAAAGACAAGATATCAAGTGACAATAAGATACTAAAACAAAAGAACTATCACTTGAAAGATATCAATTAAAAGATACATCAAGGAATGAGATATCCATTGACACATGTCAAATAGAAGGCAACAAGAAACCAATTGAAAGAAAACAAACAGAGGTATCTAGTTTCTAAGAGAGAGCTAGGTTCCAACAAACAAAGCCCTCTACAATTTTTTATGATGGCACAAAGCATCACAAAGAGCAAGACTTGCCTCCCATCAACACATACTTGATGCGTGAATAAAGAGAGTGTTTTTAAAGGGAATAGGATAGCTCCCCCAAGGGACGTGCATTATATAGAATTTGCATTTGAATACAAAACGCACACGATGGGATCATCACTTTCTCTATATCTATAACCACACTAGACATGTTAAAAATAGATTCATAAGAGGCAAGAAAGACAAACGAAACACAAAATCCAATGTAAAGATGATTATCAATTCCAATCATATGATGGGAATACCAATTGTCAAGGACAAGAAGTATTTTTGAAATGATACTCATTGGTAGATCACAAATATATCCAAGATCATCTTTACCCATAAAACGCAAGCAAATGACACTTGTAGAGCTAACATGCCACCTAGGAACAAGATAGTTTACAATATCAACGCTAAGTGGCAACACGTCAAATGTACACATTTTCTAGGTTGGTAATAAGGACATAGCATATTACTCCCCCATAATGTGATAAACCAATAACAATAACAAGTGGCAAATTAAAACCAACAAGAGATACTTAATGGACCATATAGAATTTGAATTTCTCATGAGTAAGACATACCACATAGACACTAGATAATCTTGAAGCATCAAAACTAAGTGGTATTCCCCATGTATACACATTTATAGGATTGTGAAGTGTGCAAAGCACATCACTCCCCCACAATGGGATAGTCCATTAATCTCTCACAAGAGCCAACAAAAATACAGATAAGATGCAAATAGGCTCAATACAAGACTCACATGTACATGGTGTGCAAACCAACATACACATACTCGATTACTCAAGATAAGCAAGTTGGAAGCACAACATATACAAACGCATGCAAGGTACAAAACCACAACATGCAAAGGGGCAAGCACCTAACAATGTAAACACTTTAAGTATAAGTTACCGTAAGGAGGCACATTGGATATAAGATAGAAACTCGATAATCCAAATGACTTGGCTTGAGATAATATGAATGATGAAGACCCCTTAATTCTTCATTATGTATCCAAGTCTCTAATGTCCTCCATAGTCACCTATTGATCAAGTTTGAGCTTGTTGGTCCCCAACTACGTTGGGTCCTAAGAGGTTAATCACAATAGGCTTGGCAACCCAAATGGTTCTTTTCTTGACACCATTTTGAGTACCAACAAACTTGGCAAACACATTGCCAACCTTATCCTTCCCAAGGGAATAGATATCATCAATAGTGATTGGGTTGGATAAGTTACCTCTTGTGCAAGACGAAACAACGTGACCTTTCTCACGACATAAGTAGCAACATCTACCCTTTGTTTTCTTCCTAGTTGATTTCTCACCTTGGGGAGTGTTGGTTTGGGTCTTATTGGGAAGAGGCCTTCCTTCAACTTGTAGTTTAATATGTGATTGAGTTTGTGGCCGCTTCCCTTGTTGCTTGTGACTTTGAGACTTCGTCTTCAGAGGGCAAGATCTAACATGGTGCCCTTTAACTTTGCACTTGAAGCAAATGATTTTGGCCGAATTCTTGACTTGTTCTAGGCCCCTCTTGTTCTTGTTTGAGTTTACTCCAAACTCATTTTTGTCATTCGGAGATGTTTGCTCACACATGACGTTGTTGAGTGTGGGCATCCCTTCATGGCACTGTTCCAAGTCTTTCTTCAAAGAAGTGACTTGGGCCTTGAGCTCTTTGATTTCCTCTGCACGGTTAGTATCAATGCAAGTACTAGAGGAAGTGTAGGCTTCAATGTTAGAGCAACAAGGCAAGGAAAGTAATTCATCACATGAGGTAGCAACATTATGAGTAGACGAATTACGAGGACTAGCACATGGAAATATAGTACTTTGACCAGAAGTAGTGCCATTGTCCACATGAGGCTCGCTTGATGTTACCTTGGTGATGATAGCCTCATGAGCTAACTTTTGCACATTATAGGATGTTAGAAGATCGGCATGAGAGCTTGTGAGCATTACATGGTTTTCTTCCAACTTCCCATAATTGCTAGTTAGTAAATCAAGTTGAGCACGTAGCTCAACATTCTCCTTCAATGTTGATACTTCAAAAGAGGTAGAGTTAGATGTACAAGTATCATCAACAATATGAGAGGAGTAAGTAGAAAATAGAGACTTCTCATGAGTAGATTGAAGCTCCTCATAGATCTTAGAGGTTTTGATGAGCTCTCCCTTGACATTATTGCATTCAAGGAGAAGGACCTCAAAATCCCTTTTAAGTTTATCATGAGCAACTTCAATCTCTCCTTTTGAAGATCTTAAGTCTCTACATGCTTGATGACTCTTCTCAAGTTCTTGTTCAAGTTGTTCACTTTTAGCTTGTTCATGATTAAGTGAATCATTACAGTTTTCAAAGTAAGCAAGAACATCTTGGAACCTTTGAAGAGAGTTATTTTTAGCTTTATGAAGAATTTTACTGATCACGTAGATATTTTCAGTCAAGTCATCATCATCATCCTCATCGCAAATATCATCGTTATTGCACAGGGAAGATGATACCTCATTATTACCTCTTGCCATGAGGCACATGTGAACTGGAGGAGTTGATGATGATTCTTTTGGTGAATCAGATTCTTCATTAGCCAAAAGTACTTCATATTTCTTGATTTCCCCTAAATGGTTAGTCATAGAGCAACTAGGGAGAAACAAGATATTTTGATCAAGAGGACACGAGGAAGAAGGCATATCACCATAGACATTTGTCAAGAAATCTTTAGGTGAAATGCATGACCTATCAGCACAATAATTTACACTATGTGTGGTGCTAGATATGCTCGTGTCCATAGAGGCTATGCCATTTTCATCAACATATATTTCTTCACTCGCCATGTCATTACCTTGTGAGATTGAAGATGCTGAGGTGTGCAAGCAATCGGATATGGGAGTGGTGGTGGACTCTTTAAGATCGAAAAGAGTGAAGAGCTCATGCACCAACTCCTTCATCATAGTACTGTCTTCATCAAGATTGGACCCACCATATATATCTTCAAGTTTAGTCCAAACTTCATGAGCTGACTTGCAAGTCGAGATAGACTTGAACACTTCAGGACTTATGGTTCGATGAATGGCAAGAAAGGCCTCACAATCAAGATACATTTCATTAGTAGATGAAGATGCATCATCCTTTTTGTCGGCAATCCCTACAAGAACAATTCGTAAAGTATTTGGGCCCATGGCCCAAAAGTGATGAAGCATACGAATTCTCCATAGGGTATAATTTGTGCCATCAAAGTCAAAGATGCCATTGTGTAGTAATCCAATAGTCGACATCGATACTCTCTAGGTCGTGAAACCTAATTAAAGAGAGACCTAGCTCTGATACCAATTGAAAAGACCTCAATGACGCCTAGAGGGGGTGAATAGGCTATTTAAAAAACTTCTTCAGATTTGGCTTGAACCTAATGCGGAAATAAACTAAGAGGGTACTTGTCAAGCACAAATCCTAAATGCACTAGGCACTGCAACGTGTATCAACAACACGATCTACCAAGATGGACACAATACAGTTACTAACAAGCACAAGTAAGTTACACAAACTTACTTGAGCTATATCACACGACTAGTAGGTGAACAACACAAGATACTAGATCACACTATATCAACACGATATATCAAGGGCTGCAAGTATGAACGTGTGGATATAGAGGGTATGCTTGAATGATTAATCTTGTACAAGAAATGGCCAACACAATATAATGAGCACAAGCAATATGCAATGTATGTATGCTCAAATAACACAAGTAAACCACAAGTAAGGAGTTAGGGTTAAGGATAACCAGGGTCACTGAGACGAAGATGTATCCCGATGTTCACTTCCTTGGAGGGAAGCTAGTCACCGTTAGAGAGGTGGATGTTACCACGAAGGCACACCAACGCCACGAAGGCTCACCCTATTCTCCCTTTGAGATAACACCACGAAGGCGTTTCTCAACCACTAGTGGTAAGCCTTTGAGGTGGCTTCCAAACCCTCACAAACTTTTCCGGGGGAAATCACACGGATTGATTCCTCTCCGAAGAACTCCTACCGCCTAGGAGTCTCCAACCTCCAAGAGTAACAAGATCACGGGGAATGCTCAAAACTTGCTCAAATCACAAATAGCTTGGGTTGAGAGAAGGAGAGGGAGAAGATCTATCTTTTGATTCGAACAACTCTCAAAGGGGCTCACAAATGCTCTTGGGATCTAAGATTTGGAGTGAGCAAATGTGTGTGAGGTGGAAATGTGTTCTTATGAGGATAAGGCTGTGTTAGGCAACCCTCTCACGAAGTGGGAGGGGGATATTTATAGTGTGGAGAGAAAAAGAGCCGTTGGGGACACTTTAAGTCACACAGGGTCCGGACGTCCGACAGTTGTCGGAAGTCCGGGCGTCCGTGAGGGGCCGGACGTCCGACCGGGGTCGGACGTCCGAGACTTTTAGGCATGACTGGAACTCTTCTGAATTCATCAGCGGCCGGACGTCCGACAGGGGTCGGTCGTCCGAGGCATGTAGATGTGCCTGAACATATTTGAATTCATCAGCATACGGACGTCCGGAGTGGCCCGGAAGTCCGTGTTATACAGCTCAACTTCTACTGGTGGTAGGTTCCGGATTTCCGACGGGTGTCGGACGTCCGGCGCTCGGTCGTCCGGAGGGAGCTGGATTTCCGAGATATAGAACTCAACTTCTACTGGTGCGGGGCTCCGGATTTCCGAAGCCAGTCGGTCGTCCGAGCCTTGACCGGCCCTCGGACGTCCGGAGGGAGCCGGAAGTCCGAGTTATAGATCTCAACTTCTACTGGTGGTAGGTTCCGGATTTCCGACGGGTGTCGGCTATCCGGGCCTCGGACGCCCGGAGAGAGCCGGAAGTCCGAGTTATATGGCTCTGATTTCTCTGGTATAGGATTCCGGATTTCCGAAGCTGTCGGTCGTCCGTCCCTCGGACGTCCGGAGGAGGCCGGATGTCCGAGGCACTGGTTCTGTTTTCAGATAACAGCAGAGCAGTGGAGATGTGGTCTGAACAGAAAGTAAAGATGTAGTTTGAGCAAGTTCATCGCAAAACCTGTGATCCCCTCTTAATAGTGCGGGATCCCTAAGGACTCAAGAATCATAAAAGAGTACTGATGATCTATACTTGAGTGTATACTTTTATTCGTTGATCATCACTCCGCACAACTAACGTCAAAGAAACTGATACCTTTGAGTTAGCCCTTTCACCTGAGCTTGATGTTGTTGTTCCTTCTTGGCTCAAGTTGAAAGCAAGACATGATGAAGTCTTCAAGTAGCTTTCCCATACACAATGCGGAAAGCCTAGCTTATGTATTCATCTTCATTTGTCCACGATGTGAACATCCACAAGAATCAAACATGAAGTTCTCAAGAATGCTTATCTTGATCTTGTCCTGTCCACCATGTGAACATCCACAAGAATCAAGCATGTAGTGCTCAGGAATGCTTATCTTGATCTTGTCCTTGTTAGCACATGAGGTTGTCCTTGTCAGCACATGATCATTGACAATAGTTTCAATGATATATTCGTGCTGATCCACTTGAACTTGCACACGACAATCTTGATGACGATCACCACTTGACGTCATCCTTCATGGGTTGTATGAGATCTTCCTTTTGACGCAAGCCCAATGGAAACACACCTAACCCCCACATAGGAGTCTCACAAAGACCATGGGTTAGTACACAAACACGTAATGGACAATGCTTACCATACCATGGGATCACTTGATCCCTCTCGGTACATCTTGTACGCTTTGTGTGTTGATCATCTTGATTTACTCTTTGTCTGAGATCTTGATCAACCTAGTGTTTCTATGACCAGTCTTTGGATAATACCTTGAATAACATCTTGGTCATCATATAAACTCCTTGAACCCAATAGATGGACTTCAAGAAGTGCCTATGGACAAATCCTATAAATATAACTTAAAGCAACCATTAGTCCATAGGAGTTGTCATCAATTACCAAAACCACATATGGAGATATATGCTCTAACATATGTAATGATGTGAAAGAGCAGTTTGCATTAGCACCCAAGTGTCATGGTGCATGCTTGCAGTGACATGGGACTTCCATACTTTGATGTAATCTTGATTTGAATAATAAAGCCCCCAAGTGTCGGGTCGTGTACCTGTAGTGACTCAGGACTATTCCTTCCACTGTAGAATAAAATCATATCCACTATGTGAACTTAGGATGCCTTTTGATGAAAGAAATTCTTGAGCATGGTAGCAATGTAACCCGACAAATATATGTTTGAAAATTCCATGAGTGTTGTAGTTTACTACAGAGCACAAGTTGAAGAAATCCAAGAACCGGTTAATTAGATGATCCGGCATTATATGTAATAGGGCGGCTCTTCAAAAATAATTAATTCTTCTGAGCTGACTTAAAAACCCCAATCAGTTAACACTGGTTATGATAAACCATGATGAAGATCCAACCATATTGGCTATCAAAGATTTATTTTCTCCTCCAAAAAATTATGCTTTGATCCAATTTGAAGACCGGCATGATATGTATGTATGATGCATGATGCAATGCTAGATGATGCATGTATATGATAGAATAATATTAAATCTTACTTCAATGAAACTAGCATGATAGCAACTGGTTTATCCTTGCTCTATGTAAGCCGACCCTCACTTGACCCAATCAATGTTTTAACCTAATAAGTTCGGACACGACTTATTGAGAGTACGCGGGGTCGGAGTTGCATCATGTAGACATGCAGATTTAACCAAGTTTCAAAGAAGGCGGCTTAATAGCCCATGGAGTATCCTCGCTTTCTGTAAGGTGGCTCCCACATGACCCAATCGATGTTTTAACCTGGATAAGTTCAGGGTCCATGTGGATTGACTTATCGAGAGTACACGGGGTTCGGAGTAGCATCTTCCGATCACGCATGTTTAACCATAATTTTTTTCCAATAAGGAAGGACACCCATGTTTGAACTACGCATCGTGGCAGCTAGTCCTCTTTGGTAACCTTTAATATGTCCGGTAATGAAGCAGGGCACCCTTGTTTGAACTGTCGCATCATGGCGGCTTGTCCTCTCGGGCGACTTTAAAATGCCCACCAATAAAGCAGGGCACCCATGTTTGAACTGTCGCATCATGGCGGCTCGTCCTCTTGGGTGACTTTTAAATCTTTCGCCAATGAGCAGTAGCCCCCGAGCCCGAGTTATCTTTTCTGTAATGACCCGGGGTTCTTGAATTATTCAGCCCATTTGAATCTGGCGAGCCATGTCTGTGTAGCCTCCGAGTCTTAAGTCGACTCAAGGAGGCGGCTTGAGAGTCTTCATATTTGACTGTGGCATAAGCCGGTGGAGAAAGATGCTGGTACCCGCTTCATCTTCGAGATATAAAGCCATTTTTTCTAATGAAGAAATCTCGTGCTTAAAAATATTGCACGCCAAAGTAATTGTTCTTGGACAAATAACATGTACTAAAAAGTAGATAAAATGAATAGCACCTGATGTGTTCATATAAATTGGACCGTGGGGACGGCGGCTTGCCCATGTTTTTTGGGCAGCTCGTATAAGAGAGAACTACACTCATATGTTGATGTCGTCCGGACCGTGAGGGCGGCGTCTTGCATCCGTCTATTGGGCGGCTCATACAGGCAAGCACTGCACCGACGAGTTGATGTAGAGCTGATCGCGGGGACGACGAGTCGGTCGTGGCATTGATAACTTATGAGTTGTAAGCCAGCGTGAATGGCGAATCGACCACGTCATTTGTAAGCCGACGCGGACGGCGAGTTGGCCGCGTCATTAGAAACTTGCACGGAGGGTGAGCCGGCTGTGGCGTTGTAAGCTGCCGCGGACGATGAGTTGAGAGCGTCATTCGTAAGCCGGCGTGTGTAAAAACCAATGTAGGATGGTTCTCACGCAGGTCCCATCTCCACGGTATAATGCCATTTCGGTAAGAAATAATTGTCTTGTAAAAATATCGTTGGACAGAGTAATTGTTTTTGAAAGAAAAAAGTGTACCAACAAAAATAAACCGGATGAACTTCACCTGATATGTTTTTGTTGGAAATTATCAGACGTGGGATTGATGATAACTGTGGTGGAGTTCAAGTCAACCGCGGGTGAGTCAGAAATACTCGCAACAATTGGCGTGTGCTGCTTTGATGAATTTTGAGATGACCACCCTTTTTTTGATTGAACAGCAAACACTCTGTTTATTTTTCCAGCCAGCCCTGCTTCTACTTTGGGTGGCCGGCCATGGCGACTCGCCAGTGGGAGGAGCTTGCGAGGCCGGGCGGCGCGACGCATCCGGCAGGGTCGAGCGGTGGAGTCCACGGGGGTAGAGGCGGGCAAAGGCTATGCGTGAGGCAGCAGTTGAGCCGGCCAGGGGAGGCGCGGACGGAGCCAGCCAGGGGCGGCGCTGGCCGTGGAGTGGTCGCGTACGGCGCGAGGCGAAGCTGGCACAGTCATGGCGTAGGCAAGGAGAGGTGGAGCGGTGGCTCGGAGCGGCACGGGCACGGCGGTTTGAGGCGAATCCGACGACTTGAGACATAAGGCGCGCGGCGGCTCGGCGGGCGCAGCGGAGGCAGAGGCACGCGACGCGGCGTGATAACACATGCGGCGGCAGATGCGGCTGGACATGGATTTGAGGTCAGCCCTGGTGGATATCGCGCGGGCGGACGTTGGTGCGTTCAACCGGCTGCGCCGGTGCGGAGGGGCGAGCACGGCTCGGTGCGAGGCTGCAGTGGCGAAGCTGGTGAGGTGAGTCCGGCTCGGACTTGCGGCGACGAGGCAGAGCCAGGCCATAACGTCAGCGGCAGCAGTCAAGGTGAGGCCGAGGCGGTTCGGCGGGGCGTCGCGTCCGTGGTCAACCCCAATTCGCTTCGGATGGTGCACCTTTTCAATATTAACTTCTGCTTCGGTACACCCCTAAACACAAAAACGGTCAAGATTAATCGATACCTCTTCATAATAAAGGACAAGATGGTCATGCGGACGAACGGACGACGTACATGTATCGGGGGATACGCGTCATAACCGCGTCCATTGGCATGACATGGCGTCTCCACGTCGGCTTGACCGCGGTCGCGCTGGTTCCAGATTGACCCGTCGGTTCCCGAGGTCGCCGCCTTTAAACACCCGGTCCGTCGTCAGTTTGCCCGTCGTTTCGCCGTGTCCCGAGGCGACGCCATTAATGACGACCGCGTCGTCAGTGCCCGTCGCGTCGCTCCCTGACGCAGCCACCAACGGACCGTTGGTTCGTCGTCTCCCGAGGCGACGCTGCCTATGGACCGCCGGCTGCCGCACTCCCAAGACACCGCGTTTACTCCCCCGGAGTAACACCGTCCAACCACCCCGTCGCCTCCCCTTCCCTCGGTGGGCTATAAAGCCGGCGCCCCCGGCACGTCGCCCAGACTCGTCGCTCTCCTCTCTTCTCCTCTGCCCCGTTGCCCCGCTGCTCCTCTCGCCCCGGTGTTGGGGATATTACCTGTGGGTAACCCGCCTTTCATGGGCCGGGTCACCAAAGGGGCGACTCACCTTTGATTACGTGTCCATGGCCCAGGAGTCGTAGGGTGGTTCGAAGGACCATGTGGATGATGAAACGTCAAGGAAGCTCCTGGTCGTGGGGAACAAGGCGACTTAGAGATAAGGGAAACTACCAAGAGTAGGATGGCAGGACTTGTAGATCCTAGGGCCTCGACCTGTATATAAAGGCGAGTCCCAGGGAAAGGTCAGGCGAGTTAGAGAGAATTGAGAGCTAGGTCAGGCGAGTTATGCCCTCCTTGTAATCGAAACCACCATTAATCTACACAAAGCAGGACGTAGGCTTTATCTCCTCACGAGGGGCCGAACCTAGGTAAATCTAAGTCTTGCTTTCGCTCACCCCCTTTGAGTCGCCACCAAGGTGCGATGGCTCCACCTTTAAGTCCTTTCTCGAGGACATCTGCCATGATAAAACCACGATAGTTGGCGCCCACTGTGGGGCTAGCGCACGGTGGAGTTGAGTTCTCAAAGGGAGTCCTATCAGAGTTAGAAACTTATGCGGTCGGCATCATGACCAAGAGCCGTCACGGGAAGTACTACATCGGCAACACACTGTGGGTGTCGGAGGCCGATTTCGTTGAATCTGGCTACCGAGTCCCCTTCGGCAAGATCAACATCTTCATCGGCATGATCGGGACACCTGTTCCTGAGCCGGACATCTCCACCGACATCGTCGAGCCGGCCAGGTACGTCCTTCTTGTTACGCGATGGAGCAAAAGCCGCCAGGTTTTCGTCGGCTTTACGCAGGGAGGCGACGCGCAAGACGAAGAGGCGGGCCAGGAGATCACGCCCCGCCAATTCCGATGGCGAGTCATCCATGGGCGAGACGGCGTCGATCCACCCCTTGAGGAAGGGAAGCTCGGGGGGGCTATCGCAGCCGATGGATCCCGAAGTCCTCGAGAGATCTCGCCGGCAAATCGCCATATACATGGCGGGATCAGCCCAGCCTCCTCTGAACCCGACTGGCAACAACGATACCGGAGGAACGTCCAAGCCTCCAGCGTAGACCATGACGGAACTAGCAGCGGAGATAGCCAGCCTTATGGCAACCCCGGTTACATCTGAAAATCAGGAGTCGGTCAATGCCGAGCTAACCAAACTGCGGGAGGCAATGACGAATGCACAGCGCGACATGGAGGCAGAAGCCACCAGGATCGAGACACAGCGAGTTGCGGTCGCCGCTGAGACTGATCAGCTGAACACCGAAGGCTGGCGGCTCGGGATACAGCAACGCGCGTCTGACGCCGTCCATCAAAGGAGACACGGTGGGTGCATCCCGGCCGACTTACACCCAACTGGCCTCTTTGACACCCCACGCACCCCCGGGGCGGGTCCTGACCGGCCACTACAAGCCGCCCTGTTGGGGATATTACCTATTGATAACCCGCCCTAGTTGGGCCGGGTCACCAAATCAGGCGATTCATCTAAGCCTGGTTCGGGCCTTGGCCTGGCAAGACCGAAGGTTGTATGGCGGTTTACAACTTCCGGAAGGTCTCGAAGCTTTGGAAGATGGCGACTTAGAGATCGTAAAAGTCACGGTTTGTAGAAAGGAAAGTACCCTTGTAAACCCTAGGGACTCGACTGGTATATAAAGGCGAGTCCCAGGAAAGCAGAAGGCAGGTTAGAAATCTTCGAGCGCTAGGTCGGGCGAATTACGCCCACCTTGTAATCGAAACTCCATCAATATTACTCAAAGCAGGACGTAGGCCTTTACCTCCTCACGAGGGGCCGAACCTGGGTAAATCGCCGTCTCACTCCCGTTCAACCCCTTTGAGTCGCCACCAAAGTGCGATGGATCCAATACTAAGTCCTTTCACGAGGACATCTGCCGTGACAAAACCACGACAGTTGGCGCCCACCGTGGGGCCTGCGCACGGTGGAGTTGAGTTCTCAAAGGGAGCCCTACCAGGGCTTGGGAGCTACGCGACGGGGCTCATGACCCGGAGCCGCCATGGGAAGTACTACATCGACAACCTGCAATGGGGACCCGAGGCGGATTCGATCGAATCTGGTTACAGGGTCCCCTTCGGCAAGATCAACGTCTTCATCGGCATGATCGGATCATCCATGCCTGAGCCGGACATCTCCACCAACATCGGTGAGCCGGCAAGGTACGTCCGCCCAGTAGTGACGCCAAATCTGACTCGCCCGGTCTTTGTTGGGTTCACGCAGGGATCAGAGGAACTAGAACACTCAGCGTCCCAGGAAACTACACCAGTCAACACTGATGACGAATCATCCATGGGCGATTCAGATTCAATCCGGTCTCTACATGGGGATTGTCTTGGGGGCTTATCGCTGGCCATGGACCCCGAAGTTCTTGACCGAACCCGCCGCCAGATTGCCATTTATATGGCTGGGGCGACTCAACCCTCGCAAAACCCGACAGGAGGCGACGGAATTGGCGAGACATCTAGAAGCCCGGTCGCCGTCTTGGTGGATTTAGCAGCGGAAATTACAAGGCCTATGGCGACTCCCATCACGTCGGAAAACGTCTACGGAGCGGTGGCAGTGTTACCAAGTGACATCAAACATGATTCCCCGCGAGTCGCCGCTTACGTGGAGCAGGACAATGAGTCAGGACGACAAAGACTCGCTGGACGCCTGGAGGAGGAACGTGACTTGGCCGCGTCACGGTCGGCGATTTACCAATAGGACTTACGCCGCTACCATAGCTTCCGGGTCAAAAGCCGAGCTTTCCAAGAAGGCGGCTTAGTGCTCCGTTTGATTCAAGATCATACCGGTATGCACAAGCTGTCACCTCCATGGGAGGGACCGTTTGTCGTCAGCAAGAATCTTCGGAACGGCTCATACTATTTGATGGATCTTCGTCCAGGTCGGCCAACTACGGAGGTTGAGACAACTCGCCCCTGGAACATAGCTCATCTGCGGCCTTACTATACATAGAGCCATGAGCCCCCTTTTCTTTCTTTTATCAAGTTTTGTAATCCATAAATTTTGAAAGCAATAAAGCCGGCACCCATGAAATTCGGGGTCCTTTGCCATTTCAGCTTCTGAAAGCATGAGTCTTTATTGTTCTATAAGTCGCCCAAACATGGACGCTATCAGTATCAAAGAGCATAAGTCGTCATGCTGCACTTATTTCAAAACTGGATACTGGTAAGCCAAAGAGGACCAAAGTTGCCACGTTGCACGGTTCAAACATAGGCGCCTTATATGGTTTTTGAGAAGTAAGCCGGCTTACTTGGGGGCTACTAGTCCCCAAGTCGTTTTGCAGTAAGAGCGTATACACTTCTGTAATCCTATGCCTGGTTTCTTCGTAAACCGTAGGTCACTTGGGGGGTTCCACTCATTGAGTTCAGCCTGAATACCCTCTTGGCTAGCAAAAAATTACCGCATTACAAATGGTTGTACTGGACTATGTGTTGAACAAGTTGCCACATGGACCTATGTACTTAAGGCGAGTCAATCCGTTATTTCGACCCTGAACTCGTCTTGGTTAAAACATAACGGGTACCGGCCAGAGTCACACATGGAAAATAAAGAAACCATCGGTTCATTGAACGTGCTTCACGGAAGCTTGACTCGCGCCTGATCAGCCAATCTAAAACAATGAGGCTCCTTTTCAAAAAAGCTTCCTAAGGGTAACACTAGAGTTATGCAGACTCGTCTTATCCTATCGAAACTCATTGAGTCGATATTTTTTTCCTTTGAACTGGTTTTGATTATAACTCGCCCTGGTTCATATTTTTCCCTAACTCGAGGACCGATTTATCTCTTGCCATGATTCAGGGTGCTGGTTTATTCCTAGACATGCACTTGCAGAAATAAGCTACTGTTTTCCTAAAACGTACCAGGATAAAGTTGGAGCAATTTCTGGGTTTATGAAAAGCTGCAAGCGAGTCATGCAAAGGATTCAAGGACTACAAATGGTTCTACCCAAAAGACAATATGGCATGTTTAGTGTTTCACACACATTAGCAAGATAATTACATGGCTCGCATGGCCAGAAGGGGTATCATTCCCCACCAAAAGAAGGATCCATGGGCGAGTCAGGCCGCCGCCGAGTCGCCTTGCCTTGAGCTTTCTCCGCCTTCAATTCGTAAGTCGCCCAGTTTCCAGTTACACTTGGACAAGGCGATGAACTCGTCTTCCTCAGCCAGGAAGTGAGGATAGGTCCAAGTCAAGATTAAAAGGATTCCTGGGGCGGCTGGGAACCGGGCTAGCAATTGGATACGAAGGAGGTGTCACCTTCTTTTTGTTTTCATCATAGGCGGCTTGATACTTCTTCAGATCCAAACTCGCCACTAGTTGAGTCGCCGCATAGCGAGATTCTATGATGGTTCGTTGATAATCCACCTCGGTGAATTCTGACCCATCGACCTTCAGCTCAGGGTAGCCGACGACTATTTCCATGGTTTTGAGCTCTCGGCGTACGCAAGGCACCGACTTAGGGTGTTCAACACTCCCGTTCGGGCGGCCGATCTCTTTAATTCTTCTACTTGAGGAGGCAGCGTGGACAAGCAGCCGAGCATTTCTTGATGGTCATTGCTGGTCCCTTACTACCCATCATTGCCTTGATTGATAACACGCCTCCAGTGTACGGCTGCTCAGCCAAGGTGTATATGGCTTTTAGTTTAGTCATACAGTCGTCTGGTAGCTTGACAGCTCGGGCACCTACAAAAGGGACATAAGTATTTGGTGATTTTTTGATCCCAACCTGGTTAGTTAAAAGAGTTCAACGATTAGGCTTACCAAACATGGCGACTGTCATATTGGACACATGCTTTTTTAAGCCAGTCAGCTCCTCTTGGGCGGCTTCCAGTTTCTCTTCCGCTTGCTCAGCACGCTTCAAGATGACGGCTTGGTCGGCATTGCCTTTCTTCTCAAAAAATTTCTGGTCAGCCTTCATTTTTTCTAAATCGGCGTACAACAAGCGGAATTTTTCCTCCAACTCGGAGTAAGCATCCTATTGACCAGCCAAGTTTTTCTTTAAGTTGGCTACCGCCGCCACACTCTGGGCCATAGACTCCTGCACATAATAATTGGGGAGACAAGTCTCAGAATTTTTGCAAGCAATACTCCTCACACTTGGGGGCTAATGTATGATTTTTTATCAAAAGTCATACCACATACAAGACCCGGCCCTTGGGGGCTACAGGTTGAAGTTTTTAATTCAAGACCCGGCTCATCTTCTACAAAGATGACCCGGCCCTTGGGGGCTACAGTTTGAAGTTTTTTAATTCAAGACCCGGCTCATCTTCTAAAAAGATGACCCGACCCTTGGGGGCTACAGGTTGAAGTTTTTTAATTCAAGACCCGGCTCATCTTCTAAAAAGATGACCCGGCCCTTGGGGGCTACAGGTTGAAGTTTTCTAATGCAAAGACCCGGCTCATCTTCAAAAAAGATGACCCGACCCTTGGAAGGCTAATGAGTATAGGGAGATACATTCGCATACCTCGTGTTTGGTCTTCATAAGGCGGAGCAAACTTTTATTCAGCTCGAAATCCTTCTCCACGTGAGTTGTGAAGCCGGAGCACAGCTGGTCGAATTCCAGCTTCTCGTATTGGGGGAGTTTGAGGGGTCTGCGTCACCATCAGGGGAAAGGCGACTTACCTTCGAAGTATGTTTGGAAAGCACGACCCTTGGGGTAGTAGAGAAGCCAACGCCGGTAACCACGACGTATGGATCGTCGGCCGCCTTGAGAGGGCTTGGCGGGTTACTCTGGCCAGCAGTCTCCTCCAAATTGACAGGCGAGTCATCCCGGGCGTCGGGAATATCGCCTGCAGGAATGTCACAAGCCGCCTTTTGCTCTTCTTCAGCCTCAGGAACAGAGGTGCCCTTGCCTAAGGCATCATATGGTTGGTGTGCAGAAGGAGAGTCGCCGGTTTTTCACTTGTTTGCCTGTGCCCTGCGACGAAAGCACCAAGGTTAAAGGCATGTGTCATTGTTTAGAAAATTTGGGTTAACAAAGTAGACTTATCCTTGAACACGAATCATCGGCGGGAGAGCAGAGATGGCCGAGTCACCAGATGTGGGAGGACAAGTCTGACAGGACAAAGACTTAAAGTTCACAAAACATGGCAGGTTGCATTTCACATGGCAAACGACATAACAAAACAAAGATTTACCTCACTGGTCCGTTTCCGACCGTTTGTCTTCTCGGGCAGTCTAGTGATCAAGTCGCTAGAGCGACTACTGGTCTTGCGAGAGGGGGTGAATCTTGCTTTCTTCAAAAGGAAATCAGGCTCCATATAAGCATGAGGATGAGACATGGGCACTTTTCCGCAGATCCGCCTGGCTGGTCTAGGGGAAGAAGAAGTTGAGTCGGAAGAAATGGAAATTACCTCGACTGCATCATTCTTGCTTTCATCATCATCACCCTACATGTAAGGATATATGGCATAAGCTTAAGTTGGAACATATAGAGAAGGGACATTGAAAAAGCCTTACCTCAGAATGTGCCTCGTCTGCGTGAGAGTCGCCAACAAAACATGAATCTTTTGTGGCGGTTTTCTTCCTGCTCACTGTTTTCTTCTTCTTGGTTGGCACCTTGGTGGACTTTGGGGCGATAGTTTTTGGGCCCCTCCGCCAAAACACATCGGTTTTCTAATAGACAGAGGCAGATCTTTAACCACAAAGGTTGTTAAGTGTAAACAATACAAGTGGCGGCTTAGATTCTTACTAGTGGCACCGGGTTGGCCTGGCAGAAGCCTTTAAGGACGATCTTGGCGCATTCTTCCAGAGACTCGCCGGTCAGCTTCTTAATGACTCCGACGATCTCGCTCTCTAAGAGTTGGCGGAGACTGGCGCGCTGTGGATGGTCTAAAGTACCATCATACTCGTACATCAACCCGTCGCGGCGACTTAAGGGAAGGATATTCCATTCTATCCAGCAGCGGAACAGGTCGATCCCGATGAGCCCATTGTTGTTTAAAAATTTCAGATCTGAAAAGAGCGTGATGAACTCCGACTCTTCTTCTTCAGTAAGCTTGCCAGGGAATTTGAAATCCATAGGCAAGTGGTCTGCTCTCAAACCCGGAAGAGGGTTCTCGCCTGGTGGAGCAGTATTTTGGCAATAGAACCATGACTCGGCCCATCCTTTGGGATGGCTGGGCAAAAGAACTGTCGGGAATCCACGCTCGCGGCGTCTCTGGACGTTGACTCCTCCAAGCTCATGGTTGGGACCGTTGGGGAACTCGGTCTGGCGGTTTAGGTGGAAGAAGTTCCAGAACAAGGGGATCATGGGTTCTTTTTGCAAATACACTTCAGAGAAGACCTGGAACTGGCATAAATTGCTGATGGAATTGGGTCCTGTGTCTTGAGGATGGAGGTTGAGGAAGTGCAGGACATCTCGGAAAAACTTTGACCCTCGAGGCTTGAATCCACGCTCAAGGTAATCAGTGAAGATCACCACTTCTCCTGGAGCAGGGTTGGAAATCAACTCGCCCGGGGCGGTTATCCAACCAATAGTTTCCTTGCTGTCAAGGAGACCCGCCTTAACGTATTTCTCGAGCGTGGCGTCGTCGACTTTGGTCGGAAACCAATCACACCTCGTGATGGCCATAACTACAAAAAATGGAATACAGGGCGACTCAGCAAAAAAACTATAGTGTATTCTAACCCGTTGGTATGGGTCTATGGCACTCACAAAGGGTTTGATAACTCGCCAAATAGTTGATGTGCATTGTAGCCCATTATCATGGCGATTTACGAGTATATCTTCGGGGATTGTTCTAACTCGCCCTCCAGACTGGAAGAAAGGTCGTCCTGACTATAGTAATGAAACTGAGTCTCCATGAAGGCTGAAGTTAAAAAGGCAACTCTCAGAAATGTTCTTGTCCTTAGAGATATTCTCAATGGGTGAATAAATATGTTTCTACAGACACACGGTAAATTATGGATCTACGGACAGAGAAAAATAAGAAGATATCGCCTGAAGCAATGGCGATGAACTATGCCTATAGCACAAATTACAGTGTTGATCAACAGAACATGGGTTTGAACTAGCAGGAGGACGTGATTAACATGACCGACGCCTGTTGCTATCTAAAGCTAATCGCTGGACGGGGGACAGATCTAAAATGGCTCGAGGTGTTCATCCTGTTATGGAGCTGGTTAGCGAGAGAGCTACGGCCATGGAGTTCTCAGTTTAGACCTAAAGGGAGGAAGGTGTGTACCTGCCAACAGGAGATCGTAGCCGGGAGCGAAGGCTCGGAGCTTCGTGTTCTTTGCCGCCTGGGGAGTCGCGGTCGATGGAGGAAGTCTCCGGGAGCCGAGGATGACGCCAGGGCGCTGGAGCTCGGAGATGGTGCCGGGACGTCGGTGCGTGGAGACGAAGAGTACGACGAAGACGAAGACGAAGGTGAGATGGGGTTGGTGACGAGGTTTCTCTCCCCCCCCATTTCTCTCACTATTTAAAGAGCAGAAACGGAAAACGAGGCTGTCAAGGCGGAGATCGATGCAACAAGTTAGTAAACGCAATGATGGCGCCTAGATTTTCGGGATAAGCAATTATGGGCGAAATATTCGCTGACAGTTACAGTGCTTTCAGACTGGAGCCGAGGAGATGAGGCAACAACCTTTAATATTGTATGGCGACTCATGATAAGTACCACGGATGGCGGCTCAACGTTTGTCGGAGGCCGGAAATGAGGAGTCACCCCAAATTGAATGGGAGTTTATTGCCACGAATGAATTCACGACAATCTGGGGCCTAATGTTGGGGATATTACCTGTGGGTAACCCGCCTTTGATGGGCCGGGTCACCAAAGGGGCGACTCACCTTTGATTACGTGTCCATGGCCCAGGAGTCGTAGGGCGGTTGGAAGACCAATGTGGATGATGGAACGTCAAGGAAGCTCCTGGTCGTGGGGAACAGGGCGACTTAGAGATAAGGGAAACTACCAAGAGTAGGATGGCAGGACTTGTAAACCCTAGGGCCTCGACCTGTATATAAAGGCGAGTCCCAGGGAAAGGTCAGGCGAGTTAGAGAGAATTGAGAGCTAGGTCACGCGAGTTACACCTTCCTTGTAATCGAAACCACCATTAATCTACACAAAGCAGGACGTAGGCTTTATCTCCTCACGAGGGGCCGAACCTGGGTAAATCTGAGTCTCGCTTTCGCTCACCCCCTTTGAGTCGACACCAAGGTGCGATGGCTCCATCTTTAAGTCCTTTCACGAGGACATCTGCCGTGATAAAACCACGACACCCAGCGATGGCCTACTCCGCCGGTGGCAGTAGTTCCGGCGCCGGTGGTGCCCCGGAGAGCAACTGGCCGTTGAGCCTCGACTCGCGGACGATGGAGGAGCTCCACCGCTACAAGCTCCTCGTCCCACCGGGGTGCCGGCTTGCGAAGCCGTGGAAGGTGAGCAAGGACGGATACGCGACGCTCAGGCCCCCTGCGACGGCGGAGGAGCTTCGGAACCATCGCGACGGCCGGCACAACATCTGCGGACAACACGAGTTCTGGGACGGCAAAAACTACAATGATGTCATCGCCCAGCACCGGCGTGCGTCGGTGGCTGCGGGCAACCCCGGCGGCATCCAGCGCCTCCCGAGGCGTCGGGCGCCAATCCCCAGCCCCCGCCGCCGGCCCCGCCGGAGTTCGAACTCTCGCCGGAGTAGTTCGTCCTCCACGAGGACGGCGACCCCGATGATTCACCGGGGCTGCTCGTCGCCCTGCGGGCCTCTCACGCGACGGAGGCGGCGGCCGCGGAAGCGGTGGCGACAAGGGAGGAGGCTGAAATCGCGGCGGCGATCCAGGCGGCGGCGGCATTGGCGGCGAACCCGCAGCCCGTCGTCGGGAACGGCGACGACGACGACGACATCGACTTGGACAAGCTCGACAACAGTTCCGACGACGACGACAGGGTGGATTGCATGACGTTGTCTATCTCGACTAGTCCGATTAGACTAGTTTTTAAGTTTTAGTACTGTTTAATTAAATTTCGTTTTTAGTTTTATTAATGTTTAATTAAAGTCGTGTTATGTTCGAATGTAATCGTGAATGAAGTATGGTTATCTACCGAAGTTTTATTATGTTATCTAAATTAAGTGTTATTATTATTATCTACATAGGAGGTCACCTATGTGGATGATTCCGTCCATGGCCCGGATGTGGAACTCGAACATACCAAAAACGAATACGAGACCAAGGATTATTTCGTGGCCTGGTGATTAGTTAAGTTGTATCGTATTACTAATGTTGTCATGAACTCGGTCAGGTGTAGTAGCAATGCTTCTTTCGTACAGTATAGTTGTGTACCTATGTGTTTTCTGTAAGAACTTGCACCCAATTTTTCATTGCATTTAACGTGAACTAAGGGATATTTGATACAATACTGGTCTCACAGCAGTCATTCTGAGCACAACACATTAACAAAAGATCGTAAAGGTACTCTTTCCCAGCTTGAGCCGCTCTGCTTCACGGGTCTCTATTTTGCGATGCCATGCCGCTTCAAATTGTACGTCTGTGATTTCCTGTACCTTACGAAGCTCCTCATCGAACACCTTCCAAGCTTCATACAATGTGTCTGGACCGTCCAACGAGCACCATCAAATGATGTCTTGGCAATGCTCGCACCATACCGGATCAGGCGCCTGCGGTGTTGTCTGTCCCGGATGCCATATAGCTGGCGGCGAAGGCGGACTACCGACTTGGTGCATACAGGTGTGTGTAGGCTTCTTACAGAGAATAAAACGGGCTAGTCTCGTTAGCAGATAATCGTCGTACACATCTGGGCCATCGATCCATTGGAAAAAGTTGCAACACAGCTCACTCTCGAATGAAGATGCAAACTCCGTTAGCAGGAAACGTTGATGTCGTACTTCGTATGTGAGGAAAAAAACATGAACAAACCTCCCAATGTCCACAACAGTAGTACGCACGTCCGGCGGTATCTCGATGCATCAACTCGAATATGTATGCTAGCTGTGAGGGAGTGTAGAATTAAGAGGTCCTGAGGTGGTCGGCTTTTATCTTATGGGCCGGACTAATGGACTGCTCTGGTGAAGACCGGATGCCGTGACGACCTCGTATTCTAGAAGGAAAGCTTCGAAGACTAGCGTGTCAACCAAGTAAGTAGTCTAGGTCGGGACACATGCTGGAGGTCGGTTATGTGTAACCCTAGAAACCCGTGGTGTCTATATAAACCATAGGGTCTCATCCGTGTAGCCAAGTTGATTCATGAAGGGTTTTAGCTCATACGATCTCGAGGTAGATCAACTCTATAATTCTCATCCACATCAATATAATCAAGCATGACGTAGGGTTTAACCTTCTCAAGAGGGCCCGAACCTGGGTAAACATTGTCTCCTTCGTTCCCTAGAACCCACGATCCAAGGTACACAACTCGGGATTCCCTACCCGAGATTCGTCAGTTTTGACCCTGACATTGGTGCTTTCATTGGGTGTTCCAATGTAGGATCGCAGGAAAGATTGGTGAAGAGATCCGCAACAAGGACGTCTTTGTCCTCGGACAGATCTTCGCGTTCGGAAGCATCATTCTCCATGCCGATCCGGCCGACCACCGTTGCCAGGTCGAGAGCTTCACCCTTGGTCAGGAAGTTAGGTTCAGGAGCCTAGAGTCCACCACCGACCCCCCGGGAGATCTTGTGTTAACAAGGCTCCTAGATCCTTTTGAGGAGCCCACAAGCCCCGATGCTTTGGCTTCGGAAGCCGTGGATCCCACTACTGGGATGACTTTGACCCTTGGCCCACCGTTAGAGCCCTACGTGGTCGATACGTCCAGATTCGGCTCAGCCGAACACTACCCGGGAGCATCCTCGAACGACCCCGAGGCATCAGTTCCGCGGTCCAACTCCGAGCACTCAAACGGTAAGGACTCCGCCAAGACCCTGTTACTACACGAGTTACTCGACCGGATCCAATCTATGGGCATGATCAGCGACCAATCTCCAATCTACGATCGAGTCGGGCTTAGACGCGATGACAGGGAAATTCACTTCCCACCCATCACGCATTTGGTCGCCACAGTCGATGGCCCGACAAAGGGCTCCCCACATCAACTACTAGAACTAAGGACGGTCTATGTCCCGGTTATCGATCATCCAGACTCCCCCGATAATCCGGAATCTATATCTCACCCCGAGAATAACTCGAGGCGAGTGTCCAATACGGAACGCGACGAAGAATCAACACAGCAGGGCCTCGTCGTAACCACGGACCCCGAGCCTGCCTCGTTAAACCCCACTACGGTGCTGGACACGGTCGCCGAGATCTAACACCCACATCTTATGGGAACACAATTTTTTTCCATCCACCACGCAACTCGAGTATCCCTCGTGAAAAGCGGAAGAGTTCGGTTTGTTACGGCCATATAAGGTTATACAACGGCTAGGGGAATCAATACATCACTTCTGGGCCATATTCCTCCTCAACAAGGATAGGGCAGAGGGTCGCGGCGAGCAGGAGATGATCAATGCCTTCCGTCATAACTGCCATGATGAGGGCATCCACAACGCCCTCGCCCGTCGCCAAATTCAATTCTTCGCCGAGCTGTCAAACCTGGTGCTCAAATATTGCACCATGGATAGCGTTTGGCAAATACCATAAATGTGTATGGAGCCAGGCCATATCAAGCAAACCAGAGCAATCTGGAGAAGGCGCACACCCCCATTCATGGGGCCAATTACCTCTGAGCCCGCAGAGAAAACGAACAAAACAGGACGAGAGCCAGATAGGTCCTCGACGTACTACTAGACAAGCCATGTCCCGTACACTCGACCCCGCCTAAGACAAGCTCCACCCACAGCCTTCGAGCATGTTGGGTCGTCGGGCAAGTTGCAAAAAGTTGAGAAGGCATCCTCAAGGTCCCACTTACAAAGGAACATCTAGGAATGTCGCTTGATAGCAGCGCAGAGATCTTAACGATCTACCAAACGTTTTCCTAAAAAAATCAAAGAAAGAGAGCCCTTTAAGAACTCCATCAAATCCACCATGTAATGGTGGAAAACCCTTGGTCAGACACACCAATTACTTTCGGCAAGGACGACTAGTCGATCACTAGTACAGGCCGAACACCTGCCATCCTAGTCTTAAACCCCATAGTCGATGGATTCACACTAAATAAGGTGCTAATGGATGGGGGCAGTGGTCTAAACCTCATTTACGAGGAAGCACTTGGAAAAATGCAGTTTGATAGGTCTCGAATCGAACAAAGAAATACCACCTTCCGAGGTATCGTCCCAGGGGAAGAAGCACGTTGTACTGGATGAGTAACACTCGACGTGGTATTCGTCACGCCCGAGAACAACCAACCCGAAGAACTTCTTTGTTATATCGTACCCTTTCACACTGGTTACCATGCCCTGTTAGGATGCGAAGCCT
Organism: Hordeum vulgare subsp. vulgare; assembly: GCF_904849725.1. Taxonomy (NCBI): domain Eukaryota; kingdom Viridiplantae; phylum Streptophyta; class Magnoliopsida; order Poales; family Poaceae; genus Hordeum; species Hordeum vulgare. The sequence goes on along the minus strand of NC_058524.1, from coordinate 177,883,945 downwards.
TCACAAGATTCCAGGTCATACCACATTACGGCTACATGAAGCTCAAAATGTTGGGTCCAAATGGTGTGATCATCATAAGTGACTCCAACAGAGCACTCCGAGCTGAAAATAAAACGACATCCCTAGCCCTCGAGGTACTAGCACTAGAAACCCTTGCCGGAGAAGAGCTCACTACACTGTGTTCCATAATGGACAAGGACGACGTGATCCTCGATAAGAGGCCCAAGTCCACGTCCTTCAAACCTACGAAGGAGATCATCAAATTTCAGGTGCACCCAATGGACCCCAATAAAACTGCGTCCATTGGAGCCCAGCTGGACCCCGCAATCGACGAAGCATTGTGCACCTTTTTGCGTGAAAATTGGGACATATTCGCGTGGCACCACTTAGACATGCCAGGAATATCTCGGGGGCTGGCGGAACACAGCCTGAATATAATAGCAGGCTCTAAGTGTGGCAAACAGGCCTTGCGTTGATTTTCCGAACCAAAGCATCAAGCTATGGGTGAAGAACTTTCCAAACTATTAGGAGCTGGGTTCATCAGAGAAATTAGACATCAGAACTGGCTGGCAAACTAGGTCATGGTACCAAAGAAGGACAAATCTTGGCGGCTATGCATCGATTTTAGAGACCTCAATAAGGTATGCCCTAAGAATCCTTTTCCCTTACCCCTAATAGACCAAATTATCGATGCAACTTCCAGACACGACTCTTTATGTTTCCTCGATTCTTACTCTGGATACCATTAGATTAAAATGAAGGAATCTGATCACGCTGCAACCGCCTTCATAACCCCATATGGGCCATACTGCTTTAACACAATACCTTTGGGGTTAAAAAAGTCACGAGCTCTATCCTACATTAGCCATCATTTACAACCAATGCATACGACATACGAAGCGTCCCCGAGTCCTAGCAAGCTACAAGGACTCTTTAAGACACCACGAGAACTGCTGTAAGACGACCGTGAACAAATAAATCCACTAGATGTCGAACCCGAACCTCACATCATGCATCTGTTGGAAGATTTTCCTATAAGTACCTACTTGAATTCACACCTAAGAACTACCGAAATTTCTGGTCATGCAACCGGGTCCATGATACAAGGAAAAATTCATCACTGAACTCCTAGCATCTAAGCCGTCCGGTGTATCACATCCGTCAACACATAACCAGAATCTCGGAACCTCATCTATCTCAGACCCTCTAAAACACAATGATACTAAGTATGCCGATACATTCGGACCAATCTGCACCAGTACTGGGGATGCCAAACTTCTCTCGCCACTACTAGTATTGAAGCAATTTTGAACATCCTCCATCTTGAGATACTAAGAAATCTGAATGATAATGATGTGCTCAAGAATCCCCTGGATCTCAACTCCCCGGAAGAAATCAAGTCTGACAGGAGGCACCAAGACAGAACTCCGTCACATCGAGATCATACAGATTCCAAAAATATTCG